>NC_142042.1:58854859-59160988 GCF_982192425.1 Myodes glareolus | reverse complement strand
CTAAGAAGAGCAGTATGTACTCTTGGTCACCATGGCATCTCTCTAGCCCCCATTCATGCATATTCTAAGACAGGAACTTTGAAAAGTGTTTTAGTTTTGCTGAGATTAGAAATGTCCTATTCTACTTTCTCAGCTTTTGTCTTGTTAAAGGCCAGGACATTTCTGCCATCTTCCTCTTTTTAAATTTTCCTTCTTTTCCCCCCCAAATTAAAATCTGTATCAGAGTCTCATTTGGGTGTTTCCATGCTCATGGAACATTTTACACACATAGCTGGTCCCTGAGTCTGTTCACAGGGCTTTGTCTTAAATATAATGTCAACTGAGTACTGCGTGCCTCCCATGGGCCAGGCACTTGGAGCCTCTGCCTTTCAGTAGCTTTCAGAGTCATGTTGGCAAGAGCATGACCCAGCTGCCAGAGCTCTGGTGGAAGCCACGAGGCACACAGGAGGATGGTTCTGCCTTGCTGAGGAAGGCTAGCTTCCTGCTTCAGAATGCAAGTAGGGATTAGCAAACTGGAGGGGGAAGAAGGAGAGGAACTGGCCTGAGGGAGGAGGTTGCAGAGATGCTGCTAATAGACTGACCATGTTCTGGTTCTGGGTGAGTTTTCAAATCGTGTGTCTCATGTAGTATAATCTCCAAAACACAAGGGCTGGAACTTAGCTAATTGATCTCATTTGCTTGGGTTCACATTTGAAGTTTAAATTTTTTTTCTATAGTCCTGATGAGCCAAAAGCAAAGGAAGAAGAAAAAAATGCATCGCATAGTAAACACATAGTGAAAGACAGCGCTTTGATGAATTACATCTCCCCTGCCCTCACTCCCCCCCACCACCAAAGGATTCAGTATTATGAGTTAGGACAAAATTTCAGTTTTTAGAATCAAGAAAGAATTAATGTAGGTTTGTTAATTCATAGAGATGATTTTTTTTTTCTCACCTGAGAGACAGGCAAGAGGATTGTCCAAGGAGTTGAAGGCTAGCCTGGATTCCATTGTCAGTTCCAGGCCAGCCTGGGCTAGACCGAAATACTGTTGTTTCTTTTTCCAGACCACATCAGGTTTCAGTTTGGGGAAAGCGGCCAGGACTGTGAACCTCCAGCTGCCCTGTGAGGCCCTGGAGTCAGCATGTTTTAGGTAGGAAACAGTTTCTATTGGGCAATCTCTGTGAAGAGCGCAGAGATCCTTGACACATTATTGGGAAAATAAAAATCAATGTCTCCCCTGCTGTGTTCCTCCTTTCCTTTTAATCAAGACTGACTCCAGGAGGAAGACAGATACTCTACTTTGCTTCTGTTTAAATGTGACACTTGGGACTTCCGCACTTCTGTTTGTTTGCTCCCCCCACCCCAGGGCTGGCTCTCCCCACCCCCGCCAAAAAAAAAAAAAAAGGATAAAAAAATGTAGTGAAAGCTTTGTTGTTTGAAATTGAAGGGTGCTGTGGAAAGCACTGCAAATCCCTGGTGTCTCCCTGTCTGCCCTCCGTTCTCCTATTTTGGGTAGTAATGCAAGCAGTCATTTTAGAAAGCATCGCCGAGCTCACTTGACAGCGCTCTGTTCAGAGGCCCTGTGCCAGAAGCAACAGAGGGACACGGCCAAGTTCCAGCCAGCAACCCAGACTTCATCTCTCAGATTCTGCTACTTGAAATTTGCATAAACGTTGAAGGGGAAAAAAGAAGCGCCCTGTGTCACTGTTCTTCACATATTTCAGGATCTGCAGCCATTCAGGGCTTTAGAATGTTGTCCGAGGGAGCAGTGGGCGTACTCGCTGCAGGCAGAGCAAGCAGGGAATGAGGAGAGTCATGTGAGGCAGACAACAGACAGAGGCTTATTTGAAGAGGCTACAAAGCAACAAGTAATGCCAATTTAAAACATCCCTTGTCAGAGCAGCGAGTGAAACACACTGAAGGCTGCTCAGATTACACCGTCTGGGGGACCAGACTTAATTACTCATGTTAGAGATTCTTAAAACAAAGGGAGGCTTTTAGGCCTGTGGTACGGAGCTGGCAGGGCCTGAAAAACTCTGGAGAGTTTAGGAAATTGCGATGAGGAATCCACCAAGGCTGGACACCTTTGGTCTGTCTTTAAAAAGATGAATTCCTGGCATTGGATGTGGTGAAAATCAATGAGACTGACCTTGCTGATGGCAGTGTTTGTAGACAGTGGAGTCTGATAAACGTGAATGAACTTGGAGCCTAGTCTGGACTGAATGGCACTGAGGGTCTGTGCTGTTTCTTAGTTTTTTGTGGAGAGATTTTGATGTTGGATATCAAGAGGGTATACCGAAGGCATCTAATAAAAGCAGGTTTTGCTGTGTTTGTATTTCTCTTAGAGTCATTTGGCTAGGTCACCTCCTCTCTGTTATGTCTCTCGCTTCCCTGGGCTGCTAGGACAGTGTGGCCAGAGACTGCTTCATTCATGGCTGATCTGTCTCCCCACAGTGCTGGTTGAGGACCGTGCTCATAGGTACTGTGGACTTTTTGCTCGTGTGTAGTGCTAGCTGTACATTTAGTGAGTCATTTCTCTTTATTGTCTTTTTAAAAGGAGAACAGTCGGCTCTGCGTGGCTTGTCTGTTTTATTGGAGGCTGGTGCTGGCGACTGGGAGGAATTCACCCCGTTTATTGGTATCAACACTCCGTGTTAAATTGTGTCGTTTTCCTTTGAAGTTCACGGGCTTGAAGTAGCAGCTGTGACCCTGACCAGACCTTGGTGATCTAGCCCATCCTGGCCTCCATGGCCTTTCTCCTGTGGCCATTGTTTAATCCCTGTCTCAAGACCAAAATGTTCATTTTCTCTGCCTGGGTGCTCTGCTCTGCTCAGGTGGGTCTTTCTTACGATCTGAGGACTTCGTGACTGACTGTGTGCCTCATTTCTGGATTTGGTTTCTTCTAAAATGTACCGCTGTCTAAAGGGGCTTTATTTACATATTCTTTCATCCTCCATTTTCCGCTAAAAGAAACAGTGTTTGTGAGACAAGATCTCTTGATTGTTGACCACAGTATCCCTGACATTGGGGCCTGCATCTGCATACCCAGTAGATGCACTGCGCTCTGAGTATTAAAAGCCTGTCTCAGCTGGGTATGAGGGGCACATCCTCGATCCCAGAACTCGGGAGGCAGAGGCAGGTGGATCTTTGAGTTCAAAGCCAACTTGGTCTGTAGAGTGAGTTCCAGGACAGACAGGGCTACAGTGTGATCCTGTATCAAAAAAAAAAAAAAAAAAAACAAAAACAAAAACAAAAAAAACCCAACCAAACAAAAAAAAAACCCTGAGGGGTGGGAGTGGGGGGGAGCAAGGAGAAAAGAAAGCCCATCTCTGAGCTTTGCACCAAAAACGTGTGATTCTGGAAGCTGGCTTCTAAATTTGTGTCACACTGCCAAGTGACTGAGTGATAAGTCCATCTTTTTGTTTGTTTTTGCTTTTTTTTGAGACAGAGTTTCTCTGTGTAACAGCTCTGACTGTCCTGAAACTCACCCAGTAGACCTGGCCTCGAACTCACAGAGCGCTGGGACTAAAGACGTGTGCCGCCACCACCACCACCTGGCGCTTTTGCTTTTTTTTTGTGGTGTGCGTGGACAGAAATATAGACAACAATATGAAAGACTGACCATACTCTGCTCCTCTGTGCAGTTTATGAAGAAAAGCTGGCCCAGAGACCAAGGCTCCATCAGCTCTTTGATTTGATCCAACACTTCACCTTCTGACATATGAGCTGCCTGCATATTTGCATTTAAGTTACTAAACTGAAACAGTTGCCTGGAACGGAAGACCGTTGGATCTTTAGGTGTGGTCTCTCCCGATCTCTGCTGTAGTGGTTTCGTTTACCAACGTTTTTATTTTTTATATGGCACATAATTACAGTATTTACCAGAAATGGTCCTAGAATAAAGTCACGAGTCTCAAATTTTACTTTTTCTTTTGTTTATCCAAACTGCTACCACCTACATTTTCTAAATTCTTTGGTGGTTGAATTAAATAATTTAGGAGACTTCTTGAGTTGGACACTCATGACTTAGTGCATTTGTTCTGGTCTCGAGGGTGGGGTTCCTCAGACCTGGAGCCTCACTGGGGAGCTCACTGGGGCTGGAGAGTCGTCCCAGGTGCTGATGGGCTAGCCGCTGCTGATGGACCTGCAGCTTGAACACTGCGCCTTAGTAAATGCTAGAGGTTCAAGGTAGCGGAATGCCACAGATCAGCCAAGTGGCATTAATTATTAGCCCAGGAGGCCCACCTCTTTTTTTTTTTTTTTGGTCAGTGAATTGGATTGGTTCTCTCAGGCAAGGCTGTAAAGTTATTTGCTAGATTGATTGCTGCATATTGACTTTGGGTTGTTTGCATTCTATGAAGCTGTCACTGTAATGATTTGCCAGGACACTTAATAGGAACAGGCTGTGATTTTTTTTTTTTCCTGCCCATGGCTGAGTCATGGGTGGCTGGGTCTTCGATGCTCTCCTGGATAAATTTCTCCATGTATACAGCATATATTCATGTGTGTTTTAAAACTTGGTGTATTTCTTATATATTACTACCGTGTGTGTGGTGTGATGTTTATGTGTTTGTGTGTGGTACATGCACATGAGGGACCCTGTCTGCACATGTCAGGGTTAGAGGACTCTCTCACAGTCTTGAGACTAGAAACTTTCTATGCGGGGTCAGCCTGGCCATGCAGTGAGCTCTTAGGCGCTGCCCGTTTATGCTCTCTCTCCAAGATGAGATCACAGGCATGCACACCATGCCTGGCCTTTTGCATACGTGCTGGGAATTAAACTCAGGTCCTCCTGGCGGCACAGGGAGTGCTGCCACCAACTGAGCTATCTCCCTGCTGGGTTACAGGAGACGCTTGGGGCGTTTAGTTTACCAGAGATTGGTTCTTAAGTAGGGAATTGAGCCCTCTGAGGTTGTGCCTTGCCTGAAGTGGTACAGCCGGCCCAGGAGGCAGGAGGCAGGACTCATGATGGCATTTACTCCTTGGAATTCTTGCAGGATACAGAGCTGAAATTTGCCCCATGCCTTCAGGGTAGCCCTGTCTGGAGATAGTTTCCTTTTTATTTAAAGAGAGAGAGAGAGGAAAAAGCAATTAGAAAAAAGCCTGAAAGTCCTCACTGAAAATAATAAAAGTGTCCAAAGAGAATGAAAAAATCAGTTTGAGAACTGCGGTATGGAGGAAATAACCTGACATTAACTGTTTTAATTATAGTCGTTGCATGGAGCTTATCAGTGTGGGAAGAGGGAGCTCTCGAGCCTTACAGGGAAGTGGGATGGGGGAGAAGATCCCTCTTCCTGAGTCTGCTTGCTCAGTGTGCAGCCCAGTGATTGCTCCTGTCATGCCAACAGCTGTTTCAGAGAAGGGCCGGGCTGAGTGAGAGGCCTAGATCTCAGGCTCAGTGCTGCCACCACATAGCATCTGATTCCTCATGAGGAAGCCACTCAACCTCTCTGGCCCTCTCTGGTTCCTGGTTATCATAACATCCACCTAGTCATGGTTGTGGGAAGTAGCCTGTCTCTGTAGCTCAGAGCACGGTCTCTGGGTCTGCTCACCCTAAGTCAGTTGTGTGTCAGCTCTGCCTTGCTGCTTGTGATGATGGACAGGGCGCTTACCCACTCTGTTTCCTCAGCTGTGGAACGTGTGTGATGAAATGAACCACCTCCCAAGGCCGTCGTCATCTGTGAACAGTGCTTGATAAATTCTGCCAAGAGGTTTATGAACCTGTTGACTGTTAGAGTGGGTTTTGTCTTGCCTTTCTAGTTGTCCTTAAGAGTTTGGTGTAAATTTAGTGTATATATCTAATCCTAGCCAGCACTGGTGGCACACACATCTAGTCCCAGCACTTGGGAGGCAGAGGCTGGCGGATCTCTGGGAGGCCAGCCTGGTTTACAAAATGAGTTCCAGAACAGCCAGAACTAAACAGTGAAACCCTATCTCGAAAAACAAAACAAACAAACAAACCAACCCAAAAAATAACAGAGAGAGAGAGAGAGAGAGAGAGAGAGAGAGAGAGAGAGAGAATGCTCAAGAGAGAAAAGAATTCCAATTCTAAAAGCTAAACTTCCAGATGCTGTAAAGTGCGGAGCTGGCAGACTTCTTCCTCTGCTGGCTGAAATCAGTGAAGATTGTGGAGCGTGGGTTTCCATATCTCCTTTTTTCTGGGTCCTGTTGGTGGCGGGTGATGCTTCTGACTTGTCAGTAAAGTGTCCTGCCCTATCAAAACTTCACCTGAAGCTAAGCAATTCCTTAGCATGGTTAACCACGGTCCACTCAGACCTTAAGCAGTCAACAATAGGCTCTTACACACTTTTCTGAAATGTGTCGATCCTGAAAGGCTCATGGCCTGTTATGGTTGGTGCAGCTTTACTGTCACTGAGACGTAGGAGGCTGTGGGATGAACATCTGTGCTTCCATACCTGGAACGAACGGCGACAAGTCAGTTAAAAGTCTAAAGGGAATGCAGGGCAGGGGTGACGTGGGAAGGGTTTTCCCTTTGACCCCGCTTTGGGGTCTAAGGGTCATGACTGGTGCCCGGTTTCTGATCCCGTTTTGTGTTTTATTTCAGCTTTACAGTGTCGAGGTGGTCAAGAGCCCTGTGTAAATGAGGGGACCTGCGTCACCTACCACAATGGCACTGGCTACTGCAGGTGAGTTCTCCCTTTCTGTGTCTTTCCTCTCTCCGACCACCGGCCCCGTGTGAGCTGTGCTCCAGCTGTCTCTCTGTTTGTAATGCTTCTGATAATGTTGGCTCTCACTCTTCTGGTGTAGTTTTGTGGGTGGTGGGGAGGGAAGGACATGGCTGTTAGGTAAATGGTTGGTGAGACCACCTTACTATCCTGCCTTACCGTTCGTCACTGTGGGAGAGATTTAGTGAACAGCTAGGTGACATCTCTTCTACTTTCTCTTTTATTTTCCAGCTTGACACAGCTTTAGAATCTTATCGCTAAAATACTAGGTATAATCATGTTTTTGAGTCCCACCAGGTAGATGTCTAATTCTGCCCTCTATAAGCGTGTGTAAAATAGTCATTGGAAACTTCAAGTCCCTTGTTTCAAAAGCCTCGTTCTGAAGGCGAGACTGTGGAGTGAGGGGTGTGGGAGCTTGTGGGCGAGAGGCAGGTCTGTGGGCAGATCTCACGGGCTGGGAGTGACTGGACTAGAGCCTTGGGGTAACCCTTGGTTCAAGATTTTTCTGCTTTTCCATTTTTGTTTGAGAAAAACCATGAGATAATTTCATAAATAGTTTATGTATTTGTTTTCTTAATTTTGAGATTTTGTAGTCATGGCTGGCCTAGAACTCCCTATGTAGACTAGGCTAAGATATGCCTGCCTCTGCTTTCCACACCATTCAGATTAAAGGTGTGCACCACCAAACCAAGCTGCATTTCTATCTGTCTGTCTGTCTGTCTGTCTGTCTATCTATCTATCTATCTATCTATCTTCCTCGCAAGCTTTAATAGTAAGGTGTATCCATTCTCTTTCTTCCCGAGAAAATAAGATCTGGTAATGTGAAATTGCTGTTCCCTTTCTCATTTCATTGTGACATCCCTACCACCACAGAGTCAATTCTGACCCTGCCATCTAAATTCTTTAATGTCATAAGATTATTTCCCCCCTGAGTCAGAAACAATTTTCTTCAACAAAGTGAAAATATTTTAAGCCACGAGGACAGTAAAATTTAACAATAGCTTGTTTGGATTGAGACTAAGATAACATTGGAAATGAAAGATTTTATGTAACTGATTACAGCTACTAACTTGGTTTTCAGCCGGAAAAACAAAACCCACGTGGTGCATTCTCCCCCTCACGGGAGATAAGGGAGGGAGTTCGATACCTCACAGTTGGCCGCCACAGTCTTGTAAGGCCTCTGCGGCTCCCGCTCTTCTAATGTTGGGCTCTCCAGTGGTCTTATCGGGCACATGTGACCATGTGCTGAGCCTTTGCTCAGCAGACCCTGAAGCCCTGGCTTTGGACATTTTTGCATAGCTAATACCTAGCATGGTGCCTGGTAGCCAGCAGCTGGCTGGAAAGCAGTGAGTTCTGTTGTCTGCCTTTTGCTAGGGCAGTGGCTCTAACCTTTGTGATGCTGTGGCATTAGGCTTCAGTACAGCTCCTTATGCTGTGCTGACCCCCCAACCATTGACTTATTTTATTTTATTTTATTTTATTTTGACACTTACAGTTACTTTCATTGCTATTTTGTAACTGTCATTTTGCTACCGTGATGAATCACAATGTAACTGTCTGATCTCAGGCGGAAATGAACGACCTGTGAAAAGTCATTGGACCCCTAGGTTGAGAACTGACGTTCTAGGATACTCTAGGGAGGCTAGGGAGGCGTAAACAGACATCTGTTTACCTCAGGTAAGGCACTGGAAAAAGAAGCAAGAACTGATGCCACCCCAGTCTGCTTGGTGAGTCAGTGAGTTCATTGGTGTTCCTTATGGGAGCCCAGGTGGCTCAAAGGCTGCCACCCCAGTGAAAAGCCACACGGGCATTGCGGCGAAATCCAGAAAGCTACATTCCTGGCCTGTCCCGCACAATTCACACAACTCTCAGGCAGCTCCAATGAGACAGCCTGCCCTCCCCACAGCTGATCCCACTTTGGTGACCCTGGAGCAGGGCCTTGTAAATTTCACTACCTTGCTTCTTACCAGCCCTGTCCTGCCTTTGCAAGGAAGTGTTTCAATTGGGAGGAAACAGCCACACACGCTCCTTGAATTAAGAGGTCTGTACATACAGAGTTCAGCACATACCGTCATTTCCATGTCTCTTATCTGTTTATCTTAACAAGATTGATTTCCCCTCTGGGAATTTTATTTGCTTTGTGTAATGTTGGCCTGGTAGAGAGGCCAGCTAGTTGGATGTAATTGGACTTAGTGACTTACGCAGAGGAATTCCACAAAGGTTATAAATGCTGGCCCGTGTGTGTTCTCATATGAGAGAGGAGGCTTCGGGGAGAGCAGACTCTGAGTACTGAAGGGGACACTGAGTACTGGAGAGGCAGTTTCGACGATGGCTGGCCTCAGATGTGAAGCATGACCAAAGAGGCATTGTTGTCCTCAGCTACAGAAAGAAATTCCCGCATGAAGATGTGCATGGTGGAAGGGGAGCAGCCTGGGGCTAGGTGTGGTGGACGCTTTCAGTCCCAGAACTTGGGAGGCAGAGCGGGCTGATCTTTGCCGGTTCAGGATCAGCTCGGTGTACCAGTCAGCAACACATAGTGAGACCTTGTCTGAAAAACCGGTCTAATTTCTGTCCCCGAAAACCTGTTGGTTGTTGATAGGATGGGCTTGTGGGGTATAGTTTTGCGAGTGTTCCTCAGATAATCTTTCAGTCCTGCTGCGAAGGAAGGAGTTTGGGTAAGGAGTAAGGGAGAAAATTGGCAGAGCCACCCTTTGGAGACCAGCAAGAACAACCCGACTGGGAAAAGCGGGCTTACTTCACCAGCCGTGTACATGTGTGTCCTTGGGAGGGGGCGGTGGCCATGCGTGAGCCCCGGAGAGTGAATAGTAGCACAGAAGCTACACACGCTGCTCCCACATTCTGTACTGACCTGCCTGGACTCTTAAGCATCGCTAAGTAAACCTGGTGCGTGCTCACACACTTCTCCGCAGCCCGTTACCACCCCCCGCCCGGGACACACGGCAGTGACCGCTCCGACACTTAAAGGGTTATGAAAATTACGCCAGGCATGCGGGGCATGTGATTGTCTTCTACTCCTGAGGTTGCTTAGTGGATTAAGAAAACAAAGTTGAAGCCAAGTTTCTTTTGTTGGGGGTAGGGTGGGAATTGGGAGAAAAGTGTTTTAATGTGGAAGGTATCCCAGAACCTGTTAAGGTGGCATTATGCTGCTGATTCAGCTAAAACCTAATGATTGTTTATAGAAATCATAGAAACCCTTGATAAGAGCGCATTGACAGATGAGGATAAGTGCTTTCAAAGACAGGTTTTGTGCATAGCTCAACTGTTCTTTTTCCCTCTTCTCACTGTCAGGAGCCCAGGGACCTTGTCAGGTTGTGATGCCAGGCAAGGGGAACCTGTGCAATCTTGCATAAAACTCAATTACTGCTGCTAAATAGTTGCTGTCAGCCCTTAATAAAGTCCTCCCCCTCCGAACGTTAAGACATTTTAGTCTCCCCCTGTCCTACTGGGAGGTGTAAATATGTAATTAAGTTTGGATGTAATTAATCACTTTTGAGCTGTTTGTTCCAGGCTTTCAAGTATAAACCACCTCAAATCCCATTTTGATTAAAAATCATGGGCAACTCATGTTCCCTAGGATGTTGGGTGTCGGTGAGGTTCTGAATTACCCAGTCCACAAATATTTACTATAAGGACATATTTATTAGAATTAAAGTCCTCAGCTGTTGATCGGAATGTCTGGGTTGCCAGGGGCTAAGTTCTGTCTGCTGCTTCTTGTCTTGACTGTGGGTTCAGTTTTGCTCTCCTTCACACTTTGCTTTTAAAAGACTGGTGGACACCACATGCACATGATGTATTTGGGCTGTTGTTCCCAGAGTTTTGGGGGAGCGAGTACATTGATGCTGATCAGGCTTGGTCTCAGGCTCTGTGAGGTAGTCTGCTGGGATATAGGCCATATTTTTAGGATGCAGCTCTTTAGAGGACCACTGGGAAGTGTGAGGGACTGACCAAGCCTGGGATGTTTTTTATCAAGTCCCTCTTCTTCGGCAAGGCTTGGATTCTGCCCATCCAGTCTTTGTAGTCAGCCGACTCTCTCTTGGGTCCTGTGTTCTCATCTTCTGATGTGGGAAGTCCTTCTGTATATGTTGCTTTTATTGGCTAATGAATAAAGCTGTTTCGGCCAATGACTTAGCAGAGTAAAGCCAGGTGGGCAATTTGAGCAGATATATCTATATCTATACCTATACCTATATCTATATCATCTATATCTATATCTATATCTATATCTATATCTATATCTATATCTATCTGTCTGTCTAGATAGCTACCTAGCTAGCTATCTAGAGAGAGAAGGTGGAGTCAAAGATAGGTCTTGAGCTGCCAAAGGCGACAGATGCCAGAAACTTATCGGTAGGCCACACCCTCGTGGTGATACATAGGTTAATAGAAATGGATTAATTTAAGATGTGAGAGCTAGCTAGGAATACACCTAAGCTACTGACCAAACAGTGTTGTAATTAATTTAGTTTTGTGTGATTATTCGGGTCTGGGCAGCCAGGAAACAAAGTGCAGTCCTTGTTTACAGTCTTCCTTCTGCACAGTCAGAAACCATTGAAGGATTGCACAGCCATGTTCATACTCTGAGTTCCTCCTCCCAGGAGTTCATCTTTTCCAGAGTTTTGCCTTTCAAATTCCATTGACCTCCATAGGTCCTGATGCCCTTCACCTCGCTTTCCACTAGAAGGACACCCACCACCTGCTTGCCTTATTTATTTATTATTTTTTTGTAGCACTACCTGAGCTGGAAAGCAGCTTCCAGAGTTAAGTGTGGGTTTCCCGCTGTTTGCTTCCTGCTCCTCTCAAGTCCTACTTCCCTTGTAGTTTCTGCTGGTGCCTTTTCTCTTTCATCTTGAGTTTATAATTGTTACGAACAGGTAGTTCCTCTGATGTCATTATTGCCATTATTCTTAAGAATGCAAATTGGAATCGTAAAGGGTTTTTCATTATCCCCTATCTTGGAGGAGGTGCCTAGCACAGTGTGGAAAAAGAAGGGAATGCTAGTTGTAAAGCCACACAGTTGCAGAGGTTCCTGTGCTTTCTCCTGGGAACCTCCAGTTTGTATTTAAAAATTACATTTTAAAGTGCATTGTGATGGATGCAAAATGTTATAAAATACACGCTTGTGTCACATTTTATCCAAACCTTGTCTGCTAGCTTTAATAAACATTAGCAACTAAGTATTTTCTTTGCCAGGATTAGAGTGATGTTGGTGGTCCAGGCATCTGAAATCCATCCAAGAAAACTGGGCCGGTTGCCTTCATTGTCCTCTTAACAAATTTAGGTATCGCAGCGGAGATCAGAGGCACTGGACTCCCTCAGAACTCAGCACAGGATGGAGGCTGGGTCCCCAGTGCTTGTGCCTGTGCCGTGGTGGTGGTTTCCAAAGGGTGTGTTCTGAAGTCATAGCTGACTCAGCATTAGCCCTTTTCATCACCTTTGTTAGTAATTCACTGCTGTGAAGGGGACTGAAGATCACAGCCGGGAAACAGGACTGTCCCTTAGTAATAGCTTGCTTTCCTGCCAAGCGGGCCCTGCCAGCCTGGTTCCTTCACGTTGGTTGCCCTAGTCAGCAGAGCATCATGTATGTATACTTTCTCTGGGAGGCGATAGCAGAGCCAGCTATACTTCCAAAGTCTTTCCATTTTTTTCCCTACAATCTCTTTAGCATCTTTTAAACATTAAATGATGTGTGGTGTCCTTGGTTTATTAAAATCCTTTCACAGGGGAGTAATTTTTTTCTTTTCTCTTTGTCTTAGTGTGGTATTTAAGAATAATTAACTCAAGAGTTACTTATTGTGGGCTGGAGAGATGGCTCAGTGGTTAGGAGCACCGCTTCTCTTGAAGAGCAGCCAGGTTTGGTTCCCAGCACCCACATGGTGGCTCACAACCACCCTTCTCTGGCCTCTGAGGCCACCAGGCATGCAGGTGGTGCACAGACATACATAGAGGCAAAACACCCATACAGGTAGAGAGTAACATTGTAGTCTGCCTGTGGGTACCGTTGGTGGTACCACACAACACCCCAAGTCTTCTGTAGTAGTTGTAATTAACTGATACTGTTACATCGCTTCATACTTCTTTGGAGGGTCCTCCAGCTGTTACCAGGTCACTGGACTGGATGGCTTAAGGCGGTTCAGAGTGGGCCCGCAAGGCTGTTGTGAGTCAGGGAATAACTGGTGGCAGTCAGCTCTGGTCAGGGCTCAGCAGCGAGCAGCAGAGTGGGGGCTGCGGTGAGACGAGGGAGGCACGGCCTCGGGTGTGGAATCCAGAGCCCTGCCCAGAAACCCAGTCATCAAGATCAGTGAGACCCTGATGCCATGTTTCAGAGTATCAAAATTAATGCGAAATGGTGAAAGAAAAATCTCAAAATTCTACGTAAAGAGATTAGCAATACTGATTACTATACTTGCCCCAGGCCCCAGTGTGGTTCAGCCTGGCACTTGTGAGTAGATTAAGTCTTGGAAGAGTCCTCCCTGGTAACATGCTGTGAACATAGATTTCTATGCCAGATAGACTCAAGTTTGAGCCTCCTTCCTGCTAGCGATCAGATCTTTGGCAGTGTACCGACTGCAGTGATAGCTGTTCTGGACCAGGTTCTGACCTCACTGAAATACAGAATGTGGAGTCCTTGCTTTATCAGTCAGTATGGACAGTCAGATTATTTAAATAATTTCCCCAGGATCTTAAAACTTTTTTGAAATACTGACTCTAAATGAGTGCTTGGAAACTGTGCTGTTGATTTGTGTCTCAGCTTACCTATCAATAAAATGGGAGCAAATTGCATATTAAAGTGAAAGATCAAGCAAGACCTCCCAAAAAGGAAGTGCAAAACATTGGAAGATATAGGACTACTAGAATATGATTAAAAATCTCTACTTCTATTAATTAAAATTTATTTATTTACTTATTTATTTTTATGTGTGGGCACATGTGCGCCATGGCATGCATGTTGAGGTCAGAGGTCAACTGGAGTCAGTACTCCCCGATCATGTGGATTCCAGGACTTAAACTCAGGTTGTCAGGCTCGCCCGCAGGCAGCTTTATCTTTTGTGCCTTCATGCTAGCCTCTTAGTTTCTGTTTTGAGAGTAGAAACAGTGGAATTAGGTAGGCCTGGGCATCTCACCCGTATGCCACTGGCTTCTAGCTACCTGAGGTTACATAGGGTCAGCTTTGGCCAAAGTCTTTCTGCCATTATGAGCTGAAGAGATGGGGGCTGGAAAATAGTGTTTGTGGATATGCTTTTTAGTAGAGAAAATTAGATTAAAAACCTGAAACTTCTCCACTTCCTGATCTTCTGCAGCTGTGGCATGGAGATGGGCCAAATCCAGTGGCTTCTGAGATGTTGCCGCCAGTACAAAGTCACTGTGTTTGTGCATTGACTTACCCACGTCCATGTGTCTAACAGTGCCATTGCGGACAGAGTCTTCCTCACACTATCCTTTCAGACGCCTTGTGTGTGTGTGTGCGTGCGTGTATGTGTGCATGCATGTGCGTGTGTGTGTGTGTCTGTGCGTGTGTTTGAGGAGTCTTGACCACAGGTTTCTCAGCAGTGCAGGTAGCAGGCTCCCCGTGCTCTTTCCAAGTCCTCTTTATGCCTTAAGCTGGAGCCATAAGTGCCTCGTTGTTTGGTGAAGTAGAAGGCCATTTGTAGGCTCAGCCTGAATCCTTCTGCCTGTCTTGGATAGCTTCCAATAAATTAAATCAATTAATTTTGGCTCACAAAGCTGGCATTAATAGATTGGAGTTTAGCTCAGCTTCTTTGAACACAGTCTCCAGGTTAACCCTAATCCTGTGAGAAGCTGCTTATTGTTCAGTCATAGCTTGTCAGCACCATCGGTTTGTGTAGGAATTCTTTATCCCCCACTCACCTTCCCCTGGAAGCAGAATGAGAAATATTTCTCTTTCTAGAGAAGCTTAATTAAAAGTCTTCGTTTTAGTTTTACCTATATCTGCCCTTCATCAAAATTCAATGAAAATAGAATTATGAAGAGATTTCCAAGCTTTGATAAAATAGCATAAATATGTGGGCATGATAGAACCTTCTCCTCAGTGCTTAGGAGTTAGAATTCCCAGGAATGAAGCTGGGGTCTCGATCCCCCTTGTCACATGCATGTATATCCATGTATGGGTGTGTGCGCGTGCACATGTAATAGGAGACTGTTTTTTCCATATTTGTGTAATTCGAGTTCTGTTTCACATCCATCTCAATGCAAGGGAAATTAAAATTTCTGTTTGATTTCCTTACATTTTCTAGATCTTATTTATTCACTGTTAGTGACCTTCCTGCAGACACAGTCATCTGGGTCTAAGTTCCTCGGATGGGAAATCAGGCTTCCCTTTCTGTTCAGTACTTCTGTTTAATATGTTCCTCTCAGAAACCATCCCCACGGTCTTTACGAAAAGGTCTTTAGGAAGGAGGAGAGGAGGCGAGGACAGCAGTGATGCGTGGTGTTGCTCAGTGAACACAGAATCACGGCCTTCCATCCCATTTCCCATCCTGTATGAAGAGAAAGTTCATGAGAACATAGTCTGGCTTGGAATCTAAGCGGTACACGAAGCCCTTAATTTCCATCTCCTGTTCCACAGAGGTGGTTGCTCTGCCTGACTCTCCAAACTTCTCAACATCTCTGTCTCCCCAATAGGATGGTAAGAATTCAGGGGACTACCGCCAGCCATGCCCTAGGTGTAGATGTCATGGATGAGGAAGCCAGAGGTAGCTTAGGCCTTCCCTGTTGCGTATTTTGAATAGACCAGAAAGCCCCAAATTTGTCTCCATCTTGGTTGCTTTTTTTTTTTTTCTGTCTGAATTGTAGTTCATGTAGCATTTTGCAAAACCAGTGTGTGGATCAGTCTGGTTTCTCGTGACAGCTAAGTGGTTTGGACAAACACTCCATTAGCCCATGTTATCGCGAATGTGTGGGGATGGAATGCCTGGCTTGAGAGAGAAACTGGGGGAAGGGTCCAGGCATGGGAAGAGAGGGCAGCTGACACCTTTCTTCCCTTAGACTTTCTGGCTATGTGTTGACTCATCGTGTGGCCAGACAGAGTAGCCAGGTAGGTTTGTGGCCACATTATGCAAGAAACTCAGAGTCCAAGAATCTCACAAGCCAAGAAAAAGAATGGGTTTGGATAAGGGAGTGGTACGAAAACAGACAGTGGCCATGGGCGGTTTCCACAGCTGCGCAGTACAGACTTTCAGCGGAGACTTCAGGTATCTCACGGTTGTATCTCTTCTGTCCAGCATCCCACTGGCCAGGCTCGACTCACTTTAGGGATCCGAGTAAGCGAGTATCTGTTAGCCAAGCCTTTGGTTACCCCAAATTAGCTCATGTTCTTTACTGCTTGCTTCCTCTAATTATACAGTACATATCCAAACCTTCAATTATCCAGAATAAACCAAGATGCCTGCTCTGTGTGGAAACCATCTGATGGTGGTTATGATTTTCTTGCCTAGATTTTGGCAATGCCTGAGTCATTTGCTCTCCCGGCCCTTTAAGATTTTGAAACCCGGGTGCTTGTGTAAGTCCGGCTCCTCTCCTTGAGGAATTTTTTCACTGGGCAGCTTGCCCTTTTGAAACCTTAGTCATTCTGAGCAGTACCCAAGGAGCCTCCTTGACTTTATTTTCTGCCATAGTCCTATTTGTATATAATATTTGTGGTGTCTGGCTCTCAGTCTCATATTGCTGAAACTCATGTCTGTGAAGGCCTGGGTCACTCTTTAGGAACAGACAACCCTTGGTTACTAATGAGAAGGTGACTCATTTCCTTCCAGGCGATGGCTGGCACTGGCTGCCAGAGTCCATGGATGTCTCCACAGCTCAGCTCAGTGACGGGATTTGCATACACCATCCCAATTGATGTTGCTTTGTTCATGAGACAGGGTCTCTCTACATAGCCCTGGATGTCCTGCAATGCACAGAGAGCCACCTGCTTCTGCCTCCCTGGGATTAAAGGTGTATGCGAGCACACCTGCATCCTTCTCAGTTTTATAGGAATTAGTGACGGTGTCCTGAACTGGGGAGTGAGCAGGAGAGGCCTTTATACTGGGTCACAAGGGTGCTGAAAACCAGTTCTGGAGAAAGGTCCTACATAGATTTACCTAATGATAGATTCCCCATGAGGTTAAATGCAGTATTCTCTTCCCCTACCACTGTCTCTCATACACATTCTCAGTCATTTAAATGCCCTGCGTAATTTACCTGTAAGGCCTGAAGTGTCTGCCGTCATCTGTGCTGGCCTGTCTTGGGGAAGATGCTGATGCCTAGAGAGGGACAGAGGTCCTTTGGGCTCTGGATTTCTTCTTAGTGCCCATAGTGTTTGAATACATTGTTTGTTAGTTCTCTTTTGCTTGAATTTTGGCCTCCGCATGCCCTCCTGTGAGGGCTTAGCTCCAAGTGAGACCTGAGCAACAATTCATTTACACAAGCATGCTGGGCCCATTGCCAGGATAGTTGGGCACCTGGAGGGGTGTGAGATAGAGAGGGACATGGGCATGGTCTTGCCCAAGGAGCAGGACTTGGAGTACTGTAGTAGCCTGGTTATAGTGGGACAGCAGCCAAGATGTGCCCAACCCCACCACTACCCCCAACACTGACACAGCCAGCAGCATCCTTGGGTAGAAAATGCTGAAGGAGTTAAGATGTCCATGCTGAGGTCATCACACTTGGGAGGAGGTTAAAGGGACCTTAGGGTGCACCTGCCTCCCCGTGCACTGTGTTTTATATGTTTTTATGAAGAGCCAAGGCAGACTGCAGTAGAGTGAGTTACTCTGTGTTGCCTCACTGGCTAGAATATAGACAGGGCTGGGCTATTTCTCTTGACCCCATTCGGTGAACTGGATGTCCCGCCTGTTCTTTTTCTTCAGGGTAACAATCCTTTAAGAACCGATGTGGGCGGGCATGTATTATCATGAGAAACAAACAAAAATGAGAGGTTTTGTGGAGCAGTTTGAGAAAGTAAGAATGTTAACTCTAGTACGGTTTAACGTTTTAAAGTTTGGTGAGTCCAAGGAGCTCGAAGATCATTGATAGCTGCCATGTAGCTCACGGTGTGGACGTGACTGAGGGACTGTGGAATTTCAGAGTAAGATCTGTTTATTTCCATTATTGTCGGGGTGTTTGCCCCCGTGTGTGCCCCACATGCGTGTTTGGGGCTCCTAGAAGGCCAGGAGAGGGCATCAGGTTTATTGCCAGGGTGTTTGCCCCTGTGTGTGCCCCACATGCATGCTCAGGGCTC
The DNA here is from genome assembly GCF_982192425.1 of Myodes glareolus. NCBI lineage: Eukaryota > Metazoa > Chordata > Mammalia > Rodentia > Cricetidae > Myodes > Myodes glareolus. Next base: position 59,143,067 of record NC_142042.1, on the reverse strand, counting down.
CTAGAAGGCCAGGAGAGGGCACCAGGTCTTCCAGAGCCAGAGTTACAGATGGTAGTGAGCTGCCCTGTGGGTTCTGGGAACTGAATTCTGGTCCTCTGCAAGAGCAGCCAGTGCTTGTCACCTTTGAGCCCTCTGTCCAGAACCAAGCATCTTATTTTAACATCCAGGAAGATTGAGGAACGGGAGTAAAGAGATTTGTTCAGGATTACATGTCTACCTGCAGAGCCAGGGCTGGTCTAGACGAATGGTCTGTGGGCAGCAGCTTTGCCAGAAAGATCTGTGGCTGTCCTGAAGCCCTACGCAGGACATTTTAAAAACTATGTGCTAATTACGCTTTACTATTCATTCAGATAGAGGACAAACTCCTAATTGTTGAATACACTCATATTCGTCTGTATGGCAGACTTGGATTGTGTGTGCATACATACATACATGTACTTGTGCGTGTGCCCATGTCCCCAGTGCTACCGGACAGAGCTTTCAGTGGAGCACTGAAGAGAATATGGGTCTCTGTTGTTGCCCTGCCCTGGCTCAGCCTCGTCATGAAGCAGCGAGATGCCGTGAGACCCGAGCTGCAGCAGGTTGCTGTTTCTGCCGTAGACTGGCCTTGTCTCTGCTTGTGTTTGCGCTCTGTCTTGCAGCACAGATTCAGCCTGGGCCACTTCAGATTTTGGTGTCTGCTGTGCTTGTTACCACCCCTGAAAATGTTTTCCCATGTGCTTTTACCTCTGCTTTGGGTAAAATGGACTGCTTTTAGCATGTCTGTTTGATGGTTAGTTTCTGTAGTATGAAAGACTACAAGCCACTGTAAAATCTCAGATAGTTTTTACTCACAAGAATTGATCCTCCTCCACCCCCCCAAATTAGGTCATGGTCCTATTTTAAGAGGTGTAGTGACAGATAGATGCCATATTAGGGTTAAAAAAAATTATTTTATTTTCTTCAGTATTTACATTTTTGGTGTTGGCATCTAATCTGGAGTCTTGCTCTTGTCAAGAGCTCTACCCCTAAGCTATACCCCAGCCTTCATCTTTGGTTTTATCATGCAGAGTGTGTGGCAGCCCACAGCGGTGCTCCTCAGACCATTGGGGGCTGTCCTTCTGAAGTTAAACTGGCCTGGTTTCTACAGCCCTGTTCTATTTTTCTCCTTCTTCTCCTTTTGCTATGGCTTTGGGAGTTAAACCCAGGGCTTCACACACGGGAACCAAGTGCTCTAACAACTGAGTTTATCTCTATCAAAAATGACCTTATTTGTAGAAAACAAGAGTTAACCCAAACTGTAAGCAAGTGTTTTGCCTTTATGAAAGTGCTGTCCTGCCCTCAGGGCAAGTGCCCGCAGACTTCCTTAGAGTGCTAGATAGCGCACGTTTAGGCCCAGAGTCAAGCTGTGTCACTTTGTATGGCCCTCTAAAACGGCACCAACGTAGAGCCTGCGCGGGTGATACAAACAGATAGTGGTTTCCCCTGAGGACAAGTGTGTGCCAGCCCACTTTAGGGCATAAGAGCCACTCTTAAGTTCCTGTTTTCCCAAGAGAAGTGGCAGATGCCAGCAGAGCTGTGTTTTAATATGCAGATGCAGTTCTTGAAGCAAATGAGTGGAGATTACGACAGAAATCACACTTGGTCCCTCTGGGCAGCTTTTGATCGGTGCCAGTTTTCTAACTAGATGGTCTGCTATGGGTTATGGCCAGGGTCAAAGCAGAGACGCTCCTAAAATAACAAGGGACACAATTCAAAGAAGTGAAAAATCACACATTTTTCTTTGGCAAAAATTGTCCTCCTTACCATCAGAGTAACGAGTGTCAGCTGATGTAGACACCACGGAAGTTATCCTTTGTGTGGACAGGTTTGGGATGGCTGCTGCGACGGTGATGGTTTCAGTAATCAAATTTGCTCTTAAAAGTGTCTTGAGATGCTTACAGGTAAGCCTGGCCTAACCCCAGAAGCAGAGCTGGTACGGCTGGTACCTGCTTCTGATGCCGTGTGAGCTTCTCCTATAGGCACTGCCAGCATCGGCTGTGTGTGAAAGTCGGGTTTGTGTGCAGCACTCGCCTCCCTACGACTGCTGGGTAACTTCATATTTTTGAGGAAAATATGATCTAAAGAAATCTACTCCATATGGGGTTGGGTGGCTTTGAATAGGCTTGGGTGTGTGAAGGTTAAGGGGTCGATACTCTGTGTATCAAGAATTTTAATTAGTTTAAAAATCCTTTAGGTAAATAGCTCAACCCAGCGGCTCCCAAACTTTCAGTGTAATTGAAGTCTAGAGTCTTTAAGTTGTTAAGATTCTGTGGACCCTTATATTTTGCCCTTTGGCATCTGTTAAGAACGTGAGCGCTGAACAGTTGAATGACTTCCATATGCTGGTCACTGTGTTTGGCACATGGAGTACAGCAGAGAATAATTCTTGTCTATTAGGGAAGGTAAATAATTATAGTAAAGGTTAATGCAATATGTCAGATTTATGGGAGCATAAAGTGGGGATGTCCCTTCCCACCCTTCCCTTCCCTTTTCTCTCCCCCTTCTTCCTTCTTCCCCTTCCTGTAGCATTTCCTCCTCCCTTCTTCTCTTCCTCCTTTTCTTCTTTTGGGGAGTAGGGACGGGGCTGATTGCCTGAGCCTCCCAAGTGCAATCATAGGCCACACAGGCCACCCTGCCGGGCAGGAAATAACATTTAAGCTGGGGCTTGAAGCAATGTTAGGGCATGGCTGCAACCGGAGTGTAGAGAGAATGGGGCTGCGGATGGTGTGTGCACAGGCCTGGCATGAGCAGTGGTGGACTGTAGCATGTTATTGGAACTGGAAGAAGGCGAGTCCAGGGAAAGTACCGAGCATGAAGAGCAGCTGTCCTGAGGCAGTTGTTTGAAGACCACGCATCAGGAGTTCAGGAATGTTCCCAGAGGTTGGGAATGATGCACCACGGTTGAGGCTGACTCCCTCAGCAGTCCTGCAGAAGTCACCCAGATAGACTGGTGTGACTCACAACAGCAACTTGAATATCTTCAAATGTGGACCAGATACGACTTAGTGGTGCAGAGATGCTTTGGCAGGGCGTCAGGTCCCAGACCCTTGCATGCTTCCGCAGCACAGAACTTCGAACTTAGCCCTCTTCTCTCGCTTGTCTTGTCTCTCACAGTGAAGGGTGCCTTCTGTAACTCGGTGACCAGAGTGTGTCGTGTTTTAATCACACACGGATATTTCCTCGGGGTCCAGGGCACATGGTAAAGGACCGATACGTGCAGGAAGATGAAGGGAAAGCCACCTTCTGTTGTAGCAGCGACACAAGCCTCAACACTGTTTGAATGTCCCCCGTCCCATCTTTCAGAAGGCTGTTGAAGAGTGTGAACGCCCAGCTCGGCTTTAGCTCTGATAAATGAGCTTGGACTGTCAGCTGGAAGATAAGGGCACTCAGAGTTCCTCTGTAAATAAAGCATGGCTTCCCATCGCCGCGCTCCCGATTCAGTCCGAAGGCGAAGAGTAGCAACGCTGTGAATGAGCGGCTCCCAGGCCCTGCCTCTTCAGCCTCTTCAGTTTGGATTTATTAGAATCAGCCTGTTTATTGCTTTATTCAGATGAGGGGGTGGAAAAACCTGAACACATGTGAACCAGCGAGGTGGGGCTCCAGGAGACAGTCCCCAGCCTCCCAGCTCCCCTTCCAGGTTTTTTCCTGTGGGAAACTTTTTAATTTGGAAGCATTCAGCTAATGTGGGAATCAAGATTAACATTTTCTGAAATACTTGTACAAGAAAGGCAGAAATGTGCTGTCCAGGAAGCAGATTTACATAGCAGAAAAATGCCTGCCCGCAGTGTTTGGTCGTCTTTGTGGATTAGATCTCTCTCTCTCTCTCTCTCTCTCTCTCTCTCTCTCTCTCTCTGTGTGTGTGTGTGTGTGTGTGTGTGTGTAGGGTTGATTATATACTCACTCATCTTTGTTTCCTTTACCACAAACTAAGATGACCCAGGAAAGCATGCTTTTACCACAAAGCCCGTTTGGGGCTCCGCGCCCACACTGGTACCGCTCCCCTCCTACTGAGTAAGGTATACTGCTTCCCGTTCTCTTTTGGGGAGTAGCAGCAGGGGATGAGTGGGAGTGGGGATGGCGGGAAGATGTGAACATGATAGGTGACTTCCATTTTCTCCTTTTTTTTTACCAGGAAGTTAGCTGTAAGTCAGTGCTTTTAACAAGTCAGCCCTGAGCACAGCCCAGTTATTTACCTTTGCACAGAGTCCCAGAATTAAGAGGTTGATGGTCTAGTGAGACATGGGGCCCGAGTTCTTGGAATGAGGGACACACTGCCGTTAGCCAGTGGCCCGGTCTCTTGAGTACAACTGAGACATTTAGTCTGTATGCTTTAGGGCACCTACATGTTTTCGGCCTGGCTTTGGGAATTGAAAGTTAAATAGAACTTTCACTGGTTACTGCCAACTTCGGCTGTTAGCAATTATTTTTATCTATTTTAACAGGGGTAACGGGAACCGGGTAGGGGAGGGTGGTGGTGGCAGGGAACCTGGCTGGGGGAACAGGCTAGGGGTGGGTGGTGGTGGTGGCGGTGGCGGGGAGCCTGGCTGGCATCGTGGCCACAGGAAAGAACAGACTGACTTGGAGCCCTTCAAACCGTAGATCTTTGTTACTGACCGATGCTTAATTTGGTTTGTGGGTTCTCTTAGCCCCCCACTCCTTTTACCTTAATGACAGTCCCCCCTCCCCTCCCCCGAGCTCAGCAGAGGCAGGCTGCCACTGCAGAGTGGATGGCTGAGGGGCCCAGAGCAAGAAGAAAGTGGGTTGAAAGCTGAGTTCTGTTTAAAGAATTTGCTGCTGGAAACCCGCCCAGAGGGAGTCAAGAGGCGCTTTAATGAGGAGCAGCTGCACTGCGATGCGGCTCACAGGAGACCCCCCCCACATTCTGTACAGTTCTTGAAAACTCATGATTTTGAAATTGCTGTTGTGTGAAGTACACCCCTCTTTCTTGTGTGTGCTGGGGTTTTGCTTTGTTGTTGCTTTTAATGACCAAATCCTCACCAAAAAATTGAAATAAAACCCCTCAAAACAAAACCAAAATGAGCTTCAGTAAAGCCTGGGTAGATTTGGGCTCACCCTGCTGCTAGAACATTTGGTGGGGGAAATGGGGTGAGCGAACACTGGTGTTTAGTTAGAAAAGAGGTTTATTTCCTCCTCAGACTCCAGTCATTGGTGCTGACAAAGCTGCTCATTGCTTTCGGGATTTTGCTGGACGGGTGGCTATTCACTTGGGAGACGTGGAAGGGACATTTTTCTACCCTGTATTACTAGGGAGACATTCATGTCCCTGCTCCATGTGAGAGGCAGGGTTCGGCTGGCTGTTTCAGGCAGGGCAACTGTAAAGGTGACCTTTAACCTTTCGGATGGAGTCTTTTCCACTGCCCTCCCCCCCCCCCCGCCCCCGTTCACCATGGAGTAGACTCTTTGGTGTCATTAACAGCAGACTTTTAAGGAACAGGTAACAGATGTAGCGTGTGGACCAGGGAGCAGGCATCTGTATTGTGTCTGTGGATTTACCTGTTGTGCACAATCTCATAAGAACAGAATCGTACCTGTACCTGTGACTGTTCAGTTTTGGATTCTCTTACCTAGCATCATATTTCCAAGGGTCACAGGCAGAGGGAGGATACGAAGGGACAGGAAATGAATGGGATCGAGATGCATAATGTGAAAGACACAAAGAACAAATAAAAAGAAAGTTAAAAATCTTTCCATCTATGTTGTATCATGTTTTAGGACTCCATTCCTTTATGTGGTCAAATAGTATTTTATTGCATGGATATAATATATTTTATTTCTCTGCCCATCAGATGATGGGCATTTGGACTGTTTCCACTTTCAGCTCTCCCTAATCATGCTGGTATGAACAGGTGAACATATTTTTTTCTGAATCATGCTGGTATGAGCATATGCTTTTTGTTACTATGCATGTGTGTGAGTATAGCGTGTGTATGTTTGTTTGTATATATGTGTGGGTATGTGGTGTGTGTGGTATGTGTAGGTTTGTGGGATGTGTGTCTATGTGGTATGTGTTGTGAGTATTTGTGTGTGTGATATGTGTTGTGTGTGGTAAGTATATGTGAAGCAGAGTATGTGGTGTGTCTATGTGACAAAATTTAAAAGGAAGATTTTTCTTATAACGGAAAGATGATTGAAGCAGCAAGCCAGTAATTTTACTTAACAAATACACAGCGTTCACCTTTTGCTGCACAGTGTTCGTAGTGCTGTGATGATGTGGAGATTCTATGAGGGCAGGCAGGCCCCCCGTACTGCGTCTGTCTTAGAACAGAGAGGGCTCCTGCTATGTCTGGGAATTTATGGGCCCCGAATGACGAAGCAGAGCTGCAGTTCAGGTAGGCTGGTTCTGGAGTAGAGGCTTCGGAGTGGGAGCAGCGATAAAGGAACACTTCCTTACGTCCTCCTGTTGCTACTTGCTGTATTTAAGCAGAGACTGGCTATGGCGTTTCAGGACTACTTTAGAAATGCTTAAGCCCTTTGGTAGACATTCCCTTACGGTGCTTGAAGACTCTGTTATTCAAGGATGCGCAGAGGTGGGGAAACAACCAGCAACAAGATGTCTGGCCTGAGGCTTTAAAGATGATCAGAGCTCCTATCAAGAAGGAAACTGTGAACATGAATGATAAGCATTGCAGGAATTCGGTTAACAAGACTTGTCAGAACACAGAAATTATCTGTAACTTAAAGCTATTAAATAGACTTGACTTCAGATTATGAATAGTATCCTTAGAAAATTGGAAGTGTTAAAGTTTTATGGGAAAATGATCATTCCTCAGTGTTTCTTTATAAGCCTTTGGCAAGACATATCAAGGTAGGTAAAGGACTTAGAAAACTGATCTAGTAGCTTAGAGTGGTGTCTCTTGGAGTCTGTTATGTTTAGGTCATTGTGACAATGACAAACACTAAATGTAGACAACAGAGAAGGGCAGGGCACCCAGACTTGGACTGAAAGTGGCCATGATGGACGAGGGAAAAGGTAGACTAGCTTCACCAGGCTTTGTGAGAGACAGGGTCACATGCCGGGATGCAGGAAAGTGGCCAACAGAGCCTCCCGTGGGAATGGGGGCTTCCTTATGGCGAAGCGTAAAGTCTCAGCTGAGCCACGCAACAACCGTACTCTCAGAAGGCAATGGTGGTGGCGTTACGATGAGGTCTTCCCCCATACGTAGGTTCAGTTTTATATTAAGAAGAGCGTGGCTCTGCCCACGGGCTTTGGCAGCTTAGCTCTGCTGTGTGTCATCCCCGAGTGCTGATGAGGGAGCCCTGAACCCTTCACAGAACGAAAGGCCCCCACATCCTTGTAGCTCCCCTCCCTCTCTGCCCCCTACTCCCTTTGACAACAGCACAGGGTCCCCTCCCCTTACTTGAAGGCTGCTTCCGACGCTAGGGCCTTTGTGCTCTGTGTCCCTCTTCCGTGTACACCTCCCCTCGTCGTCTGCTCAGGTTTTCCTATTGAAAGTTGAAATGTCTTTCTTTTCCCAGTCTGTGCCTCCTCCTTGCTTGTATTTTATGTGTATGAATGTTTGTCTACATGTATGTGTGTGCATCACGTGCATGCCTGGGGCCCATGAAGGTCAAAAAAGGGTGTCGTGTCCTTGGACCTGGGGTTGCGGTGGGTGGTTATGAGCCACCATGTGGTTGCTTGGACAGAACCGGGTCCTCTACAAGGGCAGCCTGTGCACTTCTTGACTGCCGAGCCATCTCCCCAGCCCCTCCATTCCTTCCTGATTTATGTTTTCTTCTGCCTAATATGTCTTTTACTTGTTTTGTTTTTGTTGCCTGCTGGGGTTTACATTCATAAACTCAGGTTTTCCTACACAGTTGTCCCTCTGTCAGTTGGGGGTGGGCTCCTGGAACCCCATGGAGCCTTTCTGTAAAGACACAGGATTTTTATGCAACCTGTGCATATCCTCCCATATTAAGTCACCTGCTCATGACTTTTAATGCTTAATATAATGTTAGTGCTGTAAATAGCTGTCCTGCTGTATCCTAGGGAATGGCAGAGCTGAACATGGCCAGTGCGGACTCCATCCTGCCCTGACCCAGACATTTTTGACCCCTGCTTGGTTGAGCCCTTGGATGCTGAACCTGTGTGTATCCATGACTACTGGAAAAATGCTTGGCACATAGCGTTTGCGGTTTGTGTTTACTCTCACAGTTAATGAATGAGTTGAATATTTCTGTGTGTGGAAACTAGTAGAATATTCTTCATCATCATTAATGTCAGGATTAATAAGCCTATTGGATACTATTAATAGGCTTCATGTCTTCTCCACTGAAACTTGGCAAACTTCTGCAAAGTTCCAGGGACTAAATATCTTTGTGGGCCATGTGGTCTGACTGCAAATATTCCACTCTGTTGTTGTGGCAGCCGTGGCCATCTGCAGATGAGCAAGCGTGGCTGGGCTCCAGCGCGATTATTTATGGCTGCGGAAATTTGAATTTATATGTCTTTCAAGTGCCACAAAATATTATTTTTTAAGTTTTTCAAGCATCTGGAAATGAAAAAACCATTCATGGTTTGTAGGCCATACAGAAATGGACAGCATCAGACCCCCGAGCCACTCCTCGCTCCTCTCCACTGCTGCTGGCTTCTTAAACATGATCTACTTGTTTGAAACTTAGTTTCCATACTTGGTAGGGAACAACCATTTGGATTAAACCCTAAATAGAATTCAGAAGAGCGTCTTTGAGGTCCCAAAACTTTCGTGTTGGTCCATTTTTGTTTTCCTGGGAGCCATGTTTTCATTGTATGTTTATGATGCTGACATTTCAATGAGTTTGCACTTTCTTAGCCGGTGCCACATGGCAGCACCAGGGTGGTGTAACAGTAGAGGCACAGGGCTGGGCAGAGCCCACCCGGGTTTAGAGGCATGCCATTATTCACAGGGTGGCTGGTTCCCACCCGGGAGGATCAACCAGGCCTGATGCCCAGAGGCCTGTTGGTGTGAGTGGGAGGTGGGCGCAGTTTCTCAGCATCTTCCACAGCACAGTTCTTGAATAAAATAAGCTGCAAATGCTTTTAATAATCCCTCTCAGGGTTAATTTTAGCCATGCCACATTGGTGTTCTCTGTGCCTCTGTTTAAGAAAAAAGAAACCCAGCAAAGTTCCACATTCTATTGTCAAACCAAGCTGTGATTTGGATAATGCATCATATTTTCCTCAGCAAGCATGGAGAAAAAAATGGTTTTCATTTGCTGAGCATTTTAATACTCACAATATTTTTTTCTCCCACATACTTGAGTTTGCCTGGTTCTCACACGACCCCACAGTGTGAGTAGCCTTCTTAACTATTGAAGGTGTCAGTGAGGAGAAGCAATTGGCTCATGGTTACAGCTCCTGGGCTTTTATAATGACCTGATTTATCTTTCATTATATATCCATGTGTATCTGTGTGGGTGTGGGTGTGTGTGGGTGCAGGGAGACCCAGGGCATCAAGTCCTCTAGATGTGTGGTTACAGGCAATTGTGACCTGCCTGATCTGGGTGCTGGGACCCAAATCTGGGGCTTTGCAAGAACAGTGCACCCTTACCCACTGAGTCATCTCTCCAGCCCTACTGGGTTCTGCTAAGGCACACTTACTGTCTCCTGCCAGTCATGGACTTCATCACTGTGAACTCTGCTCCCTTCCTGTCTGGAGAGTGACGGACCTACTGATGAAGAAGCCCTGTCTGCTCCCCCTCTGCCACACTTTCCATGGTGACCTGAAGCACTGAAGCCATGCCGGGCTTCTGGGAAGGGGTAGGAGGCTGTGGCTGATTACATCACCGCACTGTGCCTGTTTACCAGCTGCTTTCTCCTCAGTCATTATAGCCATTGCGCAGTTCTTCTGAGCCTGTTGTCTTAGTTCCCTTATATTTTACCTTCCTCATTTTCTCAAAAACCTTGAGCCCTAAGACCTCACCTGGCCAACCAGTAACTATGCCTGGCAAAAGCAGGAAGGAATTAAACATGGTTTCAGTTCTTCAGGTCACCAGAGAAGACATGACAGGAGCTGTATGTGAGGGTGAAGGGTTAGTTGGTTTAAAGGTGTTATCTTTTAGGGCTGCAGGCTTCTAGATCACTCCCTTATCTTCTGTAAAGTAAAATGAGCAGATAGGTTGAGTCAGGTTTCTGGGGCTGCAGCCAGGCAGCACACTTGTTAGAGGCAAAGTTCTTTGGGTTCGCTTTACATGGTTGTTAGTGGTCCCAGTTATCAGCTTTTTCATCGCAAAAGTGGGAGTCCCTGTCTGATGCCGTTCAGAGAACATTGTTATCAATGATGTTCATAGTTTGGGGTGGCTGTGTGTCTTAGGAATTAAGAAGTGGAATATAAAATGATTTCTCATGCTCTAACATGGAAAATATGGGAAAAAGTTATTTGAGGCAGGGTCTCATGTAGTCCCAACTGGCCTTGATCTCATTATGTAACCAAGGATGACCTTGAACCCCTGACTTTCTGCTTTCGCCTCCCAAGTCCTGGGATTGCAAGTGTGTACTCCCATGCCCAGCTAGAGTGTTATTCTTGAATTATTTCCCTGCTACACAGTTGTTTATGTGGTACTTCAGATAGTCTGTGTACTTTCAATCATACTCCATGTCTTTTCGTTTATTTATATACCAACATTTAAAATGTCTTTTTGAATTGGTTCCGAACCTTCTTTTCCTTCTTCATCTCAAGTCTCAGTTGTCTGAGAGCCATGTGTGGACCAGAGACAAAATAACTTCCATTTCTTAGCACTCAGTTGAGAAGGGGCACATGATGGTGTGTGTATACTAACCTGAAAAGTCTAGAGGGTTGAGTCTACTTGTCAGGAGACTGTCTTAGTCTTGACAACTGCCTCATCAGAATGAGAAAGTTAATGACACAGGTCAGGTGTGCAAATGCTCTACAGAGAGACCATCGCAGCCTGTGTGAATCTCTGAGGAAGAGTCATACTAACTGGCTGTAGAAGACACTGCTGGATCATGCACCCACTATTCTTTTACCTGCCAGGACTCAGAAGGGCCTGTGAATGTAATAAGTTCTCTGAGCCTCGCTTCTCCTGAAGTCAGGGGTTTGCAGGCTGTATGTACCCCAGATGTCTCTATTCCTGAAGTCAGGGGTTTGCAGGCTGTATGTGCCCTCAGATGTCTCTGTTCCTGAAGTCAGGGGTTTGCAGGCTGTAGGTACCCTCAAATGTCTCTGTTCACACCCGAGTATTTTCTTGCATGTACAACAACTTCTGATCTGTGGACTCACAAGAAGTCAGGTGTTTTTCATAGATTTTTTTTTTTTTTTAAAATACAGGTGTCCGGAGGGGTTCTTGGGAGAATATTGTCAACATCGAGACCCCTGTGAGAAGAACCGCTGCCAAAATGGTGGCACTTGTGTGACCCAGGCCATGTTGGGGAAAGCCACCTGCCTATGTGCTCCAGGGTTCACAGGAGAGGACTGCCAGTACTCGACCTCGCACCCCTGCTTTGTGTCACCTCCCTGTCAGAATGGAGGCACCTGCCACATGCTCAGCCAGGACACCTACGAGTGCACCTGCCAAGTCGGCTTTACAGGTAATGGATTCAGCTTGAGCCCGTTCTTTCCTGTTCTCAGCAGCAACCTGTCCTGTGCACATGTGGATCCCAGTGTCTCACTCCTCAGGTGTGTTAGTTACCATTCACCGCTGGGGTAAGACACCACGGTCAAAGCAACTTATAGAAGAGTTCATTTGTGCCGATGGCTCCAGAGGGAGGATTCATAGTCGCTAGGAAGGCCTGGCAGGTAGCCAGACCAGGACGTTGTCTGATCGCTTTTCTACCACAGATAGAAACTAGCAGAGTGGAAGTGAGGTGAGGTTGCCCGCTGTGACAGCTGCCCTCTCCTGTGTACTTCCTCCAGCAGGGGTTCGGCTCCTTCCCAAAGAGCACTGACAGCTGAGGACCGTATACTAAAGTTCTTGAGCCTGTGAGGGACATGTCTGATTCAGACCACCACATCAGGCTCCCGAGCTCCAGCGTCCATTTTAGCATTAGGATATAGGGTGGGATATGGGAAAAGCTCAGGGACAGTTAAAACGCTGTTAATAGGTAAGTGTTAGCCATTGTAAGCAAATAAGAGATACGAAATATGGCTAAGGGAACATAAAATGTGTGTGAGGTACTTTATAAAGTATAGAAGGAAAATAATTCAAGAATAGCATTTTGCCATATTGAGGCTTTGAGAATCTTTTTATATTCTACTTCTTAATTTGTAAGACGTGCAGTTAACATATCCTCTACCTTTTGAGAATTGTTCAGGGCAGAAGAGGAGAAGGAACAAGGGTCAGATGCCTAGAATTGTGGTTGTTTACTTCCTAAAACCTCCCCTGACTCTCAGGGGCTGGCTTTCCAGTCTCTTGAATTCCTTTCTCCCCTCAGCTTGGTAAAAAAAGAAGAATTGTCTGTCATTTTGGCCCCTGCCACAATGCTAAAACACTAAAGCAACAGTTCTATAAATCTATAAGCCAAAATTTGAAATTATTACTCAGAAAATTATGCTGAATCTATTGTGTTTAAAGAAAAAAGTAGTGTTGACTTGTTTCTGTCACCTAAGAGCTCAATTTAATAACGATATAGTATGAAAAATATGTTTTATTCAATCAGCAGACATGGTTGAGAGCCTGCAGTGGGGACCCAGCCTTGTGCTGTGGTGACTGGCATGGTTGAAGGAGACAGCATACTTGGGGGTGGGCATTAAGGATGGTTTGACAGAGGTAGCAGCTGCTGGGCGGTGTTGTCAGTATAAGGGAGAGTCCACCAGGTAAATGAAGAGGCAGCTGGCATTCCCAGTGAGGAGCAGCTTCAGCAAAGACCAGGAGGTAGGACCCAGATCCTGTGCCACAGGATTACTAGAGTCCTGCAGGGCTGACTTCATGTAACCAGAACTCAGTCCCCTCGTGTGCTTTACCCTCAGAGCCTTTAGTGTCCCCTAAGGACCTCGGGGAGCGTATGGAGAACATTGTGTCTCTGAAGAGCTTGAGGTGACACCCATGTGCTCTGTAAGATCTGAAGTCTAGGGGTCTTCGTGTAAGCCACTGCATTACTTGCCATGTGGGAGAGGGAGCAGCTGAGTGTGACGGGTACTGAGTTCTGTTTTCCTTCCTTCAGGGAAGCAGTGCCAGTGGACAGATGCCTGTCTGTCTCATCCCTGTGCAAACGGGAGCACCTGTACCTCTGCAGCCAACCAGTTCTCCTGCATATGCCCAGCAGGCATCACAGGGCAGAAGTGTGAAACTGATATCAATGAATGTGACATCCCAGGACGCTGCCAACATGGAGGCACCTGCCTCAACGTTCCTGGTTCCTACCGATGCCAGTGTCCCCAGGGCTTCACAGGCCAGCACTGTGACAGCCCCTATGTGCCCTGTGCACCCTCGCCTTGTGTCAATGGAGGCACCTGCCGTCAGACTGGTGACTTCACTTTTGAATGCAACTGTCTTCCAGGTAAGGAGCTCCCTAGGCCTTTGAGAACGGGAGCAAACCCATCTCAGGATGGAGGTGGAAGGTGTGCATGGCCTAGATCCTCCTTTAGGAAGTATCCTAAAGCAGGGAAAAGAGGAAGTGAGAGCATCGTGTGGGATGGGTTGCTGGTAAGGGAGGGGTTTTATGGGCTTCCTGGGGTCCATAAATAGAGCAGGGCGTAATTTAGCATGTCAGAGTTTATGATGATGAGTGCTTAGGAAATTGTTTATTGTTCCTTTTGGAGAAACAGTGAGAAGAAACTGGAGAAACAGCTCTGGGAAAGGGCCAGGCAGATCTGGAGTAGGGAATACTGTGACAAATACACGTGGGGAAATATGTGTGTGTGTGTGTGTGTGTGTGAGAGAGAGAGAGAGAGAGAGAGAGAGAGAGAGAGAGAGAGAGAGAGAGAGCATGTGTGTGTTTAGTAAGCCAAAGTAACACCAAGACTTGAGGATCAGCTCTCCTTTATGCTTCTGTTCCCAACTGAATATTTACCTCTCTGTGTCCCTTCCTTGACATAGGGGGTGACCCTTCCCCCCTTGACATAGGGGGTGGCCCTTCCCACCTTGACATAGGGGGTGACCCTTCCCACCTTGACGTGACGTGGGGGTGGCCCTTCCCACCTTGACATAGGGGGTGGCCCTTCCCACCTTGACATGGGGGGTGACCCCTCCCACCTTGACATAGGGGCTAACCTTTCCTACCATGACATGGGGGTGGCTCTTCCAACCTTGATGTTGGGGTGGCCCCACCTTGACGTGGGGTTGGCCCTTCCCATTTTTATGTGGGATTGACCCCATCTTCACGATGGCCCTCCCGCCATCAAGCTGGAGACTTGTGAGAGAAGCTCTTCTGTTAGCCAGTGAAGTTTTCTGATGAGCTCTGATCGGCGGTGTGGGAGAGACTAATCCAGACGCAGCCCTTTGCCTTACTCTTGGCTGTCGAGGGCCTAAGCACACACAGCCCAAGGTTGAAGCACAGAGGAGTCGTGTCTGGTGTTCCATAGAGAGAGAAAGGAACAAGGCTGGCCAGTTCACTTCGCTCAGTGTACAAGTGATGAGGGGGCTGAAAACCAAGAATTTTGATTGGGAACAGAGCACAGGCAGCTGGAGCAGATGAATTACTAAGCAACAAAGATCCTGTTTTTATACAAATTCCCTTAGCACAAAAACAAAAGAAGAAAAACTGCGTGTGGGGTGTGTGTATGTTATGTGCTAACTAAGCAGGATTGCCTCGAAAAGAAGCTGTTCAGCCACTCTTCCAGTGGGAATTTTAGATTCTGGTGTTGAGAACATGGCTCACATATAATGGGCTTGTGTGTTTCATCTTTAGGAGGTTAAGGGTCGTAGGTCAATCCTTGATATAAAACCAAATGGTAACTTATTTATTTAAATCGTATTTTTTGATTTATTTATTTTACAGTATGTTTAAAAGTGTTTTGACTCCTTATGTCTGTGTACCACATGTGTGCCTAGTTCCCAAGGAGGTCATAAGAGGCATTGTATCCCCTGGAACTGGAGTTATGAGCCACCATGTGGGTTCTGAGAACCGAACCTGGGTCCTCTCCAAGATCAGGGAGTGCTCTTAACTATTGAACCATCTCTTTAGAGCAATGGTCTCAACCTCCCTTATGCTGCGACCCTTTAATACAATTTCTCATGTCATGGTGACCCCCAAGCATAAAATTATGCTTGTTGCTACTTTATAACTGTAATTTTTCTACTCTTATGAATTGTAAATATCTGATGTGCAGGATATCTGCTCTGTGGCCCAAGGTCGTGACCCATGGGTCGAGAACCACTGCCCTAGACCCTTTGATTTGGTTGATTTGATTTGGTAAAACTTGGTTGACTAGCTGCTGTGTTCCAGGTATCATTCCGTGTCCCCGATACAGCAGCGTGAGACACTGTCAGAACCCTGAATCAGACTAGCCGCTTAACCAGGACACAAGGAAGTACATATTGCTTTAGTTTCTCTTTCAATAAAGAATAGATAACACTATCATTCTAGATACTAGATGTTTATTAAGACTTGCTATCACCTTCATTATCTAAATGTTTATTAAGACTTACTATCACCTTCATTATCTTGCTGAAGGAATAACTAAGATATCTTTCTTTGCTCTTGCATTTGTTTACATTTTAAGCGCTAAAAACAGAAATAGAAATATAAACAGCTTCCTTTGCAAATATTCTGATATTGCAACCATTCTAATAGTCTAATGTTGTAATCGCCAAAGTGGCTCATAATTGAAATTACTGTGATTTATGAGTAGGGGCTATATGCCATTTTTAGTTTCAAGAAAATTGCTTTTAATAGTTGCCTAGAACAGGAGACTGATTTGGCAGCACAATATTGACAGGAAGTTAGAGAAGTCAATAAAGGAAGTCTTTAGCTGGGAGAGAGTGATTATCCACCCCATTGTTCTGCATTGTTATCCGCTAGGCTCCTAAGAACCCCGGGGGATTCTGAGTGTCCAGGAAAACCTCGTCAAATGAGGATAGCAGCTCCTCCTTGAGAACGGAAATAACCAGGGATTCCGCAGCCAGTGGGCTGCCAGGGCCGGAGTGGTGGAGTAAGGACGTTTGCCTGGGTTTTGTGCTGTGCTTATCATGCATGTGTGCATGCGTGTGTGCTGTGTGTGTACAGGCACACACCTCTAACCCTGCAGATAGTTTTTTTTTTCCGTGTTTTCCCGGATGAAGTTAACTGAAGCCTGGCACAGTAAGTCATTTACTAGGGGTTGCACAGCTAATACGCAAGTAGACGCAGGGCCCTGGAACTCACCAGACAGATCATTTCTAAAGCCTGTGTACCTGTGGCTGTCACACTGTGGCCTCCACACCGCCGTGCTCATTGACTTCTCGGGGTACTTTGGAGTGTGTGACATGTCATTAAATGATCTGAGCAGTTTGGATTGAAATGAGAAGTTTCTGAGGAGAGGAAGACTCTCTCATCATAACCAAGCAGTGTTGTAGCGCAGGCAGTAGCCCAGCTGTATGGTGCCCAGAGAGGAGAGCATTGTTCACTAGACTAGCGCTTGCCTCCCGGATCACGTGATCTGAGCTAGGTGACCTGGTTGGGCGTGTGCGTAAAGGAGTGGATGGCGCATAGCCCGTGAGTAAGTAGGTATTTCCAGAGTGCCAAAGACTTTCTCTCCCATCCCAGGTGAGGTCTGGAAAGTTCTCTCAAGCTTAACTGGGGGGTAGTCTACCGAGACTTGATTTTTCTAAGTTCTTTCTTAATGTGGTTCCCTTCTCACCCCCTCCCTTGCCCCTGCTCTGTAGAGAGATTGAGGTGCCACCTGAAACAGTCGTCACTGTCTCCATGCGATTAGCAGCTTCAGTTTAATAGATTGGTATTTCAGTTGTCACAGTGGGGAGACCAAGTCAGCAGGACACCAAGCTGTTTGCCAAGCTCTCCCGACCTCCCCTGAATGACCATTTCCTGCCACACTGCCGTCTTTGCACTAATAATCGGACCCTGACCACTCGATTTCAAATTGTAACCATTCCTTGCAGTCCCTTAATTACTGGTCCTGGCCTACATTTTTGTTTTCTTTTTCTGTGACACTTGGCTTCGTACCATATAATTTGTACTATATCATTTACTTCAGTGTGCCTGTTGTTTATTGTCTGTTGTTTCCAAGCTTGACTGGCGCTCCTCTGCTCTGTGACAGCTAGGGTCCTCGCTTTGGTTCACTGAGCACTGTCCCACACGGGGCCCACATGGGACAGACCCACAAACACTTCTTGACTGACTGAGTGTAATGTCATGTCAGTATGGCGGGTGTAGCTGATCTCATTTCCTGTCTGGAATCCTGCATCTCAGGTTTGGCTGCTTTTGTTCATGGACTCCAATTCTGGATAAAAATAATTTTGGAGTGTTTTCAGCTCTGACAGTTGGAGGTAGCACATAAGTTAGTGATTATGTTTGTCTGGTTAAGGTGTCTTTTTTTTGTTGTGTTTTGTTTTGATTTTTTTTTTTTTTACCCGCGCAGAGCACTGTAGTTACAGTGTTGACTGCAGTGTGGCAGGACCCAGGAGGAAGGAATTCATACCACAAAAGTGATTCAGCATGTGCAGCCTAGAGAGAAGTGTTCCTCTGCAGAGGGAGGGAAAGAAAGAGTCTCAACAGGAAACTCTGGGAATGGGCCCAGAAGCCATAGTCCAGCTTCTAGGATCAGCAGCTGTCAATAACCCAGACACTTCGTGAGCTTCTGTCTCTTAGCCTTCTCAGCAGAAGCCCTGAGCGGAGCACCCAGCTGCAGTCCTTCCTACATGACAAATACGGCGTGAAGCACATGGCTTCCAGGACGTTTGGGCCCAAGCCAACCAACGTGGAAAATGAGTTAGGCAGTTTTGTGTGTGTAGCTATTTTTACAAACGACACAAGCAATCAGAACACTGTGGGCTCCTTCTCTGTGCACGCGGCGGTCCTGAGTTCAGAGCTGGAACGAAAAGTCCTCAACAGACTGGCCCTTTTTCCTTCTCTCCTGCATCTCTCTATACTGCATCTCTCTTTCCGTCTCAGAAAACTCCATCTGGTCTGTCCACTGCTGTCAATAAAAACTCCTCCTTGTAAAGGTACAAGGCCCCGCACACTGCAGGCTGATTATGTTGTGTCCCTGACATTAGGTGGAGGTTGAGCGCATTGTGTGATTGCTCTGCTCTGCTCTTGCAGGGCTTAAGTACAACAGCAGTTGTTCCCGCTAGCATTTTCACACTCGGGACCACGTGCTGTTCTCTCGCAGCTTGTTCTGATCAGACCTGGCAGCTTTGCTCTTGTCCAGCTCCGCGTCCCCCACTTTCCATCCTTCCTGAAGACCCCCAGTCTGACCTGAATGCCACCTCACTTACCCCTCCCCTGGCCCCACTGATCTCCACCCCCATACAAAGGGCTTGAAGATGGGAAGAGACCAGCTCTCCTGAGAGACTTTCTGCCTGCTCCTCACTGAAGTGTTACTCAGCAAAGTGGCCCATGGTTTCATAAAGGCGCAGTCTTAAACTGGCCCTTCGAAGTTTAATTTTATCCTTTTGGCCTTTTAAGGATGTGAGCTGGCTTTTAGCAGTTGACTCTTTCGTGTAGCTGGGCCGTGGGAGCCCATTTGCTACTGTGACACCCATCCACCCACTCCTCCATCTGATCAGTCTGTTACTCCTTCCCCCCGAAACACTTATAAGAAATGATGGTTG
This sequence comes from Myodes glareolus, assembly GCF_982192425.1. Taxonomy (NCBI): domain Eukaryota; kingdom Metazoa; phylum Chordata; class Mammalia; order Rodentia; family Cricetidae; genus Myodes; species Myodes glareolus. The sequence continues at coordinate 59,124,380 of NC_142042.1, read as the reverse complement.
TAACTTACTGCCCCTCCCCACTTTTGGATAGACAGTTTCTTCTAAGAATCTCTTAGCTCTTTCCAGGAGTCCTAAATCTTTCGTTATTTTAGCGTATTTGTCTCTGCATCTCTGTTTAAAAAGCATTAACCATGTCTTAGTTGGGGCAGGAATAACTGTGGCTTGAGTTTGCCAGATCTGGGCACTTTCGTCGGAGGGAAGCTCTGGAGTCTCATAAAACATCCTGACTAAAACCGGTAGCGCTCTGGGTTCTCTCCTGGCTGCTGCTACTGCCATGCAATCCTGGGCTAGTGAGCCCAGCCCAGTGGCCCTCAGCTTCCGCATTTGTAACGTAAGAGGCTTAAAGGAGATGATTTCTAGTGGATGCTCTAATCTCCTTGGTGCAAAATAGTATGAGATCATATGTTTAAGAGCCTTCCCCTAGACTAACAGGTTTATTGAGATATAATTTACACACCATGCAATTTCCTCCTATAAACGTGCAGTTCTGTGGGGCTCTTCCTTAGTAGACTTACAGATATGTGTCACCATCTCCACAATTAATTTTTCATGCGCCAGAACCACATACCGGCTATTATATGCCACCTGTGCTTCCTGACTCCCTCCAGCACTTGGTGACTGCTGGTGGCCTTTGTGACTCTATCACATGACATGTGGACATGTCATATAGATAGACACCTTCCCTGTGTGGGCAGCCGTAACTGGCCGCACTCACTCACCGTGACTTCCATGTCCTACCATGGGGTAGGAGGCACTGACTCTCCTTTCCTTTTCTTGCTGTCTAACACTGCTCACTCAGTCTTGCCACATTGTATTTTTCAGGTGATTGGCATTTGACCCTCTTGTTCTGTTGTGAATGCTCTTGAGTACGTTTCCTCTTCAGTCTGTGTTTTCACTCTCTGGGGGTCTCTCTACCTGGGATGGAAGCTCTCAAAGGCTTTACCCTGCCTCCCAGTTTCCACTTCCCTGCCGGCACTCGCCACCGTCTGCCGCTCTGACGACTACAGTGCAGTGGATGTGAAGTTAGGCGTCTCCTTGTTTTGATTTGCACTTCCCTGATGGCTTGCTGTGACAAGAAGTGGTCCTTGTACTTATTGTTTATGTGTGTATTTGGTGACTGTCCACTGGGAGCCATCGTCATTTTGTGATCGGGTTAGGCTGTATAAGATCTAAACAGTATGTCCTGGATACAAGTCCTGCTGTATGTATGACTTGCAGATATTGTCTCCCATTCTGTGGGCTCTTCTCTCTCTTGTTGCTCAGACAATCTGAGGAAATCTATTTTTCTTTTGCTGCCTGTGCTTTTGGCCATATTTAAGCAAGCATTGAAAGTGTTTCTAAGCAAACTTAGAAAGATCCATTCCTATTTCCCCCAGTATTTTTTGTAATAATTTTAGCTCATTCATCTAGGCCTCTTAGGTGTTTTCAGTTAATTTCCATGTGTATGTGGCCAGGTGAATCCTTGCACTGGAGAGCATGGAGTTGGTTTAGTTGAGCGCTCTCCGCGTCCAGCTCATTTCAGCTGAAGCTCAGTCCTGGGAGTACCTTCGGCAGGGGTGAAGGTGGAGGTGCTGTGTGGGTCTCCTAGGTCACTGCTGCCAGACTGGGAGCTGGGTGTGGGCGCCTGACCTCGGAGTCTCTGCTTTAACGAACTCAGCCCAAGATCTTCCACCCATTTCCTTCTCTTTTGCTTACCCATTGACGATGAAGAAGTATCTTGAAAAATAATCAGCTATGAAAACCTTGTCTTTCCTGCCTCCTCTGGTTTCGTTGAAATGTTGCTGTTTCTTAGTTTGCACGTGATTGGTAAACTCAGTTAGTTGTAACACTGGCCAGAGCAATGTCAAGGTCCAAGGTCGGAGTTCAGAGGGCATTGCCACTTGCCTGCTACCTTATTCGCCAGCTTTAGTCTTAGTCACGAGAGACTCAGTCAGGGGGGTGATGAGATCCTCAGGGGGGTCTCTGTTGCTGCGATGAGACATCACCAGAAGCAAACTCGGGAGGAAGGGGTTTATTTGGCTCACACTCACATAATTCTCAAAGGAAATCAGGGCAGGAACTTGAAGACAGGATCTGGAGCAGAGGCCACGGAGAAACGCTGCTCACTGGCTTGCTCTGCCCCGGGACCACCTGTATGAGTGCGCACTCCCAACCGTGGCCTAGGCCCTCCTACATCAAATCAGTATCCCAGAAAAATGCCCCACAGGCTTACTTACATGCCAAATTATGGAAACATTTTTTCAGTTCAGAGTTCTGTTCCTAAATAACTCCAGCTTGTGGCACATTGACAAACAAACAAACAAACAAAAAATCATCCAACTAGAACCATGACCTTCTAAAGCATCACCAGGCCACACAAGTTCTGGTAGTGGTGAACCAGCCCTTGCCTACCATTCAAATCCTAACTCGAACCTTTCGAAAGAATGGCTATTTGAAGAGCCCAAGTCAGGAACACAGACCTCAGCTCCCATCCAGCAGAGGCTTCATGGTAGAGCTGTAGTCAGGAGCTCCACTTTGTCATAGTTAGGGGTGCACTTAAGCAATTCGCTCACTAGTTCATATGTAAGACTTTCACGTGATGGTCGAAATAGGAGTAATTTGTTAATTTTTTTTTTAAAAAACTGTATGTTTTTAAATAAGGTGTATGTTTCCACAGTCTTTCCCATACTTTCTTTTAAGTATTCTTTCTTTCTTGCCTACTTGGTTTAAACCCATTTACATGACTGCCATGGTCCAGCACAGCAAAACGGTGTAGCGTCCATTGTAGCGTGTGGTAAGGAAAGAACAGAGCAAAGTGTGGTTGAAGTCTGTGCCCCATAGACCGGGGTTCTGCCTTGCCCTTCGCGATCCCCCCAGTGTCTGCTGTGAAACATGGTGAGTGTTTTGAGCGAGGAGAGCTGTAAGAGATGGTTTGAGGAATCCAAATGTCCGCTGACACTGTGCTCTGGGTAGATGGCCACCGGACACCCTTCTTGGAGCCGACAGGGCTTCTCTTCCTTAGCCCAGAGGTTTGATCACACGAGGGAGGAAAGAAGCTGACTAAAGATTACAGAGATCCACCCCTCAGGCAGTTAACGTGAGGTTTAGTATCCGAGATGTATTTTTCAGAACAGGGAAACATCTGGAAGACAGAAGCAAATGCTAGCATGTAGCTTTTGTGTGGAGAAGAACGTGAAAAGTTTGGAACGCTGGGTAACAGTGCCTTCTCTCCCAGAGCATGGACTGTCCGTGGCGGACCTTATTTGTGATGTGGCACTTACCGATCCAGAAGGGCAGGCTGGGCAGGCGGCTTCAGCCTCCTTTGCCAGTTTCCTGAAGCTGATTCAGCGTTTGTAACGCTGTGCGCTGAGCAGCTCCAGGCGGAGACGTCGGCTCAGCTGCTCTTCAGACCTCAGTGTCCTCTGTGTCCTCTGTGTCCTCTGTGTCCTCTGTGTGTCCTCTGTGTCCTCTATGTGTCCTCTGTGTCCTCTTGTCCTCTGTGTGTCCTCTGTGTCCTCTGTGTCCTCCCACCCATCCGGCTTTGGAACCCCCTGAGCTGTTGTCCAAGAAAAGAAATTAGAGACTTAAATTCTTGTTACAACTCTGTTTTTTTCCTATTTATTTATTAAAATATTTTATTTTTGAGTTAGGTAGAGTTTAAGTCTTTATAATATTTTCACTCCTTTATAAAAATCAGCATGTAAATAATATGCTGATTTCATATTTCATCTGGTTGGTTTTCCTCCTCTGCCCCCCTCCGCCTTCCTCTCCCCACTCACTTGCATTTAGCCCCGTATACACCTTCTGCATTCACAGAAACGTCTAGTTTCTCTCTCCCCTTCTCTTTTCTTCTCATTCTGCCCGTGTTTGTGGTACTGGGGTTGAGCCCAGGGCCCCTGCAGTCTAGATAAAGTGCTCAACCATCAAGCTATATGTGCAGCCCCCAAAAACTTAAATTTTAATTAATCAATTATTGATTGATTAGTCTGTTCTTCCTAGGAATCTAACACAGGAGCTGGGAAAAATCTAGTACCCTGGCTTTTGGAACCAGTTCATGATTGTCCTAAGTACACATCTGTCTTACCCGATCACTTCACAGAAAGCAGTGTGAGGCAACCTTAGCTATGTGTAAGGGCAAGGAATTCGGGACCAGGGTGTTTCTTACGCAGCATGTCTTCGCGGCACAGCTGCCGGGGATGCACTGAAGTCCTGAAGCAGGGCTATCCTTTGACGGAGTCCTGTGAGCGGAAGCCGAACACTCGTGCGAGAGGTCCCATTTTCTTCTGTTCTTCTCTTGCCAGGTTTTGAAGGGAGCACCTGTGAGCGGAATATCGATGACTGCCCGAACCACAAATGTCAGAATGGAGGGGTTTGTGTGGATGGAGTCAATACTTACAACTGCCGCTGTCCCCCTCAGTGGACAGGTAGGTGCAGGGGTGAATCCTCAGGGTAGAGAGTGGGTATTGCATGCATGTCACTATAGCTGCTTAGCCACCCCCACTGCCAGGCCTTTGGGTGTGGCGCTCACCTCTCACTCTCTGCCCACTCTAGAGTGCGCTTTCTCAGGCTCCCCTGGGCAACAACTCTGAGCCGGGACAGGTGCTGTGCCTGATCCGAGAGCAGAGCTTAGCATCCGGTAACGTGTGATCTGACACAGAACATGTGCAATAGGTATTTGACAGGGAACACACATGCACACACATACACACACACACTTGAATGCACAATAAACTGTGTATACCTTAAAAACCCAGAGTTTATGGTTTGTCCCTTCTCATTGCTCGGGCAATGGGCAGGGTCTCTCGATGACATCATTTCTACTCTGTCTTCCTCCTAACTTGTATCCCTTTTTACACAGGGACTTAAAGCAATTTTTTTTTCTACCACTGACATCAGTACATCAGTTTTGCTTAAATATGCAGCTTTTTTGAAGTTTCTTATGCTGGCTTAGGGTTTTACCTCAGTTTTGAAAGCTGAGCGATCTTCCACAGACATTCGTCTGTAGATCCTGTTCATGTTTGGCTGACATGTTATCTGTGACCAAATGTAGAGACAATTAGGAACTGGTTACGAAATGAAGAAGGGAGTCTTTGAAATATTAGTTTTGTTGGGAGGTCATGGTGGTGCACACTTTAATCCCAGCACTCAGGAGGCAGAGGCAGGTAGATCTCTGTAAGTTAAAGGCCAGTTTGGTCTACATAGCGTGTTCCAGGCACCCAGAGCTACACAGTGAGACCCTGACCTACCCCTCTCCACAAAAAAAAAAAAAAAAAAATCACATTTTTACATATTTGTGTACATGCACGTGTGTGTGTGTGTATGTGTGTGTATGTGGGTATGCATGTGCCATGGCACATCTGGAGATCGGAGGGCACCTCCAGGCTGTTTCTTTTTCTTTCTTTCTACCATGTGAGTCCTGGGGATTGAACTCTGGTCATTAGGTTTGTGTGCCAGGCACCTTTCCGCTCTATACTCTTTCAGTGGTCTGAGCTGAGCCATTTTGAGAGAAAGTGATTGATTTAATGTGGAAGAGGAAGGAGTGAGTTCCTGCAGGTTCTTTGGGTCTCTGAATTGCTTTCTCTTATCTGACGTATGTAATTATTTAGAGTGCCCCGGTGCTATAGACCAAGGATAAGAAAAACCTAAAGAGGATTTAAAACTTAGTGGTGTGATTGTATTCTGGAAGAGCCCGTAATTCTGCTTCTAATCCCCGTCCTTTTCAGTGCTTTCCCACAGGTCTAGAGTTGGCCTTCCGGAGAGTTTTGTCAAGGCGCTCTGGTCCCGGGACTTCAGTTGAAACCAGTTCTATCAGATTTTCTCTTCTCTCTAGCCTTCACCATTCCTGGGCTAGATTTTTCACAAGCCATTTTTTTTTCCAGATTAAAAATGATCAAGATTAATCAAGATTTCCAGATTAAAAATTCTCAAGAACTTGAGAAATAGTTACTGCTAAGATTCAAATCTTGGTCTTTCTAAAGATGTGATGGTGCAAGGTTGGGGTGTATACTTGTTGGTGAGTGGCCCTAATCTAATCTCCCCTGTTCTGTGGGAGTGTGATTCATGCTGCATTCGGCTCCTGATGCCAGTACTCGTGGAATGATATTTAACTTCATAGCTGATTCTTCCCTGAGCCTGCACCAGGCTGCCTGCTCTAATTTTGGTTCCAGAAGTGTGGTTGGTATTAGGGCAACAGTGTCACACTTCAGGGTGTCCAACCAGAGCCTTCTTGCGGTGGAAGTCTTCTGTTGGGGCTGTCATTTTCTGGGTTCCCTTGTCCCTGGAGAAGGGGCAGCAGAGGTGATGGGGAAGTTTTTATTTCTTCTGGTCACTATCACCTAGTGACTCTCAGTCTCTGTTTTACCTCCTCCTTCACTCATGCTGAGTCTTTGATTTCCAGCGACAAGGCTTTGTCCATCCTTGGGATGAAATCCAAGCTTTGCCTTGGCTCTTTGAAGCCGCCAGGCCTCGTGTCTATTTGGTTTCCAGTCTTCTCCACGTGTGTCCATCAGCTCTTCTTATCCTAGCGGCTCTGCTCGCAGTTCTGTCTGCACAAGTCTGCTGCACATCCTGTCCTCAGGTGCACTGCCCGTCCCAGGTCTCCCCTCTCTGCTCCTCTCTCTGCCTGACTCAGGTGCTCGCCTCCCGGGAATCCTTCCCTTCCATGTCCAGGCTGAGCCCATGCTCGCCTCCAGCTGCATTTCACTGTGAAGTGTTCAGCATCTCTGCTGACACTGTTAGGTGCTTGCTGTAGTGGAGAGATGGAGGTACAGGTGGCTGAGCCACGATGACAACAGTTAGCACCCTAACACACTTGGGTACCGCACTCTTACTGTCTGGCTTCTGCCAATATTGAGAGTGCAGAGGCAGATTTGTATTCCAGGAGTCCAGCTTTTGATGCTGTCAGTGCTCTGGGTTCCTACATAAATGACAGGAAGGAGCGGAACTTTGGCTCAGGAGTGAGATATGTTCATATCCTAATGTGCTAATTGCAGCGTTTTGTATCTTTTTCTATTAGAGGTATAACTTTTTGAATATATTTCTTTCTAGATGATGATGCATACTTAAAAGAATTGAATTATTCATCCTTAGCAAATAAACAGTGGCTGGGTTAGTGTTTTAATCTAGACTTACTGAGTTTCAAATCTGTGGCCTTTTTCCCCCTGTATCAAGTTGGCTCTGTGAGGTGCCTTCTATTTTTTATCTTTTAAGGATAAAGACCATTAAAGTCTCTTTAATGATTGAAAGTTCAATTTCTAATTTCATTATTCTAGGATTTCATGACTTGCTGTTTTTGTTTTCCCTTCTTGGGAACTTCGCTGGTGACTGCGAGGTTAGAAGTTCACGCCGTGTGAATGGTTCTCATGCAGGGTGCCGGCTCTCCGCCTGTAACTAAGAACCTGTTACAGCTTTGTTCATGGTTCCCTCTTAGCTCCCAGCGGTAGAGTGTAATCATGAGCTGCCTGGCTGGTGTGTGATAGGCAAGGAGAGGTTATACCAGACTAGTGGAAGAGGAAACGAGGTTTCTAGCTGCCCCAAGAGAATGGGGGAGATTATATGGAAGAAGCAACTAGGCATAGATTTAAACATCGTGGGGAATTGGGAGTTTGCTCCATTCTGAATGAGGCGGGCCTGATGGTATGGTTTTGTTCTGTAAGTGCACATGCATGAAGCACTCCCTTTTGCAGCTCTGGACTTCAAGCTGAACAAAAGTAAATATCTCTAGCTCTGTTCATGGTTGATGTGCAGTAAAGAAGTCAGTTTCTTTTTCTTGGGCTTTATTTGTGGTCTGTAAAATCCATCTATGTTATTTACTCTCTGGGGGCTTTGAGGATCAATTACAATCTTAGGTTTTGGAGCCTTTGTATTTCTTTAGCAACAACAGTCATGATGGACACTTTGGAGCGGTTGCCATGGTAGCCACTAGAGAGCACCTGAAATGTGACAAGTCTGAAGTCAGGTGTGTTGTTAGCTGCAAAATACCTGGTTTTGAGGACATTAGTATGAAAAAGTTAAAATATCCCATTTGGGTATGTTTAGAGACTACGATTACAATTTTTCAGATATATTGAGTTTAAGAAAATATGGTAAACATTAATTTCACATTTCTTTCTTTTTGTTAAGTGGCTCTTGGGAGCTTTAGAATCACACCTATGCCTCTGCCGTCCTTGTGTGAGAGGTGCTGCAGGAGCCGCAGAGGTGTGTGCATAGCCACACTGCTGTAGTGCCGAGCATCTTTGCCCTCTGGGCAGCCATGCATTGGCTTGCTCTGGCCTTGTCCTCTGGTAGTTCTTCCTCAGGGTGTGGGTGGGACTTCTGTAGCTCAGCCCAGAGCTTTTTCACCCGTGGTAGTAGCTAGATTTTCAGTCTGCAGGCCTCCAGGTGTGCCAGAGGTGGGAATCCTACACAGAAAGTGGATGTGCAGATACTCCTTAGGAGGGAGGGGAGGGGAGCCCAGAGCTCGCTGCGGGCTGGGTGCAGACGCCTTTATTATGCAGCCTTTGGCCTCACGCCATCTTATCAGAGCAACTCTGCTCTGGCAAATATCCACGCGCGGGAAGAGCTCGAAAAGGCCCCAAATTTATTAGGGCAGTGTAGATTAATGTTTTGTCTACATAGATTGTTATTTGAATTTTCTTCTTAAAGGTTCATTTCCTTCAGAATTAAAGTTGACTCTAAGCTCAGCTCACAAATTCCTCGGTGTGGCTGCTCGGGTTTTGGGTTCATTCCCAGGGCAGATGTGATTGATTTTCCTGCTCTCGTTATTAATCCAGAAATGTAATTTCAGCTTGGGCTTGGAATAGTGCTTTGGGACAGGAAGTGGAAGCGAACAGCAACAGTTAGATTTGAATGAGGTGAAACTGACCGCATCTTCTGCTAGCTCTCCTCAATGCTGTGAGCCTGGAGAGCGGCTATGATTCCTCTTGCTCCACCTTGAGAAAGGTTTCCTGGCCTGAATTCACGAGTGCATGTGCCAGAGGTGGGCCACGAGCTCCTGGGTTCGGGAGTGGAGTCTGTGTGCTGGTGTTTGCATGCTGAATGAGGTGACTTTGCTTTGTCCAGCCTCCAATTGGTGACAAGTTATCCTGGAAGACACGCCTCCCCACACTCTCGAGTATGTGTGCGTGTGCATATGGGTGTGGGTGTTTAATACTGTGGGATGGAATGGAATGAATATTTTGGGCTGAGGTGTTCTCTATGAACAGATGGGAAAACTACCTCACATTTCCGTTTTTCTGCTGTCCATCAGTTGTTAGAAGATGATCTTTAGCCCTTCGTCTGGAAGGCTGCCTTCCCACTCCACTTTCAGTTTCCTGTCAGTTGGACAGGTCGTCAGGGTGGTCACCTGAAGCATCGTCATCCTAGAGAGTCTTTTAAAGCTGCTAGGAGGCCATGTGGGTGGAAACAGCTGTGAAGGCATGGGCTAGCCCGGGAAGGCTCTTCCTGCCCCATAGCTTCTGTGGAATAACAGGAAAAAGCTCAGTAGCAGATACCTACTCAACAACTGGCACGGCCAGGACACTGTGAGAGTCTATAAGGGGCACAAAGTAAAGGTAATTCCTATCTCATAAGATTTGTCAAGAAGAAGGATAAATTCTACATCTAGTCATAAGACGAGATAGAAAATATGAATGAGAGACTCAGGAAGAGGCAGTGAGGATTGAGAAAAGGAAAGGAGCCCGTGCTTTGACTTTGCTAGGACAGGGTGGGGCTGACGGCAGAGAGAGAGGGGGGAATAGGGTGGAGACGATGTTAACTTTCAAGCAAGTTTTTAGCAAACATTAGCAGGAATCCCGAATAGAGGAATCAAGGTAAGACTTAAGAGCCTCAGGTCACAAGTCTTTGTGTGTGTGTGTGTGTGTGTGTGTGTGTGTTCCCATGGGAATCTGTTGAGTGTGTGACACAAATTGTGTCCATGAGCAAAGGCCTGAGCGGTGACAAGTCTTCACTTTTAGGAAAATGGGGGAAGAGGTCGGTGCAGAGAAGGAGGCTGAGAAGGGCAAGGGAGAGGAGACTGAAGCAGAGCTTTGCCAGAGGCACCACTGAGTCCCAGCCTGCCCGGGCTCCACTCCGCCTCCTCTGCTGCAGCGTCTGTGGGAGCATCTGTAGTACCCTACTTGCTCTTCCTGGCTCATAGGCTCAGCTGACCTGGCAGGTCACTGAACTTACTGTATGTATACAGCATCCCTAGGACCATTTTTAGTAAGTGATAGCTGTCGAATGGGTGACAACCAGGTGACTCAAGAATGACAGGATCACCTTTTTAAAATAATTTTAAAAATTATCTTGAGTTTTAGTTTGTAGCTTGTGTGTATAGATGTGCACATGAGTGTAAGTGCCTACAGAAGCCAAGGGTGTAGGGTGCCCTGTCGCGGGAGCTGCGTGTGGTTGTGAGCTCCTAATGTGTGGGTACTGGGAATTGAACTCCGGTCCTCTGGAAGAACAATATGTGAGCTTAACAACTGACTTCTCTCCAGCCCTGATCACATATCTTCCTTATATGACGGAATCATAGTCCCTGATAAGTACCTACCACATTTTTGTGCCTATTTGCAGTTGATAGAAACTGCCGTTGTCTTTATCTCTTGACTGTTGTGAACAGAACTTCGGTAAACTTGGAAATGCAGCTGTCTCCATGATATACTGGTTTCATTTTCCTTTGTGGGATTGTTGAATCACTTGGTAGTTATTTTTTCTTTACTAGTGTATGAGTGTTTTGTCTGCATGTTTATGTATGTACCATGTGCCTGCAGTACCATGGGGGCCAGGAGAAGGCATTGGATGTCCTTAAACTAGAGTTACAGATGGTTACGTTATCACATGGGTGTTGAGAACTGAATCCGGGTTCTCTGGAAGAGCAGCTGATCATCTCCCCATAGCTCTGTTTTCAAACTGTGAGTAGCTTCCATTGCTAGACATCCCCACCATCAGGGAGCAGGGTTCCCACTTCCCCCTTTCTCCACATTCTAGCCACCATTTGCTAGTCTTTTTGGTAGGAGCAGCTCTCCCAGGAGTGAGAGGGGGTCTCCTGGCTCTGACCCACCTTTGTTTATACTTGTCCTCTGTGGGGTTTATGTGTGTAATCTGGCTTTAAAAATCCGTCGTACAGTATTGTTAAGAATTTTGAAATCTTAGCGCATCTTCTTAAATAGCATCCTGAGCAGTGTGTGTGTGCAACTTTGGTGTGACTCGTTGGTTATACGATAGCCATCTTACCTGCGATTCTTTATTTTGGTCAAGTTTTCAGTCAGTTAAGTAACCACACATGATGTGACTTTTTCAGGAGATGTAGCAGTGCACTCTGGGAGCCACCGGGTGCTGGAGACTTCAGTTGTCTTCATTTTTCCAGTGTCGAATTCTCGGTTCACCAATTCATGTTGAGTTTTTAGGCATTTCTGCTTTGCTTCTGGCAGTGAATCCTGGTGTGTGTGTGTGGGGGTGCAGGGTCAGACACGTGTTTCTTCTTCCTTGATGGTCAGCACTGCTGCTCTTGCTGTTTCCTTTGTAAGTTCTCAGTCTTCATCCCTTCCTCCCACGGAGCTCCCCTCTTCTCTCTTGTTGTTTTGCATTTTATGGGAACGTCTCAAACTTTCCCCTTGGAGCCCTGATTTATAGTTCCTTGTCTCCTGTTCCGTCCTTCGCAGCTTGTGATCCTGAGTTTTATTTGCCCTCCATTCCTGTTTTCATGTGACACACAATTATCTTCATCCTTTTTGTCTCTGCTGCTTCTCACCCCCTTCCACAGAGTCTGGTATTCTGTATTGTTTTTTTTTTTTCTCATTTCTTTTTAAAACCTAAATTTGTCAGTGTCTTGAGAGCAGAGAACCAATTCTTTCTCAGTGCACTAGTTCTTGGCAGTGGATATTTTTACAGTGTGCTCTTTATCTAATCGTATGTGGCATACATCCATACTTTATATTGCAGGACCTTTTAATAGCCCCCATGTTGGATTTTTCCATATTACTCATTCTGCACAGAGTAACCACTCGCCTGTAAATAGAGAAAGTCTGTGCTGTTTGGATCCCCTCAGCCTGAACCTCCCTGTGAGGTGAGGTCTTTTCTGTGTCAATTGGCTTAGCAGTGAGGAGCCTAAAGGATTGGGGAGAGAGCCAAAGTGTGGGCCTCCCAGCAGGGGGCTGAGGCTTGGCACCACCTCCCTCCCTCCCCGGAGAAGCCTCTGTGCCCTGGTCAGCTTCCTGAATGCCAGCTCTGGCCCAGCTCTGTGCAGAGGCTGAGCCTGGCTGTGCTTTGGTGCCGCTGCATCCGGAGTTTGCCCCAGATGCACCACAGCCTCTCCTGTTGCTGCAGTGGCCACAGTGGCCTGCAACTCCTCCGTGCTTTAAGTTGCTGTTGACCTGGAGGGCTGAGGTGGAGCTCAGACCATTCTTCTGAGACAGAGCGCGCTTTCTGAAATGCAGATCGCATGTGCTGTTTCTTTGCTCAAATGCTTCGCTGGAGCCTCCTCGTTTTGGGTTGGGGTTGCAGAGCCCTGCATGGAAACCAGCGCTCCCTGCATCTCTCCACTACCCACGCACGGCTTGTAATTCAGCTGCACCCATCCCTTTCATCGCCTCAAATGAGCCATGGTCCCTCTTCACTCAAACCTGCACACATAATGTCCTGCCCGAAATGCGCCCCCTCCTTCCTCCCACCCACACATATACTCTTACACAGCCAGCTCTGCCCATGTGTCCCTGGATTTCACTTCGCAGTTTTGTTCTCTAACTCTCTGTTCTCCTGAGGCAGCAGGTACTCATTAAAATACTCAACACCTTGTATTATCATTGTTTGTTTGGCATAACCACTATTTGTTTAAGGCTACAAGGTAGAAACCAGGGCTGCTTTGTTCATGGATAATCCCAGTACAAATAGTCCAGGCCTCACATAAGTGTAGGAGCATTCGTGTGACTGTGTGTGTGTGCGTGTGTGTGTGTATCTGTAGGTGTATCTGTGTGTTTGAGTGTCTCTCTGTGTGTTTGTCTTTTGTGGCAATGAATAAAGGGAACATTAGATTTTCTTGTTTCTGGTGCCTTTCCCCCCTAGATTCTTTGTTACCTTTTCCACTATGGACTAGGTTTGAAAACTTTTGTAAAATTGAGCTCATCACTTGTGAAGATGATGCTTGACAGTAAATGGGAAGAACTTATAGAGATATTTGGCAGCTGGAAATAATTTAATGTATACACTTTTACTGTTGGAGGTCAGTAGTAGGTTGAAGTTGAGAAACTGGACCTTCTCTCCCTGGCCTCTAGGCACATGGCAGTGTTCGTAGGAGGACTGGAGGAGCTCCACTGGAGGGCGCTGTCGTGGATGTCTTTAGGGATAGGGTAGGCTTCAGTTAAGAAGGAAATTGACACCACAACATAGAGTGAAGGGTTAGGACAATGAGATGGAGTTTAGCAGATAGAGCAGGGGCCTGGGCTGAGGAGTTGCTGAGCTGACTGGCAGGTATAGATAAGGGAATAAGGACACTCTGGGGGAACAAACAAAGTAGAGACACCCTCTGTTGGTATTGGAAAAGTACGGTTCTTATTCTGTTGAGATTATGATAATTTAATAGGACAGAAAGATACAAACACTTATTTGATAATTAGATATTGAGGATTCCTGGCTATTAATAACTTGACATATTGCTAACTGTGGGGATTCAGTGATAAGGTAGACAGCTGCCATCAATTCTGTATGAAGCTTGTAGCCCTGAAGTAAACAGTAGTGAGAAACACAAATAATCCGATTATATGTAAAATCTGATCGGTAGTGAATGCCTTGCAGGATTAGTGGGGAATTTTTTTGTTTGTTTAGGCAGACAGAGTCTCTGGGGGGAATATGAAATTTTAGATATACATTATGATTAAGAGTTATGGAGAGAAACTTACAACGATCCCACTGAGATCAGGAACAAGACAAGGTTGTCCATTCTCTCCATATCTGTTCAATGTAATTCTTGAGGCAACTAGCTAGATCAATAGACACCAAAAGGAGATCAAGGGGATAAAAATAGGAAAAGAAGAAGTAAAACTCTCACTATTTGATATGATAGTTTACATAAGCTACCCCAAAAATTCTACCAAGGAACTTCTACAACTCATAAGCACTTTCAGTAATGTAGCAGGATAAAAGATTAACTTAAAAAAAATCAATAACCCTCCTTTACACAGATGATAAAAGGGCTGGGGAAGAAATCAGAGAATCAATACCCTTCACAATAGCCACAAATAGCATAATATATCTCAGAGTAACTCTAACCAAACAAGTGGAAGACCTGCTTGACAAGAACTTTAAATCTTTGAAGAAAGAAATTGAAGAAGACATCAAAAAATGGAAAGATCTCCCATGCTCTTGGGTAGGCAGAATTAACATAGTAAAAAAAAATGGCAATCTACCAAAAACAATCTATAGATTCAATGCAATGCACAGCAAAATCCAAGCAAAATTCTTCAAAGACCTTGAAAGAATGGTACTCAGCTTTATATGGAAAAGCAAAAAACTCAGGATAGTCAAAACAATTCTGTACAATAAAGGAACTTCTGGAGGCATCACAATCCCTGACTTCAAACACTACTACAGAGCTACAGTACTGAAAACAGCCTGGTATTGGCATAAAAACAGACAGGAGGACCAATGGAACCAAATCGAAGATCCGCATATTAATCCACACACCTACTATCACCTGATTTTTGACAAAGAAGCAAAAAATATAAAATGGAAATAAGAAAGCATATTTAACAAATAGTGCTGGCATAACTGGATATCAACATGTAGAAGAATGAAAATAGACCCATATCTATCACCATGCACAAAACTCAAGTCCAAATGGATCAAAGACCTCAACATAAAGCCAGCCACATTGAACCTTATAGAAGAGAAAGTGGGAAGTACACTTGAACACATTGGCATAGGAGACCATTTCCTAAATATAACCCCAGCAGCACAGACACTGAGAGGAACAATTAATAAATAGGACTTTCTGAAACTGAGACGCCTCTGTAAAGCAAAGGACACAGTCAACAAGACAAAACAACAGCCTACAGAATGGGAGAAGATCTTCACTAACCCCCACATCAGACAGAGGACTGATCTCCAAAATATACAATGAACTCAAGAAATTGGTCATCAAAAGAACAAATAGTCCAATTAAAAAAAACAAAAAATCAAATGGAGTACAGACCTAAACAGAGAACTCTCAACAGAGGAATCTAAAATGGCTGAAAGACACTTAAGGAAATGCTCAACATCCTTAGTCATTAGAAAAATGCAAATCAAAGCAACTCTGAGATTCCATCTTACACCTGTAAGAATGGCCAAGATCAAAAACACTGATGACAACTTTGTGGGGTAGAGTGAACACATCTGCATTGCAATCCCTTTGGATGTCAGTGTGGCGATTTCTCAGAAAATTAGGAAACAACCTTCCTCAAGACCCAGCAATACCACTTTTGGGTATATAGCCAAAGAATGCTCAGTTGTGCAACAAGGACATTTGCTCAACTATGTTCATAGCAGCTTTGTTTGTCATAGCCAGAACCTGGAAACAACCTAAATGCCCCTCAACCAAAGAATGGGTAAGGAAAATGTGGCACATTTACACAATGGAGTACTACACAGCAGAAAAAAAATAATGACATCTTGAAATTTACAGGCAAATGGATGGATCTAGAAAACATCGTATTGAGTGAGCTAACCCAGACCCAGAAATGTACTCACTCATAAAGCAAAGAAAAACCAGCCCACAGTTCACAATCCCAGAGAACATAAGCAACAACGAGAACTCTAAGAGAGTCATACATAGATCTAATGTACATGGGAAGTAGAAAAAGACT
Source organism: Myodes glareolus (assembly GCF_982192425.1). NCBI lineage: Eukaryota > Metazoa > Chordata > Mammalia > Rodentia > Cricetidae > Myodes > Myodes glareolus. The sequence continues at coordinate 59,108,583 of NC_142042.1, read as the reverse complement.
AGATCTCTTGAGTAAATTGGGAGCATGGGGACTATGGGAGAGGGTAGAAGGGGAGGGGAGAAAAGAAAAATATATAGCTCAATAAAAACAGTAAAAATCAATTAAAAAAAAGAAAAGAAAAAGTTATGTGAGGAGGTTGGAGTGAGGATGTCTCCAGGCACAGGGGACCACATGTCTACTGTTAAAGAGAAGGAATGCCACTACTTGGAGAGATGGACAAAGGCAGAAGTGATGAAGCTGGTGGTGTTTTGAGGTGAGAGCAGGAAACATGAAAAATGCTGAAATTTTATCATGCAGAGAAGTCATAAAGGGATTAAAGAGGCAGGTGGCACAATCCAGCTCGTATGTTAAGATCATCCTGGGAGTGCTTTAGAAAATAACATTTGTCAGCCTGGCAGTGGCAGAGCACACCTTTAATCCCAGCACTAGGGAGGCGAAGGCAGGTGGATCTCTGAGTTCAAGGCCAGCCTGGTCTACAAGAGCTAGTTCCAGGTCGGACACCAAAGCTACAGAGAGAAACCCTGTCTCGAAAAACAAAAACACAAAAACAAACAAAAGCATTGACTAGCATTGGTCATGAAGCAGGAAACGAGGTTTTTTTTTTTGAGGAGTCCTGAAGAAGACAACAGTATAGATTAGTGCAGGAGTTCCTCAAGACTTTTGTATTTCTTTCTGTGTGCGTTCCCCTCTTCCTCCCAGGGAACCTGTGCTCTGCTTTTATTAGGGTGCACACACTCAGTGCCCCGCAGACGAGGCTCCATATTTAGTTCAGCCAGCTAACATTGGTCACAGCTTGCCCAGCAGCCTGGCTTTTCCTCTTCCCTTTAACTTGAGAACTAAAATAGAGTGTGTGTGGGATGATGAGTCTGTAGGATAAAGCTTGGGGAATATTCTCCATGGCCTGAAGATAGAATCCCCAGAACACGGGTGCTTAGTGACTACTGGCTGGAGGGATGTGTCCAAGGTGACATTGTCTTGAGTTACCCATAGTAGGGAAGGAAACAGGGTCAGGGACAGTGAAGCTAAATTTTATGCTTCTCATGTGGGGATTGTTGTTGGAATAAGAGTTGACTCTTAGTGGGGCGACTGATGAGATCAGAGTGTTCCTGCAACCTCCACCTTTCACAGGCGAGTGGGGCAGCCCCTTCACAGAGCACAGGGCTTAGCAGACAGTTCTGTTTTCTTGGCTGGCCTCCTCTTCCCTCATCCCAGTCACTTGTAACTCCATGTCAGACTGGTGCGGTGCCCTGAGCTATATAATGAGCTCCTTGAACCCCGGCTTGTTACAGCTGCTAAATGTTGTCTGCGTTTAGTGGGCCATGCCTTGTTTGCCTAGAGCACTAGGATGGCCCCACTCCTGCAAACCGGTGTAGGATCTTAGTTATGAATGGCACGTTGGTGGTGTTGCCTTTGTCTGCAGCTCCACTGTGCTCTCTTCCTCTTCCCTCAGTCTTCATGTCCCTCTGTAGCCAGCTCAGATTCCTTTCCCATTTTGAAAATTGACTTCTGTAGCAATCTCACATTTCCAACCTTTTTAGCACTTATTTCCACTTCGAATTTGTGTTTCTAGTTCTTCTATAACCAGCACTGCACAGTTGGGCAGGCTATCAAACCTCTCTGCTCCTGCTGGCCTCACTTAGAAAAGGAACACTGGGTGTGTCGTTGTTTAATGTCAGTTTTCCCACAGACCCCAAGGTATCTGGAATGCATTCTGAAGTGAAGGGTAGATCCGGTAATGGGAGGAGAGAGAGTCGGTAGGATAAAGCTAAGCCGTGCCAGGTGCCGGGACAGCTGCAGTGGTGGGTCATTGGGAGACGGGCATTTGGAGGTGTGTTTTGTCACAGGCAAGGTCTGAGAGACGGTGAGTTAGTCCTGTGACTCGGATGGTGTAGAGAGTGTAAGGTGTGCAGAGTCCTAGGGCAGCACGTGAACTGAGCATGCGAAGCGCTGGCTGGAGAGTCTGAAGGAGAGGGCTAGACTTGGGGAGTGGATCTGCCAGGCTGGAGCAGCAATTCGGAAGGTTTTCTGTAGCTTCAGCTCGTGTTAGTGTCTAAAGCCCCCACCAGCTGCAGTCTGGTGAGCGTGACATCTCAGATCAAACTAATCTGGACCCCTCCTAGCCTTAGAGAAGATGGCTAACAAAGACTAGCTAGTCTCTTTTCCTTTCGCCCAAGGGGGGCGGAGAGGGCCTGGCTAGCCCATTCCATTGGTCCTAAGGTTAAAGGATAGCAGCCTGCAGCGTCTCCAAGTGAAGGTTACCAAGAGGTGATTATTGTCCTCGGAAGACTTGCCTCACTGAACCATGCAGTGTGTTTGGGAGTTCACAGCGTGGCTGGTGTTGACCCAGACGGCGGCGGTGTTGCCAGGACTGGTTTGCACCGACAGTTTAGTAGCCCGGAGAGACACAGCAACAACACGGGTCCCCTTTCTGACTGTGCACTTTTAATTGCTATGTCGCTCATAACTTAGTGTTTCCCCTCTTCCTGCTGGGAGTCACTTGTCACTGTGTCCACTGGTGTCTGCCCCCAACTGTCCTTTGCCTGTTACATTGGGTTCAGAACTCATACTAAAATTTAAAACTCAGACCACCTCCAGCCCTTCTAAACCCCAGCAGGGGGTCTTCCTTCTCAAGTAACACCCTCCCTCCCACACAGACAAGGGCTTTCTTGCTACGGGAAGTGGGGAAGCCAAATGGCCAGAGAGCGCACACCCAGTGCTCCTGTAAGTGCTGACAGTTTTCTCATTCTGATGTCTCATAACCTCTGCCTTGCTGCTTTACTGTGATGTCATCTTAGGCAGCTTGGCCTTCTCGCTGGATTTTAAGAACTGCTGCAGTAAGGGGCACCAGGCTGGGGATGTAGCTAAGTGGTAGAGCATTTGTTTAGTGTGTGCAAGGCCCTGGGTTCAATCCCCAATACTGCCAAAATGGGACGGGGTGGGGGTGGGGTTGTCAGGTCTGGAGTTAGCCTGATGGAGATTTTGGTGGCAGCAGCCCCGGGACTTGGGAAGCCCCTTACCTGTCCGAGCCTGACTTTCCCTCGTGGCAGGCTTCTGCCCAGGTTTCCTCCTGCTCAGAGTGGGTGTAGACACGCTGTGGACCATCCTAGGAGACATTCTTCTGGAACTTTCAAAGCAAGGGGTTGCAGTGACTATCCCAGCGATTGTCTTCCGCATCTTCAGTCATAGAGCTTGGTGACAGAATTGTACGAAGAAGGCCGGAAAACTTACCAGAAATGAGTTGGAGCCTCTTGTTCTAGAACCTGAGAGAGAAATGATCTCTTCTGCAGGAGGTCATTTCCAAGCTGACATGCCCTTAGCTGTCTAGATCTCCTGTCTAATGACCATATAAGATGAATAGATAGATAGTCTCATTGAAGAAGCAGTGAACCGCCTACCCCTGAAGCACAGTTCCCTCCAGGCAGAGCTTCGCCCCTGTGCTTTTCCCTCTGATCTAGTGGAGTGATTCATAGTTGTGGTCCCCCACCCTCTCTCTTTCCCCCTCTCCCCCCAATCCTCTCCCACCTCCCTCTCTTCCCCCTTAATCCTCTCTCCCCCTCCCTCTCCTCTCCCCATCTTCTCTCCCCACCTCCCCCTCCTCTCTCCCAGTCCTTTCTCCCCTCTCCCCAAGTCCTCTCTCCCCCAACTCTCCCTGTGTACTGGGAAGATGCAGCTTACACAAGTGATTCCTCAGATGGGGTCACACCAAGTCTGGGTTGAGTGTAGAGCAAGGTGGACAATTACAGTCTCAGTTCCTCTGCGCTCACTGCCGACCCAGGGACCTCTCTGAGCCTGTCGCCCAGTTATAAATGACATGGTTTTCGTGACTGCTCACAATGTCTGCTTCATTGTAGACAAACTGGCTGTTAGTATAGTTTCCCAGGAGTGTCAGATTTCTTTTCCAAGGAAATATTATTTAACCTATTTTTTCTTTTTCTTTTTTTTACCCAGCCTCCCTTACAACAGTACATAAGAAATATATGTGAAATACTTTTAAACATTGAGTGTCTCATACCCAGATTTATCTCGGGGCCTCGCAGAAACACGATGACATGGAACATGCTTGCATTCCACAAGTCAGTGTGGTTGGGGCAGCGCAGCTGTCGGAGTTAGCGTAAGTGTGACAGGCTAGGCTCAGCAATTACCCGGTTCACAGCAGCTCTTTACCTACTTCTTGGTCATGTGTTTATTTCTCAGCCCCGCCTGAATCGTCATAACACAGCTGTCATTCTTTGAAGTAGGGTTTTTGTTAGCAGCATAAGGGAGCACATGTTTTGCAATGAATGCTATCATCGATCCTGAGGTGGATGTTTGCCACTCTGAGCTCCTCCCTTATTCTTTCCTTTACGCTCGTCCCCTCCTTCCCTTCATTCTGTACCCTTCCATCCTTCCTGCTTCTCCCCTGCCTTCGTCTGCTCTCCCCCTCCTCTGCCCCTTCCCTAGTCTTTTCCTTTCTTTTTCAAGGATTTTCAAGGCAGGGTTTCTCTGTTGCCTTGGCTGTCCTGGAATTCGCACTGTAGACCAGGCTGGCCTCGAACTCACAGAGATCCACCTGCCTCTGCCTCCTGAGTGCTGGGATTAAAGGCATGCGCTGCCACTGCCTGGCTGACCCCTTCCTTTTTCTCTCCCTCTCTTCATCACTTTCTCCTTCCCTTACTCATTCAGTTTTTCATTACTTTGCCTACACCTCCCTCCTCCACTCCCTTCCTTGACCCATTCCGTCTCTCCTGCACTCATTGGCTCCCTTCCTCCCTTTCTCACTTAGTTTGGAGTCATTGATACTTTAAGCAATATTGCTAGAAACACATCCTAAATCAGGAAACCTGCTGCACAGAGCCTGCTCAGGACTGTGCTGTGGAGGCTCGCAGTCAGCTACTTCAGGGTTTGAGTGCCACCATGGTGCTGTTTTACTCTGCACTTCTGAGTCACCCTGAGCACTTTCTCTGCAGACAGCTGCCTTACCCATTCTGTCCTGTGGCATAGTGTTCTTAGTTCACTAGTTTGGAAAGAGACACAGTGATGTAACTTGGGTCTGATGTCCATCCTGTATCCCGCAATAAGGTGAGCTCACCTAGTCACAGGAGCTCTCTCAGAGACCCTGCAAATGATGCAGGGGAAGGAACATGAAGGTCTCTTAGCAGGGACCTCAAGCATCCACACCCATCCTATTAGACAAGGTTGTGACTTGTGAACTTGTGAATAAAGGTGGCTTGCATCTAGGTAGCAGGAGAGCGGTATGGAACTTAAGCAAGTGTGACAGTTCTATCAATTCTATAGTAGGGGGACGAAGGCCAAACCGTCTGAGGAACAGGGGGTCAGCCAGGTTAGCTCACATTCACTCAACGCTTGCCTGGTGATGGCCCCATAGCTGGGCACAGTATGAGCCTTCTGTAGTTCTATGACCGTAGATACTCTGGGGACTGTGGGCAGCTTTAGTATTTTTTAAATTTAAACATTCTGTGCTTTACTTCTTCATAAAGAGACTCCTAATGAGAATTCCCCTTTCAGTTGATCATTGAGGGATTTATTTGTTGATTTACAAAGGGAGACTGAATGGCATTTTTGTTTGGTTTCAGAATGTGTTATGATTTAGAGAATCCAGATCATCTTCTTTTGGTTTCCTTTGAAGCAAACTGATTTTAAAAGGGTTCCAACCCGATCAGTTTATTCAGGTGGCCCGGCACCCAACTGCTTTGGTGGGTCATGAGCTCCGTGTTGTAAGGACTAGAAGACGTTGCCTTTCCCTGTGCTCAGCTCTCCCCGCGGTCCGTCCTTGTGGCAGCTGGGGCTCCTAACACATCTGTAGAGCACACACCCACCAACTCCCTTCGGTGCCCTCTGTCGGACAGCACGCTGGGCCTTGGTCGTCTGCTAGGCGTTGGTGTGTTCCCCGCAGGCTGAGACACTTCGCCCCAGCCTCACTGCTCTCGGCTTTCCCTTTTACATCTCCACTTTATTGGGCCTGTTTGTTCTAAATATTTTCTATGTATTGCTCACTCTAACTTTAAAAAAAATGACCATTTTGAGATATTTTGATATTGATATGTATTATTTGTCTCTATTCTGAGATAATTGTGGCTTCACACATGGTTGTGAGCATTAGTGAGAGATACACAGGAGCCTTTACCAGCTGCCTTGTGGTGTAAACACCGTGTGAGATTACTGCACAGTGTCAGCCAGCGTATTGACAAGGACCCATCTAGACAGAGATAAAAGCCCTTGGGCTTTGGTGTAGGGTTCCTTCTCATTTTCTCGTTATGTCTCTTCTGCATCGTTTACACTTTACTCTCCTTTTCAGTTTATTTTCTTTCTTAAAATATTCCTTAATTTATTTTGATGTATCTAAGTGTTTTGCTCGCATGTATGTCTGTATGTCACATGCAAGCCCTCATAGGTCAGAAGAAGGCATCAGATCCCCTGGAATTGGAGTAAGAAACAGTTGTGAAGCTTCTGTGTGGTTCAAAGCTTGGTCTTTTGGACGAGTGGCCAGTGCTCTTAATTGCTAAGCCATCTTTCCAGCTCAGCTTTTTAATTCTTGGCCCGAGAATTCAGCTAAGTCAAGAGATCGACAGAGTTTGTCTTTTGTTTGGCCAACTGGCCAAATTTTCGTTGTATCGTAGCTTCTAGAAGGGCCATTTCTTTTCTGATGAGTGTCATTTGGAGAACTCGAGGTCACTTTAAACTATGTAAGAGGACATGAACCATCGTAGGCGCTACTTGCATCAGCTTCCGACAGCTCACGCAGGGGCTGGTATGGCACAAGTCATTGGTGACATAGGGTCCTAACCCAGTGTCCTCCCCGCAAGGGCAATTCTGCACGGAAGATGTGGACGAGTGCCTGCTGCAGCCCAACGCCTGCCAGAACGGAGGCACCTGCACCAACCGCAATGGGGGCTACGGCTGCGTGTGTGTGAACGGCTGGAGCGGAGACGACTGCAGCGAGAACATCGACGACTGCGCCTTCGCTTCCTGCACCCCGGGGTCCACCTGCATCGACCGCGTGGCCTCCTTTTCCTGCTTGTGTCCAGAGGGAAAGGCAGGTAAGGCCAGCAGAGTGACCGAGCTACAGAGCGAGCTGTGGGGAGGCTGCGAACACTCAGACGCCAGCCTTCTCCTCCGTGTGGCCCTTTCGTCCTGTTTGTTGCAGTCTGAGGGGACCATTCTGTGTGCCGTTGTCTTCCTTAGACCGTCAGCTCCGGTAGAATTCCTCAGGACCTTGGCCTGAAAAGCACCTCAGACATCCAGACTGGATGACTAACCCATGGAGGCTTTTTAAGAAGCAATACCCATTCCTTGAGAAGAGTGTGTTTCCACCGTGGTGCTCTTGAGGAGTTTGTTCAGGGAGAACTCCAGTTAGCCTGGTTCTCTAGACTGCTTCTAGATTTAGGAGTAGCAGCGTACAGTGGAGTCAGACTCACCTGTCAGCCCGAAAGCATGCACCCAGCCTTTCCCAGAAGCCTTGGCCAATTGTAGACTGGAAAATCCGGTTCCCACCAGATGCTTGCAGAACAGGAAGCCTAGTAGTATCCCTCCTCCCTCTTCCACTTCCACCCTGGGCACTTAGCAGATCCCCCGCCCTGCCCTGCACCTGATCCGGGAATGCTGATGTGATTAGTGGGGTGCCAGAGACTAGACAGATGAGGTTCGGTTCTGAAGCTAGTAAGATGCCAGTGAGCCCGTGAGGTAACGTGACATTGGAGAAGGAAGGTGCCAGATAAGTCATAGAAAGCATGGGATACTTGGCACATACTTACGTTAACATTTTTTATGTTTACCAGAAATTCAAATTTAACTGGACATCTGCTATTTTTGTTTGCTAATTCTGGTACTCTCCACAGGATAGCTCCAGTTTCCTGTGTTTCTCCTCAATGCTTTGGCCTATACATGCCCTGCTCTTGGACAAGCTCTCTAGCAGGGAGCTCTAGTCTAAGCCCAGGTCATCTGCAGCAGCCGAGGGCTGTGGCTCATCCCTAACCGAGGAGCAAATGAAGGGAACGGTGCCTCCTGGTGCTAAGAATTTATCTCTCAAACCGGGTGGTGGCGGCACACGCCTTTAATCCTATCCTATGGGAGGCAGAGGCAGGCGGATCTCTGAGTTTGAGGCCAGCCTGTCTATAACAGCTAGTTCCAAGATAGGCTCCAAAGCTACAGCAAAACACCGTTTCGTAAACCCCCCCCCAAAAAAAGCGTTTGGTTATCCTGCTTTTGATAAAGCAAAACAAAGCAAAAGCTCTTCTCTAAGAGAGATTTGTGTGTGTGTTCTCTATGCTCTGTCCTGAGACAGGTCTCCTGTGTCATCTGGATGATGCCTGCATTAGCAACCCTTGCCACAAGGGGGCTCTGTGTGACACCAACCCCCTGAATGGGCAGTACATTTGCACCTGCCCCCAGGGCTACAAGGGGGCCGACTGCACAGAAGACGTGGATGAGTGTGCCATGGGTGAGTGCCTGGCATCTTTTCTGGGCTTGGAGGTTGTATCAGTGAGAGTTTGGTGGGACTGCATCGTACTTTAGGCACTGTTACACCCAAACCTTGATTCTTCCTGTTCCACACACATAGTTTACAGTCAGCCTTTCCTGTGTAACCATAAATCTTCTGGGAATTAAATAATGGACTGATCTAGACTTGGTTCTTAACAGAGGCTCTTGGGCTGGCATGATGACTCTGCTGTTAATCATGTACTGTGCTTTCAGAGGGTCCAGTTCAATTCCCAGTACCCACATCAGGCAGCTCACAGTTGCCTGTAACTCCAACTTTGGGGGATATGACCTCATCTTCTGGTTTCACACACACATGCATGTACATACCTAATAATAAATAAATAAAATAAATATAAAGTCCTGCCTCGGTGAGAGGTTTAGAATAAGGAAGAACATCATAAGATTGGAGATCATTCCTGTAATTTCTTTTTATAAATTAATGAATAAACCTGAAAATAGAATGTTCCTGCTTAAAACATTGTAACTTTCAGACTGTCCCCTAACGTCCACATCTGGTTCTTATGTGTTACAGCCAACAGTAACCCTTGCGAGCACGCAGGAAAGTGTGTGAATACAGATGGCGCCTTCCACTGTGAGTGTCTGAAAGGCTACGCAGGGCCTCGCTGTGAGATGGACATCAACGAGTGTCATTCAGACCCCTGCCAGAATGATGCCACCTGCCTGGATAAGATTGGCGGCTTCACCTGTCTGTGCATGCCAGGTGAGTGGGACCGGCTGTGCTGATAGAGTACGCAGTGGTTCCCGTGCCCTGTGCCAGCATGTGACTGCGCAGGGCTGGGTCAGGACTGCCTTGTAAGCCCTTTAATTGCAGAGTAAGAGACTGCTGGGGTTGTTAGAGCAAAGCAGAGCAAATCAAACAAGACCACCACGTCAAGCTCCACTTCACACACTGGGAAACCTCAGAAGCATTTTCCCACTGGAATCATCTAAACAGCAAGTTTCCTGATCCTCCAATAAATCGCAGGCACCATTGCATTTCACTCAGAGAAACTAGACATTAGCCACAGCTCTGCAGGCGCTTGTCACTTACCCAGAAGGGGACACCAGCTCGTGTCCTGGGGCCGGCTCTTCTGCAGGGCGCATCTTGACTCCCAGAGGACAGAGAGGGGATGAGATGGCAGTAGAGGCCAACTGTGCTGTCTGATAAGGGATGCTCTAGCCTCGGGAAGGAGGCCCTCCTAAGCCTGCCCTGCACCCCAGGAGCACTTGTGCAGCTGGTCTTTTGGAAGAGAGTGGGGGAGTCCAGAAGTTAGAAGTAGGTCACAGATTGTGGGGAGTTTTTGTTGGATTGCTGTCTTGCCGAGCGTCCTGGGGGTAACCCTGGCATTGTCACTTGTCACTCTGGGAAGTCCCTGACAGAGCCAGTTAAAGGCCCACAGGCAAGAGACGATGACAGCATGGGGAGGGCGTGTGGCCACGGCTCCTCACATTTTTGGTGGATTGGGAAGCAGAGATAGATAATGGGGCCGGAAGCAAAGCTAAGTTGTTGTCTTAAAGTCCCATTGCTAGTCTTCCATGTCGCATGGTCCAAAGGTTTCATAGCCCCCTTACACAGCACCAGCTGGGGCCCAGGTCTTCAGATACACGAGTCTGGGAAGGGTATTTCACGTTGACACTGTAGCATCCTTGCCCCTTCCTCACATTAGCAAAGATGTCTTACAGTGTCTGCACTTGGCTGACTGTAGGGACTTGTCCCTCTGTCTTTGAAGAAGTGTTTGTGCTCCTGGGGGTTGTGGCCATCTCAGCACATTCCTGCTTTCTTGGCTGGAATGCCCCTTTATCTGTGTCTGAGCCACGTGTGTGGTCCTTTTGTGCAGGTTTCAAAGGTGTGCATTGTGAACTGGAGGTGAATGAATGCCAGAGCAACCCGTGTGTAAACAACGGGCAGTGTGTGGACAAAGTCAATCGCTTCCAGTGTCTTTGCCCCCCTGGTAAGTGCCTGCCACCTGCCCCTCTGTTCTTCCAAAGCACCAAGCCAGCTGACCACAGGAAGGGGGAGAGAGGGAATGTGTGTGGGCTGTGCATGAGGAAATCATTAAAAGTGAGTACTTGGGGAGAGACTTTGTGTATGCTGAGGTGGGGAACCGTTTTAGCCAGCATGTCTTCCAAGTCTTTTGTGGCCCGAAGTCCAAGTCTGTTTTTGAATGACCCCTGACCTCCCTGTCTGTGTCTACATTTTCAGAGTGCTCACACCTCACAGAAGCACAGGGTTTTAGTTTTTCCTAGTGAGTCATATTCCTAAATCCCAAGACATTTTATCCCATTAAGTTCAGGCAGGCAGCATGCAGCGGCTTTTTTCCAAGGTCCTCTGCCTCCGCTGGTGTTGAAGGCATGCCAGCTGACTGCTGTGGACAGTGGCTTCCCCACTTCCTCCTCAGAGTGAAGAGCCCTTCAGTCTGGGAATACAGTCACTAGCTTGAGACTCTGTCTTTCCATAGTGTCTCAGTTCCTCTTTCTTTTGGAGAAGATTCCTGTGCTCTAAAGAAGTAACCGTAGAAGCCCCAGGGCCTCTGACCTCTGAACTTTGCCCAGATGTTCCAGTCACCTGCCAGGGAGAGTCATCTGCTTGGTGACCCATTGGCATCTGCTCTACCAATGATTTAACCCACTCTTTTAATAAAGGAAGATGGGTGAATCGTTGATTTGTGTCACTTCTGTGCCTCTTCAAGGTTTCACGGGCCCAGTGTGCCAGATTGACATTGATGATTGCTCTAGTACTCCGTGTCTGAATGGGGCCAAGTGCATCGATCACCCAAATGGCTATGAATGCCAGTGTGCCACAGGTAAGCCACAGCCGCCTCTCCTTCGCTGGGGAGGCCCTCTGCCAGCGGACGACTGTCTTTCACTAGCTGCTCCCGGTCACTGTACCAGCCGGGTGGCTCATGCTCGAGAGGGCTGTTGCTGCCGACTCCCTGCTGCTCTTCCGGTACCCGCCTCCTTGTCACTGCCACAGTGGTTCTGTCCACATGTGTGGTTGGTATCTGTGCGTTTGTGGGAAGCTTCTAGCTGGCTTCACTGACTCCTCGGGAAAAGGAGAATTCTAGGAGAATGCTACCCCTCCCCGAGGCTCTCTGTAGGGCTCTTGTCTCCTGAACCCTACAATTCAGAGGCCTCTGCTTCTAGGATGCAGGAGGTCTTGAGAGTTGGCTGTAACGGACTACAGAGAGCTCTGTCTAGGAAGGTTCAAACCAACTCGTGATTTGAGTCTGTATTCCCAGGAGATTTGTCAAACAGATGTACATTTCTGGGTCTTAGACCATATTTCTCCTTGGGAATGGATTTTGTTAAGCCACATCACACTTGCTATACATAAGTGTACCTCAGTGTAGAGAAGGTCTAGAAATGATTAGAAAAGGAAACTTCTTACTCCTTTGTCTGAGACAGAAATCACAAGTAGGGACTGGAGAGCTGGCTCAGTGGTTGAAAACACCGGCTGCTCCAGCAGAGGACCTCGGTCTGGTTCGCAGCACCATCCTCACAAACATCTGTAGCTCCAGTTCCAGAGGATCTGATGCCCTCTTCTGAACTCTGTGGGCATCAGACACATACACACACACACACACACACACACACACACACACACACACACAGAGTGCACATGCATATATACAAGCAGGCAAATAAATACTCCATACATAAACAAACTCATGAGTAGAACCACACATGAATTAGAAAACAGGTTCCAGGCTTTGTCTTCTAGCCAGCTTCTGTGAAGCATGACTTCATGGAAGTGAGGTTAAGCCCTAGATCTCATGTTTAAAAGGGATGAGAGGGCTGGCGAGGTGGCTAAAGTGATAAAGGCACTTGCCCAACAAGCCTGAAAATGTGAATTTGGCTCCCAGGTCCCATGGAGCAAGGAGGGAACCGACTCTGAAAAGCTGTGTTCTTACCTCCACATAGCATTATGGCATGTACACACCACAGCAACCAATTAAAAATAATAAATCAAAAATAAAATTAAAAAAATAAAAGGGAGGCAAATGTCCTAGAGCCTTCTAGGAAGAGGCGGGACATGGATCTCGTTATAGCTCAGTTGTGGGAACTCTTATCTCGTTGTCCTTCAAATGGCCAAGAGTGGGTCATTCATCTTATTTAATGAGTATTTATTTAGAAGCTGGTAGCACAGCACTTTGGGGGAGCTGTGGAACTCCGTCTCTGCCCTCCAGCGTCAGAACTGGAAGACAGAATACATGAAACCTCAGTCAGCCCCTGTGTGTTGGGAGGGAAGATGCTTAGACACAAGTGTGCAGGGAGGATGTGTGGAGCGCTCTTCCGGGAAGCCCAGGACCAGTGAGGCTGGGAAGACAGCAGTGGACCCAGGGTTCAGGCCGGGGACATTTCAGCTCAGCAAACTCCATCGAGAATCATTGAGCCCAGGTCCCCAAGCTCGAATTCTAAATCAAACAAGCAGTTCCCACCACCCAAGGCCGCCTGTGGGGATTGTTCCAGAGGTGGGATGTGCAGGGTCAATGGACAAACTGCCTTTGGGTGTCGACACAGCCTGTTTACTGCTTTGAGATCCATCAGTAAACTTCCTTCTGCAGGCTTCACTGGTGTCTTGTGTGAGGAGAATATCGACAACTGTGACCCAGATCCTTGCCACCATGGCCAGTGCCAGGATGGGATTGATTCCTATACCTGCATCTGCAACCCTGGGTACATGGGGGCCATCTGCAGTGACCAAATTGATGAGTGTTACAGCAGCCCTTGCTTGAATGATGGACGCTGTATTGACCTGGTGAATGGTTACCAGTGCAACTGCCAACCGGGTACATCAGGTAGGACACTCCTTCCCTCCTTCCCTCCCACCTTCCCCCTTCTTCCCTCTCTCCTTCCCTGCCACCCTCTGGGGTCTTTGGCATCACCAGTCTGATGTGACAGCTCTCTTCCAGCCCTGTGTCTGGTGGAGCCTTGGGCATTTCAGGCAAAGTTAGGGGAAGGAAACACTTTGTCTCACACCCCGGTAGTTGCAGAGTAGAACGCCAAGCTGCCAGCTCTATTTCCAGGGCTCCTGGGTGGCTCCTGAACCTGGAGGGGTTCTGCTTGATAGATGAGGGCCAGCTCTATTTTATCAGGAGCTTCGGAGTCATTTTGTCAGGCAGCGGTTTCGCAGGTTTCCCTGGACTCCATTTTACCTGTTAGGAGTGATCCTGGGCACAGCTGTAGACAGAGAAATACTGTGTTCAAGATCAAAGGAAAATGTATTAGTGGAAGATTAACCAGTGTGAGCCTTTTTGAGCAGGGGACCTGCCAATACACAGGGTGATTTGTTGGGGTCTCATCCTGGACTTAAGGAAGTTGGCCTATGGAGGGGGCAGAGGTAGGGGAGTGGGTAACTGCCCTGATTTTATTGTGCTCCTTCAAATCCATTTCTTCAAACTTGTCAAAGGCCCTGGTCTCCATCCAGGGCCTCACACATGCCAAGTTTGAAAACAAAGTCCTTTTTGAATTGCTCAAGCATACGAAAAACATCCCATGCCTTCACAGCTGAGAACGCGGGCCCCCTCCCCACATTTAGATAACTCCCTCGAAGGGCTGAATAGAGCTTTGTGAGACCTTCCAAAAGCAATTTGCTTCCGGGCTGGTCCCCAGACATGAGAAATTGCAGCACGAGAGAAATGTGAGAGATTTACAAGCAGCTGAATGGATGCCTTTAGAATGGAGGGGCTGTTTTAGGTTTGCCGTCTTCCCCTTTGTAACAAACATCTCTGGAAATCTGGCGAGTGCTCGCTTGGCAGGAGCTTACTTTCCTCCAGGGCTACATCCTTGTGCCAGACTGTATCAGGTAGACTTTCCTTCGGGAAACAGAGGCAAGAAGTTGATATTCATGGTCTGCCCCAGGCAGCGTGCAGAAGCCCAGACCCGTTGCTGCAGCTGTTTGAAGAAGCAGCAAAGAGCTGCCGGCAGCAATGCTGAGTTACCAGTCTGTTAGTTAGTGGAAAGGAAAGGAGCTGGCGTGTGCCGAGGACCTGGTTGGAAAGTCCATTTAGGAGACATTGTTGGTAGACTGGTCATCATGGAGTAGGAATTTCTGATTCAGCTATCATGCAGTCTCTGTTTGTAGTTTGAAGTTTGGGAGGGATCATCATAGCTTGCTAACCATTCCTGTGGTTTTCACTGGATGCTTAAAAGGAGATCGACTCTTCACTTTCGGGACCTTTCTCATCTGTGCTTTTATGACGATAAACTGTTGAAGTGATTAGTTCCTCTGGGCTTCAAGTGACCCAGAATGGCTTATCGTTAAGGAAGAAGAAAACAGCCAAGGAGACAATCTAGCGGCCATATCGAAGCCACTTAGAGACCACAGGAAGCTATGGAATCACAGCTCTCAGGCGAGGACCGCTCAAGCAGGGCAGCCGCAGACCTGCGGTCTCAACGGGCAGATGTATCAGTATGGATGCTTGAGGCCCAGCTTGATCAGGTGTCATTTTCAACTCAAGTGAACCATGAGCCCAGGGGCTAGAGCTGCCTTAGCATGCTGGGTCTTCGTGGGTTGAGGACTGAAGGCTGTGTGCAGGAATATGCAAGCTAGTGAGGTTAGCCTCATCAGCATAGCAAGACTGCATGGCGTTCTGGAACTAGTGCAGAGGTGGTAACTGTCAATACATATTTGATCCATGCACAGATAATACTGCTTGTGAACTGACATGGTGACATTTGGTCTGGAAGTTTCTCCTGCTTATATTCTTCTTTGAGTTTTTATTTTTATCCCCTTTATACCACAAGGTACTCTGGTACCCAAAGAACTTTGTTAGATACATGCTAACTAATGTAATGTATTACCTTGTATTAACCATTACATAATCATGACAACAACAATGCTTGATGTATCCCTGCTATTTAGTTACTCTTATCTACCAAACTCATGTAAATGTAGCTAAACCCTCACTCACCCGAAAAGCAGGCCAGGAACCAAGCATCACAAGATGCACCCAGAATTTTATCTCAACGCCCACAGTAACCATCAAGCTTAAGGTGATAGATACAAGTTCTAAAATTTGATTTCAAGGCTTAAATTTTATTTTAGGTGTAAAATATTATTAGCTATTTTTCTAAATATGCTAGGTCTATTTTCTTCACCTAATATTTGCTAAGTAATTACTAAGACTAATTAGCCCTGATTTATGTGTTAGGGTTTGTTTGTTTAAGTTGAGGTGGAATTCTGGGAAGAACGCTGCTGTCTCAGCTCACCCGCTCCCGGCTCTGCTGTTTTCTCCATCTGAGGGCCGAGAGTTAGCAAGTTATAAAGTGACAAATTTTAACCTCTTCAGCACAGCTGTTCTTCGGTGAACCACAGACGTGTTTGTCTGGCTGTGGGTGTGTACATAGGAGTATACAGCTGAGCCCACTGCCTGGATCCTGCCTAAGATGCTGACAGGGTTCCCTATATTGCCTTTGTACCATTACCATGACAACCGACTAGAAGGGACAAATCATGGCTGAGTATGAGTAGTCCAGTCCTCTGGGCTGCTCAGTCCTGGATTCTGTGGACCGTACTTGGCAAAGCATTGCTTTGTTCCGTTAGGACTGTCTGGATTTTCCTCAGACTTCTGACGACGTAGCGCCAGGGACGGAAGTTCTGGCATTCCTGTGGTAATACAGAATCATCTCTCTGGGTCTCTTTTACAGGACTTAATTGTGAAATTAATTTTGATGACTGTGCCAGCAACCCTTGTGTGCACGGAGCCTGTGTGGACGGGATCAATCGCTACAGTTGTGTCTGCTCTCCAGGATTCACAGGTAATGCTCCTTGCATTCCGAGGGGCCTCCATTAGCCCCGAGTTGGAAAAGGGGCCCCTAAGTGAAAGTCACTGTTTTTGTTTTTTTTTTTTTAACCAACTGAAAAATCACCTTTTCACCTCTTTCCTGTTTCTCGGAGTCTCTGGAAGGTTTGTGACCTGCTTCTGTACTTCTGAGCCAGTTTTCTGTTTCCAGACCTCTCCTAACGCAAACACAGAATTTCCTTTAGCGCTTTCAGGCCACATGTTTCTTGCTACTTGAGAACTCCTAGCCGACTGTACCTCTCCGTCACTGTGCTTGGGTTAATGCCTCAGAGCTACCTTTGTCTCCCTCCAGGCAGTGGCCAGTGCCTTCTATAGAGCCGCATCCAAGGTAAACATGCATGGAAACACTGGCTGCTTATCTTGGTCTCTTGCTTCCTCTGGGAGCCTGTTGTTTGAGGAGACCACCCGTATTTGGCTAGAGTAAGCAAGCTCGTTTGGCCCATGAAAAGAAAGTAAATTAAAGCGAAACTGCATTGTCACTATTCCTTAGGGGCGAACCTGTGGAGAACCTGCATGTGTGCCCCCAGGTGACATGCGGTCCATACGTTTCTCTCTTCTTGTTTCTTGTTATTAACTTTGTCATTTAATTTTCTGGTTAAATTGCTGTTGGGGCCCTCACTGACACCTAAGTATGGGGAAAGCCTCATCGTGTGGGTTCACTGTGTGTTCTGCTCTTCTGGACAGTACCACACACAAGGAGGCATAGGGAGTATTACCCTTCAGGAGTTGCCGTATGATCACGTACTCCCCAGGTGAGCAGCCCACTTCAGAGATTCTGGCAGAGTGTAAGGGCAACCAGAGCCAGGTGAAGAGAATGCCTGCTGCTCACTAGCTGGGTGCTTCGTTTCTCTCTGCTAGGGTGTGACCACAACACTTAGATAGGAACATTTGTGGCCTCAGTGGACCTCAGGTCTTCCTGGTCACTGAGAAGCCAGTGTGGTGAAAATTCCATGCCTCCCACCCACTGAGGTAGCCTGGTGAGCCTAGGCATCCTGAAGGCTCTTCTCCAAGGTCAAGTGGGAGATGAAAGTAATATACAGGCCTGCTGGAACGCAGTGGAGTTCAAACTGTAACAGGAAGCGAACACTCAGATTGTATGAATGATGTACTCCGTCTGAGCAGGGGACCAAGTTGCTTGTCCATCTCACTCAGTCACCAGAATGGCTACTACTCCTTTGGTATTGAAGAGAGGCCAGAGAGTGGAGAGGCAGAGTTGTGTTCCCAGTGCCCTGCAGCCAGGGTTTTGCCCCAGGCATCTGACCTCAGAGCCCAGGCTCAGTTCCACTGCACAGCCAAGGAGGAGCCTATTGCGGTTTCCTTTGGGATTTATGGAAGGTTTTTTACCAGACTTAGTTTTTTAAATGTCAGTGAATCATATTCTCTCTTGTTTTTAACATTCAGCAAATCAACAGGGTCAAAGAGGGAGCACATAGGCTAAAAATATTCTAAAATAAACATAAGGTGTAGCATGAAATTACATAACTAAGAGATGGAATGTTTTGCTTACTGGGCGGTGCCCTCTTCTTGGGAACTCTTTTCTGGTCCAAGAGGTTGTTTTGTAAATCTGTTGCTGGAAATGTCCAAGATTCATGAGCAATAACTGTGAGGTATTTGGGGTTTTTTCCTTCTATTTTATTTTAATAATTTCCCCTACCATTTTCATAAGAGCTTTAAAAGATCCAAGGGAAGCCTCTGTCTCTTGACTTTTAAGGCTGTTCTCTGTTCTCCCAGGAGTTCTTGATACTCTTCTTAGATGGGAGAAAGTCGGGCATCATGGGATTCCACAAAACTCCTTTTCGTTTTCCAAAGCCCCTCATGATGTTTGGATTACAGGCCTGGTGGAAGATGCCCACAATCCCAGCTGTTCTGAAAGCAGATGCAGGATAGCCCCAAGTCCAAGGCCTGCCTGGACCACAGGCTAAGCTCAAGGCAGCTGGGCAACTTAGTAAGACCATGTTTCAAATTGAAAAATAAAAAAAACATACAAAAAATAAATAAAAACAGGACTAAAGATAGAGTTCAGTGGTGGAGAACTTGGCTAGCATGCTTGAGGCCCTGGGTTCAATCCCAAGTCAAAAAAGAAAAGAAACAAAAAAAGAAAACAGTCAAGCCCAAACCCAGGAACTAACCTCTGGAAAGCAAAAACCTCCAGCCTCCCTCAAATCTACTGTTTTCCTAAATTCTCCTAAGGATCCATAAAAAGAGCTGTTCTGCCCTCAGTTTGATAGGTCAGTGAGCTATGGAGGAGCGTTACAGAGAGCACCCTCCTCCCCAGAAAGGGACTCTTCTTCTCCTCCGTCAGCGGTAGTTCGGACAGAAGATGTTCTCAGTACACACTGACAAATGAGTGGATCACTTCTGCTCTCCAGCCTGGACCCCATAGTGTGGCACTGTCAGACATTACACTCCGATTGACGTGGTGTAAACAGGAAGAAACAGACAGGAAGGGACATATAGGAAATTCTCGTATTGCTTCATTGCTGAGCCCCACAGGAGCATAGCCAGCACTAGCCATTTCTGATACCCAGTGGACCCTACATGCGGGTAGAACATTTCAGAAGTAGCTGCCAATCTACACAATAGAGTGCATGTGTAGGGACTTGTGCTAACTCACATCAAAATGACTCAAAGCTTTATTCTGGAAATTGTTTAAAGGCAACTGAGGGGCTGGGAGTGTAGCTCAGTGGTATAAGGCTTACAAAGCCCAGGTTTTATCCTCAGCACCACACACACACACACACACACACACACACACACACACACACACACACACGGTAGATTTAAAATTGAGGTGGCTCCTCTGAACACTTTGAAGACCGAGGCAGGACATGCGGAGGGAAATGGCAGCTGTCCCAGACTGTGGATCTTTACCACAGGAGCCACCAATAATGGTCCAGAGTGCATGGGAGGCCGGAAGCTTGCTAATGCCTTACTTTAAAGGATGTATCGCTTTCATTCAGGACTTCCTGAACTAAATAAATATAGTGTTATTCTTTTCTTAAGTATTTTTTTTTAAAAAGCAAAAAACGAAAAAAAAAAAAAACCCACACACTTTCAACCCCGAATCAGAGCACTGTGTTCTTTGAAGTTGATACTTTCCTTCACACGGCTTGCTAGATTTCACTCACTCACAGCAAAGGGGAGAGTTAATTTCATACCATTCGAATGTTAAATCTCAACTATTGGAAATGTAACTAGACACAGTATGCTCAGCCTGTTGTGTTTTATGCAGCCTAAGGCAGTGGTGATGAAGGCTACAGCAGACAGGACTCCTAAGTTCAGTGTCCACTTGGCTTTCATGGACTGCAGGTGCCTATATTTCTAGAGGCTCTACTGTCTGACCACATAAACCATGTGAAATGCAGTTGTTAGGTCCAAGCCATCACAGTGTGGCAGTGGGGCCTAGGAATCCCTTGCTCTTTTTATTTATCTTTTGTGGGTGCCTATGGAGGATAGACAATTGAAGGCATACGTCACAAACAATCCCACACCAGTTTGGAATTATGATTAATAGAATGGTTATTTATTCAAAGGGGGAAAAACTTACAGATTACCGTCCCAGACAACAGCCCCTCTGCGCTAACAGGAAAGGAATCTAGGAGCCGAAAGCGGAGCCGGAAGCCAGAGAGAGAGTGGAGGACAGCCACTGCTTTTTAAAAGAGAGAGAGACCACACCCCAATGGGCTGGTATCTCAGCGGCTATTGACTGAAGGAGCGGAAGGAGCTCCCGCAGCAGACAATGACATTGGATCCCCTGGAGCTGGAGTAACAGGCACTTGAGACCCTTCTAATATGAGTGCTAGGAATTGATCCCTGGTCCTCAGGGCAAGCAATAGGCATTCTTGACCACTGAGCCTTTTCTCAGGCCTAGAAATGAATTTTTTTTTTTGTTTTTTGTTTTGTTTTGTTTTGTTTTGTTCTTTCAAGACAGGGTTTCTCTGTAGCTTTGGAGCCTGTCCTGGAACTCGCTTTTGTAGACCAGGCTAGTCTCGAACTCACAGAGATCCGCCTGCCTCTGCCTCCCGAGTGCTGGGGTTAAAGGTGTGCGCCACCACCGCCCGGCTAGAAATAATATCTTATTGAGATTTTTGTACATTGAAGTTTGAAAAGCCTTGGTATAGACTGGGTATCACTGATGCACTTCCTCAAGTATTGGAGGACAGTAAATGCTTTCCTATAGGCTGCTTACAGAGGAAGAAAGTGGGTTAACCGTACTCTAAGAATGAAACCAAAATAACTATTCTTTTTCAATTTAAATTAAACTAAGCAGTACGTTCATGGTCAGTTAGTTATGATTTACCAGACGTGTGAGCAGCTGACTGGGTGAAAACGACAGAATGCGTGTCAGGCAACATCAGCGTGTACACAGCAGCGCCAGGAGGGGTAGCTGTCTTGGGTGATGTTCGCTGCTCCCCTTGGTGCATGTGAAGTTCTGAATCTCTGAGGCAGAAGCAGTCCTGCTGAGAGGGCCACAGTGCCGTTCTGGCTTTGTCAGTAACTCTGCTTCCTTATTAACTGCAGATGCTCCCAGTGCCTTCCTCGCGTGGCATGACGTGCTTTTCAGGGCCAGTTACTGGCTTTAGCAATAGTGAGCCACCTGGCTGGAGTGTCTGCATGTGTGTCTCGTCGTGCTAACCCTATCCTCGAGGGTTTACATTTGAGTAACACGGTCCCCCACCCCACAGGACAGAGATGCAGCATCGACATCGATGAGTGTGCCTCCAATCCCTGTCGTCAGGGTGCAACGTGCATCAATGATGTGAACGGCTTCCGTTGCATATGCCCCGAGGGACCCCATCACCCCAGCTGCTACTTACAGGTGAATGAGTGCCTGAGCAGCCCCTGCATCCATGGAAACTGCACTGGAGGCCTCAGCGGGTGAGTAGCCCCGTGTTCTGGTAGTCCAGCCCATTAGCTGTCAAACCCAGCTGAAGGAAACAGCATAAAAGCCCGAAACTGTCAGCTAGGGACTTGACCTGATGGTCTCAGGGGAAGGCTCTGGTGGTCTTTTGAAGTCTTCCAAATCACTGCTTTGCCCATTGAAGCTGGCTTGACTTCTCAGACTGAGACCTTTCTTGGGAGATAAGGAGGGCTGTCTCCTTTACGTCGTAATCAGTAAGGACCCCGTGGCGAAGTCCAGGTAGTTAGAGGACTGAGATCTGAGGGATAGTCTAGATTGACCCCCCCCACCTTAACCCAGCCTGTCCCTGTTCTGTTGTGGCACCTGCGCACTCTGAGGGAGAAGCAGCTCCGCTGACTTTAGACATCACTGTGACAAGGCCTTCGCAGCTTTCATGCCCTCGGAGTTAGGTGGCATGTTGATTGTTTAGGTCCAGGGTGGCTTAGATGTCATGAGATGCCATAAACTCTTGGCATAAGACATGTTTGTCATAAAACAGCATGGGTATTGCCACTTCTCAAACCTTCAAAACTTGAGAGAGAGAGAGAGAGAGAGAGAGAGAGAGAGAGAGAGAGAGAGAGAGAGAGAATATATTATAAGTTATTTTTTGGTTTTTGTTTTAATAACTTAACTCGGATTTCTGATCCAGTACATGGCAACCTTCAAAACAACCCTCCCCACCTCCTACCTCCCCAGCTCCCGTTCTCCAACTGATCTGGTACCACATTTAAGTGCTAATGATGTTCAAATTGGATATTGTATTTATTTCAGGTATCTTCAGGTTTTTGCCTTCTCTTGCTCAGTACCATGCTTTCTGAGGCAGAGCTTTGGTTCGAACAAAGCCTGGCTGGCCAGTGAGACTGCAGCCGGTCCTCAGCCAGCCTGAGTGGCTCTGCTCCTGGCCTGTTTTCTGATGTCTAGTTTGCATGTTCTGTGCTTTATTCGTGGTAGCGTTTCCTCCAGGTTGGCCCAGTATGTTTGACAAACACTGCTTATGTTTGCAATTCTCTGGTGTCCTGGTGAGCCAGGGAAGTGGGTCTCCCTGCTGAACATACTAGCTATCTATGTTCATGACTCTCTCCGTGTGAAAAGTGATAGGAAAGTGGAAATGAGGTAACTCCTGTAATCTTTGTACTAGGGAGGCTGAAGCAGGAGGATTACCATAAGTTGGAGGTGAGTTCCAGGCCAGTTTAGGCGACAGAGTGAGACCCTGTGCCCAGAATGTCAGATAAAATAAAAAGAATTGGTGAGACTGCCTTTGGCCCATCTCTTATGTGTCTCTTAGGACTCAGTGGCACCTCTGTACCCAGAGTAAGCACTCTTATCCTCTTGCAGCTATAAGTGCGTCTGTGATGCAGGCTGGGTTGGCATCAACTGCGAAGTGGACAAAAACGAGTGTCTCTCTAACCCGTGCCAGAACGGAGGGACGTGCAACAACCTGGTGAATGGCTACAGGTGTACGTGCAAGAAGGGCTTCAAAGGTGAGATGCAGGCTCGGCTCTTTTACTTGTTTTCTGCCTTCTCCTCGTTGAGTGCCTCTCGGGTTCCCCATCTGTGTTTCCGTCGTTTACTTACACAGTAACCACACTGAGCAATTAGAATGTCTGAGACCAGAGAGGTAAACTGTTGGAACAATGAACTTAAAATGAACAGTTCAGACTCCACTTAGGGGCCAGCAAGATGGCTCTGGGGATAAAGGTGCATGCTGCCTGACAGCCTAAGTTGGCGTGTTCAGTCATAAGCTCTTAGCCTCAGCTTGATTCCATAGCAAGTCAAATAGCTTCTTGGAAGTGGAATAAAAATATTGTACTTACTGTCGTTGGGTTCTGTGGTATCTTCAGAACCTTGCCAGCAAGTTCTTCTTACACACGAGCTACTCCGGATACTTAGCTTCCTGTGGTCTTCTGGAAAAATATGTAGCAGAGGAATGTATCTCATAAATATTTTACTATCAGTTTTCTTTGCCTTGGGCTATTTGACTTTGCAGTGTGTTTTACAACTACTCAATTTGATTACAAGGTTGAGTATCCCTAACTCCAAATGTGGAGTGTTCCAAAATTAGGAGCTTTTTGAACACCAACCTGAAATAAAAGTTCATGAAGCTTTATTTCATGTACAATATCACTCTAACATATTGTATTAAATTACCCTCAGGTTATATGTAAAAGGTGTATTGGAATATGTAACGACATCATTATTTGTCTGTAAGAAAGCAGGCTGAGCAAGTCAGGGGAAGCAAGTCAGTAAGCAGCACTCCTAAAACCCCAGACATTTCTCATGTAGGTATGGTTTCTGTTGCTGTGGTGAAACACCGTGACCAAAAAGCAAGGTGGGGAGGAAAGGGTTTGTTTGGCTTACACTTCCACATCACTGTTCATCACTGAAGGAGTTCAGGACAGGAACTCAAACAGGGTTGGATCCTGAAGGCAGGAGCTAATTCATAGGCCATGGAAGGTGCTGCTTACTGGCTTGCTCAGCCTGCTTTCTTATAGAACCCAGGACCCCAGCACAGGGATGGCACCACCCACAATGGGCTGGGCCCTTCCCCATCCAATCACTAATTAAGAAAATGCCCTATAGATTTACATACAACCCAATCTTTTGGAAGCGTTTTCTTAATCGAGGTTTCTGTTTCTCAGATAACTTTAGCTTGTATCAAGTTGACATGAAACTATCCAGCACAGATATAAAGTATTTCAGAAAAAGCATACTCAAGTGGTACCAAATTTATGAGCATCTACTTCAGACATTAATGTTCTGGCATATTGTATTGCATTTGCCAAGAAACTTGTAGATTCAAAAGCACTTTCAATTTTTTTTTAAATCTCATTGAAACTTACTTATCAGTGATCAAGTGGAAAAAGAGAATATAAAATCGAAACTTGTTCAGTGAGCTGTAGACACCGTTGAGCACAGGCCTCTATCTCCCTACTCCCCTTTCTCACGGTCCTGGCTTCTTCATTTTTAAGGGTCTGTGTGGACCATGTTGAAGGTCAAAGGTGGGCAATATCTGGGGACTCCCATATTCTCACTCACCGTTACATTATTTTTTCCCATCTTTTAATGGGAATAAATTTTCTGCCTTGAGTTAGGAGAAAACTATTTCTCAGGCTTCAGGTCATAACTGATGGTAGAGATTATACAGGTGGAAGAGTGGACGCATTTCAGAGGATTATTATGATGAGTGGGTATTCCTCTTTTCTGACCAGAAACTTAGTGTTAAACGGCCCATGTTTAGATAGACCAGCAAGCTTTCCAGCCATACTGTGTTCTTTGTCCACATTCACTGTTTGGAGGAGCATTAGGCCTCCAGGCATTCCCTTCACAGTTCTGACCACTGGCTGACTGGATATCAGAGACTCAGAGCTGAAATGAATGAGGCGGCTCCAGTGACCCCAGGAAATGTGTGTCCTTTCTGTGACGCCTGATCTTCACCAGCCACTGAGAGAACCGGTGGTACATGAGGTAATAAGAAGCTGACAGTTTCAGTGTGTGCATGTTTCCCCCTTCTCGCCAACAGGCTACAACTGTCAGGTGAATATTAATGAATGTGCATCAAACCCGTGTCTGAACCAGGGAACCTGCTTTGATGACATTAGTGGCTACACTTGCCACTGTGCATTGCCTTACACAGGTGAGTACTGCAGGCCAGCAGGCCAGAGGGGGGTGTCTGCCCTGTACGGGGCGGTGCTAGCTCCTGCGTCTCAGTGGCTCAGGTCAGAGAGGCCACTCTGAGGACTCCGTGCCTGGTGGCTCTTGTTCTCACGGGCTTTGCAGAAACATGGCGGCAGTGAAACAGCTTACTTTATGTATGTCTTTTGGTGTTTGTGGGTTTTTATCTATTTGTTTTTGTGGTGCTGGGAATTGATCCCCAGGCCTTATGTCTGCTAGACAAGGGCTCTGTTACATCCTCAGCTCCGTGATTTAGTGTTTGGTTCTTTTAAGTTGTATATGGCTAGAACCTGACACCAGTGCTATCCCTCCTTTTGACATGATATTGTGAAGAAAATTCATGGTAATGTGCTTTTATTTCTGAATACAAAATTTTAGGATGACTGTTAAAGCTGACTTTGTTGTAAATTGACTTCAGGAACAACCGTGGGCCTGTGAGATGACCCAGTGGATAAAAGCACTTATCACCAATCCTGAGGTTTCAAAGATTGAGTCTACAGTTCATCTACTAAAACCTAATGACATTTAAAAACATAACTTGATCCCCTTTTAATGAAGCCATTTTTATTTCTTTTAACTTCCCTCTAAGTTTATATTCAGTACACTAAGGCAGGAAGCATTCATGGGTGGGCAGGTGCCAGCATCGATTGATATGATTAGAGGTTGCCTGGCCATCAGCTGCTGCCCTGTGAAAACACCTGAGTTTGGCTGAGTCCTCTGGAGATGAAGACCCAGTCTGACTAGATTGATGCTGGTGTCCAAATCTTTACAGCCAGCCCTGGTGGTGACAGTGGAGGTAGCGGCCCAGCAAAGGCTCAGGATTACTCTGTTCTAATCAGGACTTACGGTGAATTTCTGCACTTAATCCACAGAACTCCTCCGTGAATCATCTTGCCCCATTTTTTTTTGTTATTTATAAAGAAGGTTCAGAGAGAAATGATCTACCCAAGGTCACCAGGTTAGCTGCATTGGGCCAAGATTGGAAGGACCAGGTGTCTCTCAGTTTCTGGAGTCTCTTAGCTGCTGCAAAGACTGGAATCCTGAGCAGAACTGGGCTGACAGTCTCAGGACACCCTCTTTCCTGGGCTGACAGTCTCAGGACACCCTCTTTCCTGGGCTGACAGTCTCAGGACACCCTCTTTCCTGGGCTGACAGTCTCAGGACACCCTCTTTCCTGGGCAGACAGTCTCAGGACACCCTCTTTCCTGGGCTGACAGCCTCAGGACACCCTCTTTCCTGGGCAGACAGTCTCAGGACACCCTCTTTCCTGGGCAGACAGTCTCAGGACACCCTCTTTCCTGGGCTGACAGTCTCAGGACACCCTCTTTCCTGGGCAGACAGCCTCAGGACACCCTCTTTCCTGGGCAGACAGTCTCAGGACACCCTCTTTCCTGGGCAGACAGTCTCAGGACACCCTCTTTCCTGGGCAGACAGCCTCAGGACACCCTCTTTCCTGGGCAGACAGTCTCAGGACACCCTCTTTCCTGGGCAGACAGTCTCAGGACACCCTCTTTCCTGGGCAGACGGTCTCAGGACACCCTCTTTCCTGGGCTGACTCTTCATCATTTGCTTTCCAGGCAAGAATTGTCAAACGGTGTTGGCTCCCTGCTCTCCAAACCCTTGTGAGAATGCTGCTGTTTGTAAAGAGGCACCCAATTTTGAGAGCTTCACCTGCTTGTGTGCTCCTGGATGGCAAGGTAAGGATGCCAGATGCATTCTGCACTTTAAACAAGGCGATTGAATTCTCAGATGACATACACGGTGACATGGGAGGCCCTAGGCTGTGGAGCCTGTAATCTTGGCGCAGGAGCTGCTAGCTGGAGGCTCTCCTAACCCTTTCCCCATTTTCATCTCCACAGTCTTCAGCTAGCGGAGACACTCCAACCCAAGAGTTTAAAATTATGAATGACAGTTGGCAGGAATTTCTCAGGGATATAGACACCTCTTGGGGACCTCCTGCGTATGTCAGGTGTCTGTTGGGAAGTTGCATCTGGCCCATCTAAGCTCATACTGCACTGAAACTGTCAGCTACCTAAGCTTAGCCCCTGCCACACTGCTGTGAGGATCATGTCCCGAAGACTGACTGTTCATCACTCTTGATTTCTAGGTCAGCGATGTACAGTGGACATCGACGAGTGTGTCTCCAAGCCGTGTATGAACCATGGGCTCTGCCACAATACTCAGGGCAGCTACATGTGCGAGTGTCCCCCAGGCTTCAGCGGGATGGACTGTGAGGAGGACATCAATGATTGCCTTGCCAGTGAGTATGCCTGTCTCTGAGCCCCAGGGAGAGAACACTCACAGGGGGAGAGAGGTGTGCAGTGAAGGCATGCACCTCACACTGACATCAATGGGCCAGACATTAGTATTTTAAAAATCTTCATTTTGAAGTTACTGTTTTTAGGAATTAATGCTGGGAGGTGGCGGCACACACCTTTAATCCTAGCACTCAGGAGACAGAGGTGGGCAGATCTCTAAGCCAGCCTGGTCTATATAGTGAGTTCCAGGACAGCTATGTATATATGGAAAAGCCTTGTCTCAGAACTCCCCCTCCCCCAACAAAAAAAGGGAATCTTTTTTTTCTCTGTAGCATTTTAAACACTGACAGAGTAGGGCCATGCTCTGGTAGCTTTGGGAGAACACAGATTTTTGAAGGGCCATAAACATTAAAAAAAAAAAAAAACAAAAAACAAAAAACTACAAGTATTTTAATTGTACAGTTCATCTAATTTTGGCAAAGTAACCCAAACCATCAGCCACAGTGAGCATACTTGTTCCACCAAAAGTCCCTCTGTAACTTCACCCTTCACTCCACTTCCTTGTCCCATACAACCACAGGCCTGCTTCTAGAAGTCGCTGTAGATAAACTGATGCTGTTAACCACGTTATGTGGATGCAGCTATGTAAGCATGCTCTGGTCAGGCCAGGGGCCGAGGCTCTTGTCAGTCAGAGCACACTTAGGCTGGTTCAGCTTTTCACTGATGAGTGGTCTCCACGGTTGCTATGCAGAGTGTGCTCAGGCCTCAGTGCTGAGCACCAGAGGTTCCCAGACCCCAGAAGTTTTTGGTTTTGACCCAAGTAGAAGCATGAAATTCATGTTTCTATATTATGTCTTACATGCATAGCCTGAAGACAGCTCGATGGAAGCGCTGTATGAATTCTTTCAGTGAGTCTGCAGGTTGGCTGTGGTGTATTCTATTTGCTCTTGTGGCATGATGTTGACCCTCAGAGAATTTCAGATTTTGGAGAACTTTGTATTTAAACTTTTGGTTTATTTTCACCTGTGCTATTTATTGTTTACTTGTTTGATTTTTCCAGTTTTTAGGTATTATAGGTAAAGGTGTTATGACAACAGTGTAGACATGTGGTTTCATTCTCTGAAATAAACCCTTGGGTGTAGAATGAACCATGGGGTACCTGCGTGTCCTACTGATACATCATGACAGTATTTTCTAAGGGACTTGTACTATCCCATTCTCATTAGAACTATGCAGAAGTGCTGGTTAAACACCGTGTCCAGGAACACTTGAGGCAGTCAGTGGTTTCGGCTTTAGCTCCTGCACCGTGTGTGCACTGGCATCTCATTGGTCTGGCTCTCCTGATGATGGTGCCCACCACCTTTGCCCATGTTCTTTGTCTGTGAGCAAATGTTTGGTGGAATTTTCACTTAAGTCTTTTTACCTGTTTCCAAAACGTTTGTTGGGCTGTTTATCTTATTATTTAGTTCATCGTAGTCTAGATTTTTTTATATTTATTTATTTATTTATTTTTATTTTGGTTTTTTGAGACAGGGTTTCTCTGTAGCTTTGGATCCTTTCCTGGAGCTAGTTCATGTAGACCAGGCTTGCCTCAAACTCACAGAGATCCACCTGCCTCTGCCTCCCAAGTGGTGGGATTAAAGGCTTGCGCCACCACTGCCCGGCCAAGGTCTAGATTTAAATTCACTGTTGGGTGTTTGCTTTACAACTATTTCCTCCAAACATGTTGGTTTTTTTTTTGTTTTTGTTTTAAAGGGAAAGATTTTAATATTGATGACACAGCGTTTGATCATTTTTGTAGTTTATGATCCACATATCCGAAGCCCCTAAGGTTTGCCCCCTGTTTCTTCAGAGCAACATCCTTTCCGCTCTTTCTTGAAGACATTATGTATAAGTGATGTGTACCTGTTCCAAACAGTGAAGCGTGGAATGTTTTTTTTTCTTGACAAATCTTTAACCTTTTTTAAATTAGTCATTTTGAGCCTTTTAACTTCTAAATTATTTTATTTTGGTTTAGACTGAGCTTTGGTAAAATTGTCTTTCAAAGATTCCATCTTAG
Organism: Myodes glareolus; assembly: GCF_982192425.1. NCBI lineage: Eukaryota > Metazoa > Chordata > Mammalia > Rodentia > Cricetidae > Myodes > Myodes glareolus. The sequence continues at coordinate 59,079,411 of NC_142042.1, read as the reverse complement.
CTGGGTTTCCAGTGCTCTGAAGCTCTGTGACAGGAAGTGCCTTGGGGAAGGAAGGGTTTATTTCATCTTACAGCTTACAGTCCATCATTGAGGAAGTCAGGGCGGGAACATGGACACAGGAGCTAATGGGCCAGGGTCCTTCCACATTTGCCATTAATAAAGACACAGAGTTGCTTCCAGGCCAGTCGGATGGAGGCATTTTCTTCGGTTCCTTCTTCCCAGATGGTGCGGCTTGTGTCAAGTTAAAGCAGGGCCAACCTGACCTTTCAGTTCTCTCTTCTGTTTTCATTTCACATCTGTGCTGGTTGCTGCACTTCCAGCTTCATGTCCCGCCTGCCAGCAGCTCTAGCAGCCTCCGACTCTAACCTCTGTGCCTAAGACTGCACAGCGCCCCAGCAGCTCTAGCAGCCTCTGGCTCTAACCTCTGTGCCTAAGACTGCACAGCGCCCCAGCAGCTCTAGCAGCCGCCGGCTCTAACCTCTGTGCCGAAGACTGCACAGCGCCCCAGCGCGGCTCTAACCTCTGTGCCGAAGACTGCACAGCGCCCCAGCGCGGTTAGAACTCAGTCTGTGGCCAGTACTGTGAGTGGAAGCACTTGAAGATTAAGTATGCAATTTTAAAAATAATCTAACAGCTTCTTTGTGCCCTGAGGCTACCTAGAAGTTAAAAAAGAAGAAGAAAGTAAGAGAGAAGCACAGGAAGGTGTCTGATTCATACTGTGGTCTTGGGCTGACTGAATATATATTCTGCTTCCCGAACATCCATAAACCCATTTTGGAAAATACTAGTTAATATCCTGATAATGTATGTATTAAGCCACATAATGGATTTACATATATGTAGAGGACCAATGCAAGTTTTATGACTATTAATTTTGTAAATTAATGTGTTCATGTTGGTTAAATTGATCTTAATTAGCAAATAATGTCTTAGGCAACTGTTAACTGAATTTATTTTTCATAAATAAGGAATCATGTCGAAATAAACGTAAAGAGGCCCACTGTGAAAGTTGGAATTGTGCTCCTTAAGGGTATGGCTTGGTCCAGGTCATTTGCTTCGCATGTTTACAATGAAGCTAATGCTGCTTCTCTTGTTGTGGTTCAGACCCTTGCCAGAATGGAGGCTCCTGTCTGGACGGAGTGAACGCGTTCTCCTGCCTGTGCCTTCCCGGCTTCATTGGGGATAAGTGCCAGACAGACATGAACGAGTGTCTGAGTGAGCCCTGTAAGAACGGGGGGACCTGCTCTGACTACGTCAACAGTTACACCTGCAAGTGCCCTGCGGGATTCCACGGCGTCCACTGTGAAAACAACATTGATGAGTGCACTGAGAGGTGAGCGGGCGTGAGCATGGCGCACCTCAGCTGCCACAGTGTCCAGGGGAGGGGGAGTAAGGAGGAACCCTCACGGCACAAGGCTAGAATTGTCGAGCCAGGACTCTCCAGCTCCACAGCCCTCTCACATTGCTCACTGTGTGAAAGACATGTAATCAGAAGGTCAAAGGTCAGAGGTTGAAACCCTTAGTGGGACAGAACATCACTTATTTCTTGCTGTGGAGCAGAAGGGCTGTCAACTCTGTTCTGTTCTTCCATGGTTTTTTTGTTCCAGTTGACAGGTGACCTAAAGATTTCTCTTTCTTTGAAGATCTGTTACCACTGTTTAAGTAGTTTTTGGAAAGTTTGTTTGATTTTTTATATTATTTTAGCAATGCTTTTCTTCTCTTTCAAAAAGAAATCCAGAGTGAAGAGCTATTTAGAAGTCTTCATGTAAAGCAGATCAATTTAATGCTAAAATACGCTATGTAGAAAACTGCAGAAGGACTGAGTAAAACCTGGAAAACATCTTCCTCTTTAGGATTCTAGACAGCTCTGTCATTTAAATGCTCTTAGGAGGAGTGGTGGAGAGGATGTTAGTTTAGAAAGCGGTAAAACTTACTGGGCATAGCGATCGGAGTCTCGGAGGTGTTTGCCCCATGCCGCCTCAGAAGCCATCTTTGCAGTAGCAGGTCAGAGCTGCAGATGGCATAGCTGATGTCGTCTCCCGTTTGCTCCTCAGCTCCTGTTTCAATGGTGGCACATGTGTTGACGGAATCAACTCCTTCTCTTGCTTGTGCCCTGTGGGTTTCACCGGTCCCTTCTGCCTCCATGACATCAACGAGTGCAACTCTAACCCGTGCCTGAATGAGGGCACGTGTGTTGATGGCCTGGGTACCTACCGCTGCACCTGTCCCCTGGGCTACACCGGCAAAAACTGTCAGGTATTCCACTTCCCCACGCTTGCCCGGCTCCCCACAGTAACTGGAAACTCTGTCTAGTCTCTAGGCAGGATGAACCATTCAGAATAGAGGACTGTGGATCTCAGGTAGTTCCTGAATCAGTCTGGGCCGCCTTGATAGCTAGAAGATTCCAGACTGGTGACACCAGCAAAATGATCTGGGTCACCAAGCTTATGGTTTTTTGAAGAGGCTTATCAAACGCTAAAGGAGAATATGGCCGACAGTGGCCGCATACCTGTCTTTTACAGTAGAAGTGCAGGGAGGCAGGTGTGTTAGCTAGCGCCTCATTGCTATTACAGATCCCCGAGGAAACAACTTTAAAGGGGCTTTATTTGGGCTCTTGGTTTCAGGCCATGCTAGTGCTTTTGTTTATGGGCCTGAGGCACGGTCACGGGAGCTGACGTAGAAGTCTTCTCCTCTTGGTGGCCGAGAAGCAGAGAGGGATAAGGAGAGGAGGATGGGGAAGGACAGGAGAAGGGAGAGAGGGAGGGAGGGAAGGAAGTGGGCAGATGGGGCAGGAAGGGGTCGCCCCTCCCCAAACATGTACCCAGGGACCCACTTTTCCAGCTTTGAGCTTCCTCTAGTTTTCATTATTGTTCAAAACTAATATCACCTTTGGGAACCCAATCCTCAATACATGAGACTTTAAGGATCAGCTCATATTCAAATAGTTATAGGACAGTACAATCAAAATCAGTAAATAGCAGGTATAACTAACAGGATAATGCTTTACAATGTTATAGCATAATCATAAAAAAGCTATTGATCTTTAAAATTTAAACATATAAATACAAATTTTTTAATAATCTCAGTGTGGCATGAGTCCGCATAGGAAACTAACTTTCAGTTCATGGATGAGAAACAGCTCCCTCCCCAACCCTCTGAAGGACAGTATATAACCTTTCCCGAGTCACATACCAAGTGTTAACACAGTCTGCTTTATCTCTTCAACTCTAAGAACAGCAGAACGAAGAGCTCACGAATAAGTGACTAATTACAGAGTGCATTTGGTTACATTGGACAGGGGAGCAGCCACCTCCTCATCAGGCAACATCCTCTGGCAGGTGGCTGTTCCTCTAATAGCGTAGATGGTGACAGCTGGTCCTGTCCCCCTCCTGGCCTCCACTGACCTTCCAGGCAGCAGTCGATGTCAGAAATGCAACTCCCCTCTGTCTCGTGTTTTTCATAAGCCTGGTTTTTCAGATAAGGTTTTGAATGGTTTAGGCTTGTGAATTAGACCATTCTACTCATCCTTCCCCATAGGCAAGGCTGGTCAAGATGCATTTGGGTTTCCTATAGGGCTGGCATAGGAAGCATGGGTCCAGGCAGCCCCTGTAGCTATTCCCAGGCTTGCAGGGTGGCCAAATATGCTCACATAGGCATATCTAATGCTCTACGAATAACAACTTACTGAGCCTCTGGTGTTACTAGTTTCCTAGGGTATGGACTTTTCAAACGGCGCTGGCCAGACACATGAGACTAGAGAAATGACAAGGTGCATCTAAGGACAACTGGCCCAGTTTAAGGCTCGGATGAGGGCTTCCCTCTCTTTTGAAAACCAATCCTTTTCTTTGGCACCTCCTAACATAGTGTAACTTAGTGACTTCATTTCTGGTATCTGGATTTTGATGCCTGTGCACCCTTGCCTCTGCTTCAGACCCTGGTGAACCTCTGCAGCCGGTCTCCATGTAAAAACAAAGGAACTTGTGTTCAGGAAAAGGCGAGGCCCCACTGCCTGTGTCCGCCAGGATGGGACGGCGCATACTGTGATGTGCTCAATGTGTCCTGTAAGGCGGCAGCCTTGCAGAAAGGTGAGCTCTGCCCCTAAGCGTCAGGTGCTGACTGACATCTGTGCTGGCCAGTGGCATCTGGGGACAGAGAGTACCCAAAGGATGAGGTTCTGGAGAAAAGCTAGAGGAGCGTTTAGAGATCACAAATGAAAGGTGGTTGAAATGAAATTAAGACAGATTCCACTTTGAGAATTTGTTTATTTTTTAAGAAGATTCCACTTTGAGAAGTTGTTTATTTTTTAATGCAAGTCAGTTGCGGAGGATTGGGAGGAGCTAGTCAAGAGTGATGAAATGCTAAGCTAGCAGCCACTAACTGGGGCCACTTGCTTGATGCCATGAGCCTGTTTGTATCACGCCCCTTTGTCACCCGGTGTCCAGGAGTACCTGTTGAACACTTGTGCCAGCACTCAGGCATCTGTATCAACGCCGGCAACACCCATCACTGCCAGTGCCCACTGGGCTACACGGGCAGCTACTGTGAGGAGGAGCTGGATGAGTGTGCGTCCAATCCATGCCAACATGGTGCCACCTGCACCGACTTCATAGGAGGATACAGGTGTGAGGTGAGAAGGGCAGAGGTCAGAAACAGTAGTTACTGAGGTCAGCCGTTTGTGTCTTACAGGTTATACACTTTCAGCTGTCATTATTGTCGTCTTTGCCAGCCATGATTTCACATAGCTCTGATAAGATGTTTTTATAGAGGCCTGGAACCCCCCCCCCCCCACTTCCCTTAACAGACCTGCTGTCTGTGTTGGCGTCCTGCAGGCTCACCTAGTACAGTTGTCCCTGATACTTCTTGAAGAACAATTAGGTTCATCAGTCAATTAATAATTCTCTCAAACAAAAAAGCGTGGCCTCACCTGTGGTCCCATAACCCCGTGCTCAGTGTCACCATGTGTAGTGTTTAAGTATGTGTCCTTTTTCAGTGTCTGGGCTGATATAGAGTCAGCCCATTAGCCCACCAAGCAACAGCACAGTATTCTCTCTGCTGCTGCCCCAGTGTCTCGCCAGGCTCAGGCAGTTCCAGAGCCTGTCAGGGTTAAACGCAAACTTTGACACAGATGTTTTTTTTTTAAAGCATAACCCAAATGAGCAAAATTCTGTCATTTAATGCTGCCAGCCTAGCATAGCCTGCAAAATGGTCCACTGTGTGCCATAGATAAGATCAACTCTGGAGTTCAAGGAACCAGCACTGCCCTGGGGAGCTCACTCGCCTGAGACTGCTGTCGCTGGGCCACTGTCACCACCTAGAGCCTTGCGCTCCTCTGTGGTGCCCCTTCTTTGGAAGTTTTCTTCTCCCCTTAGTCTGGGTGGTCTTGTCTGAGTTGGCATAGTGGTGCCTAAGTGAAGCTCCCCACAGCTGTCTTCCCGCTCATCAATTCTGAGTTTCTTCTCCATCATCCACAGCTACTCAGTTTTACCTTTTTCTGCCCCCACCACTACCCCTATCACACAAACATACAGTGTGTACAGTGTCTGTACCACATGCACAGTATACAGCTGAGGAAACCCTTACCTAGACGTTTGCTCCGGGGAGTGTTGTGGAAATAGCCCTCAGTACACACAGTCCCTGCCTTCCTTTACAGTGGCTTTTCCCCCTTGGCTGGAAGAGTAGTGGGTAAACATGGCCCTGCACGGGGAAGCCTCAGAGAGTGTGCCGATTACAGAGCGACAGCACAGTTGACAGTGGGGTGGGAGCCAAGTCACCGAAACACTGACTCTCGGGCCCGTTTCCAGCAGTGACCCCATTCTTCATGTCCTCTCTCGTGGCAGTGTGTCCCCGGATATCAGGGTGTCAACTGCGAGTACGAAGTGGATGAGTGCCAGAACCAGCCATGCAAGAACGGAGGCACCTGCATCGACCTTGTGAACCATTTCAAGTGTTCGTGCCCACCAGGCACTCGGGGTATGTCGTCAAGCATCACTCTTTCCACCAAGGCCTGTCCCCTCGGTTTCCAGTCCACTCTTGGTGTTGAAGCAATGTAAAGATGGAGACAATAAAAAGACAACAGCAGCAAGAGCAGCAAAAGTAACCCAGCTTCCTTGCAGCCCTCAAGCCTCCATCCTCTCTCCTCCTCTCACTCCTGCCAGCTGTGGTTGTGTTCTCAGGGCCGTTTGGTTGTTTCGTAGCGTATGTTCCAGGGAACAGAATGCAGAGCAGACATCACATCACAACAAAATGAGCCTGGCCAGCAGGTTTCTTGGTGCTTCAAGTGGAAACTTTTAAAACGTGAATCCACATAGGTCTGCTTTTTAGGCTTTTTTTAAAACTAGCCAAGTCTTGTCTCCATAAGGTGAAGGAAGCAATGAGATGGAAGTGTTTGGCTGCTGTCCCAAGGAGGCCGCCGACAGAAGGCCATGTATACCTGTAGTAAGGCCTTGACACATACCCCTAGACTGTGGGTGGTTCGCCCCTCTGTCTGCTCTGGGTATTGCCACTTCCTACACACTGTCTCCTGGAAAGGGTAGGGCTTGTTTGAAGACACGTGTGAACAGGCGGGCAATGCCACCAACAGCAGCCATAAGTTCAGGCAGCCTCAAACAGAGCAGACTTTCAGAGAGGCTCTGTGTTGTCTTAGACTTTCGTGTCAGTGGGTTTGGATAACTTTTTTTCCTAGAAATCAAATTTGGCTAACTGAGCACAGAATGCCCCACTAAGGGGTGGTTAGAGTAGAGTGGGGCTAGGGGAGCAAGAGTCGGCCTGCAGCCCTCACAAATGGTACACGGAAAGGAGGGTTGTTTCCTGGTCTGAAATAGGAAATTCCATGTCTGCGCTGGAGTCAGCCCCAGCACATTACTGGCTCACCCCGTCACAGTTACTGTCCATCTGTCTGTCTATCCTTCCATCCCTCTGCCCATCTGTCCATCTGTTCATCCATCCATCCATTCGTCCATCCATCCATCCATCCATCCATCCATCCATCCATCCATCCATCCATCCATCCATCTTTTTAGAAAGGGCTTTTCTGTCATATTTTTGATGATCTGAGAAGCTCGTATCCATGCTCCCTCTTCCGCTTTACCTTCTCTTCCTTTAACCTCCCTCCCCCACTTTGTCTCTGTCTTTTCCACTCTCCCTACCCTTTTCTTCTTTTCCTCTACATCTCTATCTCCTTTTCTCCTCCCCATTCCCTCTCCCTCCCTCTGTCCTATCCTTCTTCCTCCTCCCACAGTTCCTCTCCCGCTAAGATCCCCTCTCCCTCCAGCCCCTCTCCTCCCCATCTCTCCCTTCCCTCTTTGCCTTCCTCCCCGCTTGTTCCTTTCCTCTTTCCCGTCCTTCCCTCCCCTTTTCTCTCCCTCTGCCCTTGTCCCTCTCACGCTCCCTTTATTCTCCTCTCTCACATCCTCTTCTCTCTCCCTACCTCTCACCGTCCCTCTCTCCTTCTGTCCCAGATTCCCAGGTAGCCCCAGCCTCAGACTCACTGTAGACATGCACTACCATGCCTAGGTAGTTAACACCTTTAAATAAAGGCATTGGTTTGGACAAACTACAATTCTGGTAGCTAATTATATATATCATATCTCAGATAACACAATAGTGGTTTTGTTGGGGGATTTTTTTGTTTGCTGTTTGGCACTCAGACTCTGGGGGGTGTTGAGTTGCTGCCTTTCTCTGTGTTTTTCATCTGTAGTCTCCAGGGCTGCTGCAGAAAGGTAGGAGTGTCCAGGGGTTTTTCACTCAGTCTAGAGGTGACACACATCACTTTCCTTAGAGGTGTGTGTCTAAACCACTCACCAGTGTTCTTCCATGGTCTATAGACTCTGGGAACCTAGGACTTGACATGGGTTTTGTACTGTATCACAGACTCTGCTGGCTAGGCACATCAAGTCCCAGGATAGAACATTTCCTAAGATAGCAAGATTTTTGGTTTTTTTCTTCCTTTCTCTTTCTCTTCCCTTCCTTCTTCCTTCCTACCTTTCTTTTTCTTTCTCTTGCTCTCTTTCCTCTCTCCCTCCCTTCTTTCTTTCCTTTTTCCTTTTCCTCCTCTTTGTTTGTTTGTTTGTTTGTTTTGAGACAGTCTTTCTGTGTAGCCCTGACTGTCCTGAAACTCACTCTGTGGACCAGGTTGACCTCAAACTCAGAGATTTGCCCACTTTTGCCTCCTGAGCACTGGGATTAAAGGCATGTGCCACCACACCTAGCTCCTAAATACTTTTTGTTTGTTTGTTTTGTTTTTGTTTTTGAGATAGGGTTTTTCTGTAGCTTTTGAAGCCTGTCCTGGAACTAGCTCTTGTAGAACAGGCTGGCCTCAGACTCACAGACATCTGCCTGCCTCTGCCTCCCAAGTGCTGGGATTAAAGGTGTGCACCACCACTGCCCAGCTAAGTACTTTTTAATGGTGTCTTAAAATAATAATTTAGTATTTTGTGACTTTTTCTACCCCAGCCCCTCAAATGTGTCAGCTCATGGATTTTTGCTGCTGTGGTCTTCACTGAGAGCTTGACTGTTATTCTTATTGATGGTCTCTCATGATACATGACTTTCCTTTGCCATGTTTCTGAGACTGCTTTTTCATGGTCTGTTATAGAGTGTGGGTCTCCTTCAGTGTGTCCGGCTTGACTATTGGTTGGATTATACTTCCTATACTTGTATAGGTACCTGGGACAGTGTGTCTCAGTTTGTCTGACTTCCTGTCTGGCCTCTCTGTCACTATTCCAGGAGACTCTGGAGTTCTGTCACTCATGAGTCACCAAAATGATTTTTCATAGCTCTGTACCTCTGAGAGCTGGATGTTGGCCTGTGTACACTCCCGGCTCCCCAGTGCGGGCCCCAGTGCAGGGCTAACTGGACACTGTCTTCCTCACTGGTTTCATCAGGCTAGGAACGCGGACAGCAGACCCACACGGGAGGGGAGGCTTTGTGCTTATTCTGCTCATAGCACCACATATCAAATACCCTATGAAACTGGGCACACATACTGGCTTTGTTTGCTTCCACTCTGGTTTCCAGTTTAATCTGTGAATAGATAAGGTCATGTCTGCATGCAGACCTGGATAAATACATCCACACATGCATAGAAAAACATGCAGTAAAAGACACGCTCCTCCCACTGTAGTCATCTTCCCTAACCCTGCGTTCTCACTCTTCCACACACAAACAGTCAGCACTTTTAGTCTCTTGTGTATCTCTCTAGAGGCTGAAAGGTTTTCCTTCAAAATTGTGTTAAGTGCGCTGGAGCCAAATACAAAGATAGTTTTTATTTCCTCTGCTTTCAACTCTGAAGATGTATTAATGACATTGTTCTTCTCTTGACCTCTTTACTTAATTGGAATGTTTTCATATCCAAATAGGGAACTTCTTTAGTCATTTTTATAGCCTTAGACTTCCCGGTTATGATACTATGTATTGTGTTTAACTGGTCTTCCAGTGACAGACACTGGGGTGTCTGCATACATAGAAGTGGACTTTACAGAATACGCTTTCAGAAATAGAGTTGCTGCCTGGGCTGTTACAGGGTTGTCATTTGAGTAACAGGGTCAGTTGCAACCTCTCAACCTGCCCCCTTCCTCTCTTTCCGATGGAACATCTCATCCAAAAGGTTTTGTTTGCTCTCTGAGATTTGCCCCTACCCTCTTTCCCTGCTGCATTATATTGTTGCTTCTTAATATTTTGCAGAAATTACCTGTCTTTGGTATATGATACAGATAGTTTCCCAGTATATTTGGGTTGTCATCCTTCATGTGTCTTTTTGGTGATTTTTCTTCATGGAGATTATTTCTGATCATATTGAATTTATCCATATTTTTAATGGCTGCTTGCATTTGAGTGATAGTTGGTATCATCATAGTTGGTATCATCCTCCATGCTCAAGGATTTATAAAGGTGGTTTTCTGTCTTCTCATTCTGTTCTAGAACCCTGAAATGCCTTTCCTGTGTGACTGTGAAATTACTCGCTTTCTACTATGATTTGAGATGAAACTTTTTTTGTTTGGTTGTCTTTTGAGACAAGGTTTCTCTGTAGCTTTCCTGGAACTCAATATGTAAACAAGGCTGGCCTTACACCCACAGAGATCCACCTGCCTCCGAGTGCTGGGATTAATGGTGTACGCCATCAACTCCCAGCTAAGATGGAACTTTTTATCAAATTTTAAGTTCCTGTGTGCATCTGGGTGCTGTTCTGTCCGTTTCATTCATGAGAAACTTTGTTTCAAATATGGAGGAATTTTCTTCCTGCTTTCCTGGCTAGGTTTTGTTTTTCTGTATAACTTTAGAATCAGTCTGTTATTTAAAAATATTGCTGATACCTTTTTGAGGTAACATTACATTTATGGATAGATAGAGTCAATAACATCTTTATTGTGAGGGTCACATCATCAGATCACACGTTTTCCATTTATTCGGGTCTCCTCTGGGTCCTTCAGACAACCTGCAGGGTAGCACATGGGTTAAGAATGCTCATGGCAGTTTGCCTTTTGAAGTTGCTCGTGACAACGAGGCGTATCTTGCATTTCTTTCCCTTTTTATATCTTGCTTCTTTTAAAGTATTCAAAAATACAAGTGACTATCATATAGAAGTACTTTCTTTTTAACCTTTTAGAATTATTTTGTGAAGTAGTCATTGATTTTGCTCTTTCTAAAAGTGTTCACGGATACTTTAACTGGATGTCTTATTTATATCTTTAGTACACTGTTTAGCTAGAGTGATCTTCACATTCTGAACAATTAGTGCACGTATCCTCTTTTAAAGAAAAAAAGTCAGTGTTTATAATATAAACATAAAACACTATTGCTCAGGATCGAATTCCAGTATCGTCTGTGTGTTGACTAGAGTGTCTTCCTTTTTGCACTGTTTGCACATTTTAATTGGAGTCGATAAATGATAGAAAACTCACGGAGCTTTAGTTCCCTTGCCCTTGAGAGGGGACGTTCACTCTCACTGCTCTAGATCAATGGAGAGCTCACGAGACCCCAGTGTGCACCTCCTTCTCATGCTGCTCCCCAGGAAGGGGCGGCTGGCGTGGGCTAAGGGTATTTTCTGTCTTGCCCAATTTTAAAGGCCCCACTGGGGTTGAGGAATAGAACTAGCTAACTTCTAAAGCCCCACAAGGGCAGGTATTCCTTGCTACAGGTGGGTCGAGAGGCTTTTATGATCCTGTGTCTCTCCCGTCTCCCATAGGCCTTCTTTGTGAAGAGAACATGGACGACTGTGCTGGGGGCCCCCACTGTCTCAACGGTGGCCAGTGTGTGGACCGGATTGGAGGCTACAGTTGCCGCTGTTTGCCTGGCTTTGCTGGGGAGCGGTGTGAGGGAGACATCAACGAATGCCTGTCCAATCCCTGCAGCTCGGAGGGCAGCCTGGACTGCATTCAGCTCACCAATGACTACCTGTGTGTCTGCCGCAGTGCCTTCACCGGTGAGAACCTCTCAGCTCCCTCTCCCCTAGTCTGATAGTTAGGAGGCGCTGGTGAGCAGACCCTTCCCTGTATGCCGCCCACAGAAAGCCAAGACTAACTTAGGTCAAGGCCCCAGGCCCTGGTTTGAATTAAGTCTGTCACTGTGGGCGTTGTGACTAGGCTCATCTTTACCTTTGCTTTTCCTGAGACCCTTTTGTGGTGTATGGACTATAGCATGCTACGGCAAGAATATGAAAAGGGATGTGTTGAAGTGGTTGGATAAATTAATGTTTTTCATTTGAGGTAAAACAACACATAAAATCTGCCATCTTCACCATATTAAGCCTACTGTGACGGAGCATTGAGTATTCTCACACCATGGTGACTATGGTAGCATTGAGCACACTCACTGCAGTGACTGCGGTGACACAGAGCACACTCACTGCGGTGACTGCGGTAACACTGAGCACACTCACTGCGGTGACTGCGGTAACACTGCACACTCACTGCGGTGACTGCGGTAACACTGAGCACACTCACTGCGGTGACTGCGGTAACACTGAGCACACTCACTGCGGTGACTGCGGTGACACAGAGCACACTCACTGCGGTGACTGCGGTGACACAGAGCACACTCACACTGTGGTGACTGCGGTAACACTGCACACTCACTGCGGTGACTGCGGTGACACAGAGCACACTCACTGCGGTGACTGCGGTGACACAGAGCACACTCACTGCGGTGACTGCGGTAACACTGAGCATACTCACTGCGGTGACTGCGGTAACACTGCACACTCACTGCGGTGACTGCGGTGACACAGAGCACACTCACTGTGGTGACTGCGGTAACACTGAGCATACTCACACTGTGGTGACTGCGGTAACACTGCACACTCACTGCGGTGACTGCGGTAACACTGCACACTCACTGCCGTGACTGCGGTAACACTGCACACTCACTGCCGTGACTGTGGTAACACTGCACACTCACTGCCGTGACTGCGGTAACACTGCACACTCACACTGCGGTACCAGACCAGCAGTGATGGGCCCTTTGTGCTTAGGTCCACTGAGTGTCCTCTTGCTTAGAACTGGCCTGTCACTCCTCTTGCCACGTGTGAGGCTGGTTCTCATCCCAGTAGGGTGGTGTTTAGTGTTTCTAAGTTAATGTTATCTTAGCTGTCACTTAAAACTGCTGCTTATTTTCCGTCCTAAGGCCGTCACTGTGAAACCTTCCTGGATGTGTGTCCCCAGAAGCCTTGCCTGAATGGAGGGACTTGTGCGGTGGCTAGCAACATGCCTGACGGCTTCATTTGTCGGTGTCCCCCGGTAAGTGGCTTGCTGCTAATGTGAGGGATGCACCCTCTTCCATATGCTCTATGCAGCTGAGACTGAGCCTGTGTTTCTGAGCCCCCTAGAAGGGTGCTTGGGGGTTAGTACCATGAAGATAGTCTGGGTCTCCCCTGGGTTCAGTTGTTCAGATACTCTCCAGAATTAAGCTTCCCAGTCGTGTCTTTTAGCCTTTAGCGCATTAAGGGAAAGCCACAAGTTGTCTGATGTCCCCATAAGATGGGGCCTGTACCCCTGGTTCCCAGTCTTGCGGTGCTGTAGTCTCCCCAGGCATGCTGGGAGAAGCTCTCTTTGCTCCTATTCTTTAGCAGCGACTATTGGAGAGTGAACGCCTTCTCAAACTAGAAGAAAGCTTAATTTTAACCTTCCGCTGTGTGGACACCTTTGTCATTTCCAAAGGCTGGAAGTCCCCTACGCAGACTGTGCTGTGTGAGGTGACTCTAGAGGACACCTGTCCAATAGTAGTGACCTTAAAGTGAGAGCGTGCCACATTCGTCCTCACCATCTTAACCACGTGTCCAGTCTTTTATCTCCCTACAAGTAGAGGGGAGAGTGGGGCCAGCTCTTCAATCTTAACTGCCACCTTCATTTATCACTTCTTACAGGGGTTCTCTGGGGCAAGATGCCAGAGCAGCTGTGGACAAGTGAAGTGTCGGAGAGGGGAGCAGTGTGTGCACACTGCCTCCGGGCCCCGCTGCTTCTGCCCTAACCCCAAGGACTGTGACTCAGGTTGTGCCAGTAGCCCCTGTCAGCATGGAGGCACCTGCCATCCTCAGCGTCAGCCTCCGTATTATTCCTGCCGCTGTTCACCACCCTTCTGGGGCAGCCACTGCGAGCTCTACATGGTCCCCACCAGCACCCCGCCCACTACCTGTCTGAGCCAGTACTGCATTGACAAGGCCCGGGACGGCATCTGTGATGAGCTCTGTAACAGCCACGCCTGCCAGTGGGATGGAGGTGACTGTTCCCTCACCATGGAGAACCCCTGGGCCAACTGCACCTCCTCCCTCCGCTGCTGGGAACACCTCAACGGCCAGTGTGATGAGCAGTGCAACACCGCAGAGTGCCTGTTTGACAACTTCGAATGCCAGAGGAATAGCAAGACCTGCAAGTAAGAGCTCCGGACCTTCAGCAGCCGAGGGAGCTATCACTAACACACTCTGCCTCCTGTCCTTGCTCCTAACCCCTCTAGTGCCGCGGCCCCAGCCGCCCCTGCTTTTCAGATGGTGCCAACCCTGTTCCATCACACGCTGCCCTGTGTTTCCTTGCTGACAGAGGGCTGGGACTGCTCACTGCATAACCATCCCTCTCTCTGCCTCTCTCTGCCTTCTCACATGCTGCCCTTGCGACCTCCTGCGGGAAATAACCTTGGCAATGGCATTGCCACTCTCAGGCAGCCTCCAGCCTAGCCTGTCGCAGGATGGACGGACAGGTCTGTACCTCTCACCCTTTGCTTGTTCCTTTCTGTAAGAGTAGGCTTTCCGTCTGATTAGGGAGCATGACCTCTTAGGTCTCCTGGTCATCAGTGTTGCAGATATGGCCTTTATGGTAACTTTTCTATTAGTCATTGCCCTTAACACCTAGTGATTCGCAACAGCTTTGTGAGGCATAGGTTTTGTTAGTGATCTTTTCTGGAAGGTTAAAGATCTTGCCAGAACATGCATAGCTGTTTGAGACGCCTATTCTGTTTGAGGAGATGGCAAGTTCTACCAACTGATACAAGTAGCAAGGGGTTAGGGTGGGTGAAGAAAGGAGTGTAGGGAACCAGTTACACTTTTTTTACCTTTGAAGTTTTGATCCCTTGGCCTGACATTTTAGTGGCGAGTTATGTGTATGCATGTATACCTGTGTGTGGTTTTTGAGCAGGGTCCCAAATATAGGCTGGCTTTAAATTTCCGAATCTTGAACTCCTGATTCTCCTATTTGTACCTTCCCAAGTGCTGGGATTACAAGCATGTATCACCAGCTCCACACCCAGATTTTCCTTGGCATTTGAAGGAGGGTAGATAAGTTAGCACTCATATCCTGTGTGCACTTCTCCCTGCCCCCTACTCTCTGTAACTACCTCACTCCTGAATGAGAAAGAATGGACCACATGGGCACACTCCTCTAGAGCACTGAGATAGTCCAGGGTCTGGAACAAGCTGAGACATCTTCTACTTCTAGAACCCTTTGCTGCCTTACTAATGAGTTTGTGAAGTAGAGGGAAGTCTGAGCCAGGCTGAGTTTAGCCTCAGATGTGCATTCTTAGCGAGAATTCTGCTCATAGCATTGGCTGAGCGGGGCCCACTAAACACGTGCAGGATGATGAGCATATTACTCCTCATTCGGGAGGGGCCCATGGTGTTGGTATACATGATTCATGGAACGTTTCTCTGGGTATTGGGGTCTTGAAAATGAGCCAGAAAAGAGGGACAGGAAAGCCTGCAGTTGTCCCAGATGGGAAGCTAAGTGGAGCCTCAGTGTGTTCTGAGCGCCCTTCCCTGTCCTCCTCTCCCCTGACCAGGTATGACAAGTACTGCGCTGACCACTTCAAAGACAACCGCTGTGACCAAGGCTGCAACAATGAGGAATGCGGCTGGGACGGGCTGGACTGCGCTGCGGACCAGCCCGAGAACCTGGCAGAGGGCACCCTGGTCATCGTGGTGCTCCTGCCCCCCGAACAGCTGCTGCAGGATTCTCGCAGCTTCTTAAGGGCACTGGGTACCCTGCTCCACACCAACTTACGCATTAAACGAGACTCTCAGGGTGAGCCCATGGTGTACCCCTACTATGGCGACAAGCCAGCTGCCTTGAAGAAGCAGAGGATGTCACGCAGGTCCCTTCCGGAGGAGCAGGAGCAGGAGATAATAGGGTAGGTGTGAATTTTTGAACTTAGAAATACCAACAGGACTGCTGCTTCCAAGAGAGTCACAATGCTGAGCACTTTGATCCATAGTGCAGATAACCCATCAGAATGAAAAGTTTAGGTGGAATCTGCCTCCCTTAACACAAACATCCGTGCCACTTAGATGTAAGGACAAATGTCTGCCTTGATTGTGGGGTCCTGAGGAATAAGCTAGAGCAAGTAGAAGGCAGGTGCTGGAATGGACTTCTTAAATGCTGGGATTCTTTTCCCAGAGTAGCCTTCGCTCATGATGCATCATTTGAATTCATTATAGCCTCACCTTCAAGACACTTCGTTTCTGTGCTCGACGAGCGCAGTACTCCGCAGCTGTCCTGACATTCGTATCCCACTGTTTGCTGACATTCTTTAAGTTTTAGCCCCGCTGCTTGCTCTGACTACAGGCACCTAGAGAATGTGGGCCCACTGTATCTAGAGAGGCATATTTTTAGTGGAGCACTAAGTACCACTGTGCAGGTGGGCCGGGGTGAGGGGCAATGCCATCTTGAACCCAGAAGAGGGGAGCTCTGCAGACCAGCTGTTCCCCACCAGGAAGACTTACGTCAGGCAGAGTACAGGATGTGCGCCCTCCCGGGTGGGAATCCATGTTCAGCATCTAAAGGATCCTAGTTTCTGAGTCCTTCCCCAGGATTGGAAAGCTTGATGCAGGAGGAGGGAAAGGGGGTCACATGAGCCTTGTTCACTGAGCCGCCAGACCTGACCCTTCATCTCTTCCTGTCATCGCCCCCTTTCCTCTCCTCTCTGTCATCCCAAAGCTCCAAGGTGTTCCTGGAAATTGACAACCGCCAGTGTGTCCAAGATTCAGACCAGTGCTTCAAGAACACGGATGCAGCCGCTGCTCTCCTGGCCTCTCATGCCATCCAAGGGACCTTGTCCTACCCTCTGGTGTCTGTCGTCAGTGAGTAGCCTTGCTGTCGAAGGGAAAAGACTGGGAAAGGACCTCACTGGGGCTCACCCTTGCTGGTAAAACGTCCGTGTCTCTACAGCGCTGTCCCTGTCTGAACTTGCAGGTGAATTAGATGCTCCCAGAAACGCTCCGCTTCTCTACCTGCTCGCGGTGGCTGTTGTCATCATCCTCTTCATCATCCTGCTGGGGGTGATCATGGCGAAACGGAAGCGCAAGCATGGCTTCCTCTGGCTGCCTGAGGGCTTCACCCTTCGCCGAGACTCCAGCAATCACAAGCGCCGCGAACCCGTGGGACAGGATGCTGTGGGGCTGAAGTAAGAGGGTCCGCCAGTATGCCGCCATTCGCAGGATAAGCCCAGATGCGCAGAAAGGCACCGCTTCCTGAGTCATAATCTCACACTCTATGCTCTGCCTGTAGTCACCCTGAGCACAGCCCCTCATGGCTTGTCCAAGTCTCTGAGCGCAGCTGCGACTGTACTGTGCACACACGTCACGATGGCGCTCGGAGTCTTAGCTAGAGAACAGTTGGTGGTGGTGGGCCGACCAGGGCTGAATGCTCAGAAATGTCACAGGGAATATTGCTCATTGTGGCTGGTGAGACGGCTCAGTAGGCGAAAGTGCCCTCCACCAAGCCTGCTGACCTGAGTTTGGTCCCCAGTACCCACACGGTAGGAGAACAGAACTGACTTCCAGTTGTTCTCTGTGTAATGTGATTGCAGGGACTGAAGAGTTACCTCAGGAGTCAAGAGCATGAACTGACCTGGGTTTGGTTCCCAGCACCCGTGCTAGGAGACTTACAACCCTTGTAACTCCAGCTCCAGGGGAGCTGACCCCTTTGGCTTCTGCAAACTCCTGAACTCACATGTTCATGCACACACAGACAGATAATTTTTTGAACGAGTGATGTAACTTTTAAAAGTTACATCCTGTCAGGCCATGTCAGAGGGAAGCCTGGGAATAGGCAGGTCAAATGTTCAAAGCCACTACATTTGCTCAGCCATAACTTCTCTTGTTTTTTCCCTGGAATAATCATCAGAAATCTCTCAGTGCAAGTGTCAGAGGCTAACCTGATTGACTCTGGGACAAGTGAACATTGGGTTGATGATGAAGGACCCCAGCCAAAGAAAGCCAAGGTAAGCTGTCCAGGAAAAGTCCTGTTGCTGGCCTGGCCATCATGTAACCACATTCCAAGTGTAGCTCCTGCCCAAACAGTGGCTCTCCTAGATCCACGTGAACAGCAGGGACCTTTGGAGGGCAGACAGCACTGGCTGCCCATGTGTATTCTTCAGGGAGACCGTTTAAAACGGTAAACGCTAGCCTGCCTCTGGTAGTGTGTTTGCTGAGTCAGGACTGGGGGGTGAGTGCTCATGGTTCTCTTTACGGAGACATCTTCTATAGGAAGAGAGGGATTGCACAATGAAGAAAGCCAAGGCCACTGACTTCTGGGGAGGTAGCTCAGCGTGCTGGCTGAGAACAATGCTTCAAAGCAGGTCTTGCGGTCCTAGCATTCTGGAGGCTGAGGCAGGGGAATCTGAAGTTTGAGGCCAGCCTGAGATACCTCCAAAGTTAAACAAAACAAACAAATGAAAACATTGCTCTAGTCACACTGAAAACATGTCCAAGTGACAAGTCTCCAGTCTACAGACTGAGAAGGTTGTGTTTAGAGAGATATATGCATTCAGCAACAGTTAATGAAAAGGGAGGCCTGAATTTGAAAGACAGCAAGGAGGGATCTAGGGAGGATTAGAGGTAGGAAAGAGAAGGGAAAAATGGTGTAATTATATTATCAACCTCAAAAATATGGAAGAAGTAACAAGTAAAGACACATTGCTCTGGTCAGTCAGAACTGAATTTAGATTTAGAAACCTGCTACTTTATGGTGGTTACTTAAAACCTCTTTGTATTTAATATTCCTTGTTATAAAATAGCAGTGGTAATAATAATAATAACAACAACAACAGCTCTTTCCTGTCTGAGTTGTTGTGAGGAATCAATACAGCAGTTTCTAGAATGCCCCTTGCCTATATCCTATTACAGAGAGTTCAGTAAAGCACAGATGATTTTACATTCACATGGTCATTTCTCCTCATCCTCCCTCAGTGCTTGCTCTTGATTGAGTACTCTGTTAGTGCAAGCTGGCAGCCTTGAACAAGGTTTATTCTTCCTCTTCAAGAACCTTCCAGTTGAAAGAAAAGCAAACTATTGCATGTTTTCTCTCACATAAACAATCTATATTTAACTAATACAGAGCTAGATAGGGCAGGAAAACTATATGCAAGGGAGGGAGCAAGGAAAGGGGTGTGGGGCGACTGTATCAGCAAGGTATAATGATCTGTTTGTAAAGACACAGTATTTAATAAACTAATTGTTTTCAAGGAAGATGACTGACATCTGCTGTTAAGTGCCGTGTGGCACGGTCAGCTGAGTAAAAGGGTCAGCTCTTTAAGGTCCACAAGAATTAAAATCTAATTCCATATGAAGCACAAGTAAGCGTCAAACAAAAAGTTGGAGGGGACTGTTGTAGACAGAGACCCAGAAATGAGACTCTGATGCTTCAAGGATTTGAAAGTAGCCTATTAGGGCTAGAGCCTAGAGTCTGGGGGAATCCTGAGATGCACCAGCGTGACTGGGAACCACAGCGGAGAGCAGTGGGAAGCCGCAGTGGTAGTGATGTGGACAGTTAGAGTGGGAGGAGAGGGAACACGGAGTGAAGGCCAAAAGAGGTGGTGGGAGACTGCCACTCCTCAGCCCCGTCCGCAGCTTCAGAAGGGCTCGGGCTAATGAGGGAAAACTATTTTCCCTATCCAGGCTGAAGACGAGGCTTTGCTCTCAGAAGATGACCCCATTGATCGTCGCCCTTGGACTCAGCAACACCTTGAAGCTGCAGACATTCGCCGGACTCCGTCCCTGGCGCTCACCCCTCCGCAGGCAGAGCAGGAGGCGGCTGTGTTGGACGTGA
This sequence comes from Myodes glareolus, assembly GCF_982192425.1. NCBI lineage: Eukaryota > Metazoa > Chordata > Mammalia > Rodentia > Cricetidae > Myodes > Myodes glareolus. The sequence continues at coordinate 59,059,888 of NC_142042.1, read as the reverse complement.
ATGTCCGAGGCCCAGGTCAGTACTGGGCCTTACCTCTTTAATTCTGCGTGGTTGTTTAGCCTTTCTCCCTCTGCCCAGGTGTCCCTGCCAACTCCACAGACGCCAACCGAGCTTGAGGAAGTGTATGTGTGAGAAACACACCTGTGGGGGAATTGTGAACCTGGGCATGATGAGGCTGATTGCTTAGTGAGTCCGTGTGTTTGCCATGGAAGCCTGACCTCCCAAGTGTAAGCCTCGGAATCCATGTAAAAGTCAGATAGAATTGTCCTCCGGCCTCCACAAGCATGTCATGACATATGTGTTTGCAAGCATGCGTGCACACACACACACACACACACATACGGTGATTTATGTGCTATGGCATATGTTCATGTACATGTAACAAGGTAGATAAATATGTAAGTATTTTTAAATTTTGGGCTAAAGACCAGGGCTCAGTGGTTAAGAATACTTGTTGCTCTTACAGAGGACCTGGATTCAGTTTCCAGCACCCGTATGGTGACCCCCAACTGTCTGGAACTCCAGTTCCAGAGGATCCAACACCATTTTCTGACCTGCATGGACACTACATACACACGGTACAGAGATACATGTAGGCAAAACACTAAATAAATCCTTAATTTTTAAAATTAAAAATGCAGATTTCAAAGAAAGGAAAGGATTGGGCATTGCTTCACATACAACATACTGAAAGCAAGCACGCTATTTAAATGCGTTAGATTTTAGGGGGACAGAAACATAGTGTCTGTCTTCGTCACTGTTCTGTTGCTGTGAGGAGACACTGACCACGGCAAAGGAGTAAAGAGACACTGACCACGGCAAAGGAGTAAAGAGACACTGACCACGGCAAAGGAGTAAAGAGCCACATGCTGACAGGCAGGCAGGAAGAGAAAGACAGACACAGATCAGAGAGAGAGAACCCAACGCAGAGGGCTGGAACACGCTCAGCTGTCAGATCTCTGGCTGCACAGCCTGAGGACAAGTTCTGGTCTAAAGGGCCTGGCATGGGCTTTTGGAACCTCAGTGATAGACCTCCTTCAACAAGAGCACACCCCTAGTCCTTCTGAAAAAGTGCCACCTCCTGGTATCAACGCCTTCAAATATATGAGTCTTCTGGGGGCCATGCTTACTCAGGTCACCACAGTATCCCACAATAGAGCTTAGAGAACTAATGTCGTTCCTGTCTTAGGCACAGAGCTGTATTTATATTGTCTATTTTAAATGTTGTCTGGTTTAAGGCATCATCATCTCACTTAAACTCAAGCAGAAAAGCTTGTTTAGCATAAGGAGGCGCCTCCAGATCCGAAGGCGGCTGCTTTCATTCCCGTCACATGACCGGCGTTGGCATGTCCAGCCTGTCACAGTTACTACAAGCACAAGGGACTCACTTCCCATAGCATGATGGTGTTCAGCAGAACGACTCTAGTAATGGGCTAACTTCCTGCTCTTTGGTCACGCTTGGCGCTTTTCCTTCCTGCAGACGGGTGTACCCCGCTGATGCTGGCCTCTCTCCGAGGAGGCAGCTCAGATCTGAGCGATGAAGACGAAGATGCTGAGGACTCTTCTGCCAACATCATCACAGACCTGGTCTACCAGGGTGCCAGCCTTCAGGCGCAGACAGACCGGACCGGTGAGATGGCCCTGCACCTCGCAGCCCGCTATTCTCGGGCTGATGCTGCCAAACGCCTCCTGGATGCCGGTGCAGATGCCAATGCTCAGGACAACATGGGCCGCTGTCCTCTTCATGCTGCGGTTGCAGCAGATGCCCAAGGTGTCTTCCAGGTAAAGACCTCAAGAGTTGGTTTGAATGTGAGGGATGAGGTGGCTCGGTGGACAGGCCTGTCATGGTTTTTTTCTATGGCTTTGATAGAGCACCACAGCAACTCCTAATTGACTTTAATGAGGCTGTGCGTCCAGAGGGTTCACAGGGCTGTTGTGGGGTGGTGTGGTGGCAGGGGCAGCAGAGAGCTCACACCTTGAACCGCAGGCAGGAGGTAGAGAGCAGCTGTGAGGGGTACAAGACCTGTCCTATTACATACTTCCTCCAGTGAGACTGTATCTCCTAATCCTTCCCAATTGCCCACCAACCAGCGTCCAAATCATCAGATGCCCCTGAGACTTACTGGGGACATCTCGTTCACACCACCACAGAGCTCTTGCCTCAAATCCTGAAAACCCGAGTTCAGTCCCCAGGATCCACAGAGTAAAATGAGAGAACTGATTTGATTCCTGTAGGTTGTCCTCTGACCTCCACGTGTGTATTATAGCACAGACATGCCTGCACACACACTAAGATAACTTTCATAGGCCTGTAATGTTTTAGTTTTACTAAAACACGTATTGTCTCACTAAATTCTTTCAGAAGTCTTTGTGAAATTAGTTATGCTTGACAGAAAAGGGAGGAAAGCCAGCTGACCTACTTTAAGTAGTCAGAGAGTGATTCGGGCAGCAGCAGGGTTCTGAATCTCTTTCAGCAGTATTTGGATGTACGAAGATGCCTCACAACGCACAGGTCAGATGGCAACAGGAAGTGGTCCAAACCTTTTGGCCAGTGTTAGCCCTCTCTATAGCTCTGCCTGCCTGTGGTCCTGCAGCTGAGCACCGGCATGAGTTGACAGTGTGTTCCCTGATACATATGATTGTATCCTGATGAGGAAACTGAAAATGTTCTGGATGACCGACTTCAAGCTGTACACAGGATTGAAGCTGTGATACCCACCCCACCCCCACCCCCACCCGCACAGCACACACATTTCCCTTTTCTTAGAGACCAGAACAGCTTCCTAATGGGCCAGTATGTCCTAGTCGGCTATCAGTGGGTCACCTGTTGATTCAGCAAATACTTAACGATTAGCCATTGTAGTGCCTAGGGCAAGAAGATAATACAGTTCCGCTGCCCTCAGGGACCCCAGGGTGGCCTCCCTCAGATGCTTTTCTTTCATGGTTTTCTTCATCTAAGGGACTCTTTCTTTGCTTCTCTCCCAGATTCTGATCCGCAACCGAGTGACAGACCTCGATGCCAGAATGAATGACGGTACTACACCCCTGATCCTGGCCGCCCGCCTGGCTGTAGAAGGGATGGTGGCTGAGCTGATCAATTGCCAAGCAGATGTGAATGCAGTGGACGATCACGGTAGGGACAAGGACTGGGGTTCAGGCTCTCGTCTGCAAAGCGCATCTCTAAGCAAGAGAATTGTTACATGCCCCTAAGAGAACTTCCTCGGGTCTGAATCCATTGGAGAGTCCCCCCCACTCTATTTTCTTACCCATCACTCATACAGTCTTCCTTCAGTATTTTAGACTCAAAGAGTTGAGACAGTAGGAATCCCTAGATTAAGATGAGAAGTTTGGGGGCTTTTTTGTTTGTTTGTTTGTTTGTTTGTTTTGTTTGTTGTTTTGTTTGAGGGTTTTTGGAATGCATGAAAAGTTTGCCTGAGTGGGTTCCTTGCCATAACTAATATGGGAGTGAGTTCACTAGGAGCTGTGAGATGTCCTAAATATGCACTTAGTGTAAAATAAATGTTCACTGTCTTTGGTACATGAAGGTTGTGCTTGTGGAGGACATGCATATTACACACCAGGGATCCTTTACCCAGGGGCTTCTAGCCTGTTCAGGAATATTCTGAGAGCACAAGGAAAGAAAATACAACCGCTGGCTTCCTGCTGCTCCCCAGGGAGTTCAGACTTCCCTTTAAAAAAAACAAAACAAAACAAACAAACAAACAACCCAAACCCACAGTGCTTTCCTTAGTGCCGGTCTACTCTTCCCTGTGCTTATAAAATACTGTTCCTGCAGGAAAATCCGCCCTCCACTGGGCAGCTGCTGTCAATAATGTGGAGGCCACTCTCCTGCTGTTGAAGAATGGGGCCAACCGAGACATGCAGGACAACAAGGTGAGCGCAGAGCCCTAGGATGCTCTTAGCAGTGTTGATTTCGGAGGCCACTTGTGGAGGCTTTTTGGCATAGCCAGGTCCAGAGACCCTGCAGGAAAAGAGGAGGCTTATTGGGCGGAGCCCCTGCCTGTTGTGTGCTCAGTCATCACGCTGTCCTGAAAATAACTTGGCATGACCCTCCTCCTTCCCCCCCAGCAGTCCTCCGCTCCGGATGCACTCTCCTTCGCGCTTGCCACCACTTCTCGCATTCTTTCCTTGCTCTCTGTGTGGTTCTCGGTTTTTCTGTCCTTGGATACCACGGGGCATTTCTGTCTGAGCTGCATGCCATGGTCCCCTCCTTTATTCCTTTTTCATGTACTTCTTTTCCTTTCTTTAGTTCTTTCTTGTCCCACCGCCTCTCTCCTGCATTCTGCATTCTTTGCATACTTTGGTTTCTCCTGCTCTCTTTCTTATCTGTAACCCGGTTTCCTCTTAGCTTGTTGATAAGCTGGTCTCTCTCAAAGGAATCCCCGGCTCAGCAGCCTGCTCTATTTCACTGATTCCTTTGTGTGAAGATGGTGCTCCTGAGAGTACAGTGAGTCCTTTGGGAGAAATGAGATCTCTGCGGAAATCAAAGATACGCATTCTACATAGGACGATGTCTGGATGTCACAGCATTGAAATTTTCTAGGGGAAGCATTTAGAAAACAAATACTAAAGAGATAAAAGAGTAAAGGTTAGAAACCTTCTTAGGTTCTCTGGGTATTGAAATGTGTTCTTGGGTCTTTCTTCAGGAGGAGACACCTTTGTTCCTTGCTGCTCGGGAGGGAAGTTATGAAGCAGCCAAGGTCCTGTTAGACCATTTTGCCAATCGGGACATCACAGACCACATGGACCGCCTTCCCCGGGATGTGGCTCGGGATCGCATGCACCATGATATTGTTCGCCTTCTGGACGAGTATAATGTGACTCCGAGCCCTCCAGGGACTGTGCTGACATCTGCTCTGTCGCCTGTCCTTTGTGGGCCCAACAGATCTTTCCTCAGTCTGAAGCACACCCCGATGGGTAAGAAGGCCAGACGGCCCAACACCAAAAGCACCATGCCCACGAGCCTGCCCAACCTCGCCAAGGAGGCCAAGGATGGCAAGGGGAACAGGAGGAAGAAGTCTCTGAGCGAGAAGGTCCAGCTGTCCGAGAGCTCGGTGACCTTATCCCCTGTCGATTCTCTCGAGTCTCCCCACACATACGTTTCTGACACCACATCCTCTCCCATGATCACGTCCCCTGGAATCTTGCAGGCCTCACCCACCCCGCTGCTGGCTGCCGCTGCCCCAGCTGCACCAGTGCATGCACAACATGCGCTGTCTTTCTCTAACCTTCATGAGATGCAGCCCCTGGCTCCCGGAGCCAGCAACGTGCTTCCCTCGGTCAGCCAGCTGTTGTCCCACCACCACATCATCCCCCCAGGCAGTGGCAGTGCAGGAAGCCTGGGCAGGTTGCATCCAGTTACTGTCCCAGCAGACTGGATGAACCGTGTGGAGATGAATGAGACCCAGTACAACGAAATGTTTGGCATGGTCCTGGCTCCTGCTGAGGGAGCCCACCCTGGCATAGCTCCCCAGAGCAGACCACCAGAGGGGAAGCACATCTCCACCCAGCGGGAGCCCTTGCCCCCCATCGTGACTTTCCAGCTCATCCCGAAAGGCACCATTGCCCAAGCAGCTGGAGCTCCCCAGACGCAGCCCGCCTGCCCTCCAGCTGTCTCAGGCCCCTTGCCCCCTATGTACCAGATCCCAGAGATGGCCCGTTTACCCAATGTCGCTTTCCCGCCTACCATGATGCCCCAGCAGGAGGGACAGGTAGCTCAGACCATTGTCCCAACCTACCATCCATTCCAGGCCTCCGTGGGGAAGTACCCCACACCCCCTTCCCAGCACAGCTACGCCTCCTCAAGTGCTGCTGAGCGAACCCCCAGTCACGGAGGTCACCTCCAAGGTGAGCATCCCTACCTGACACCATCCCCAGAGTCTCCTGACCAGTGGTCTAGCTCTTCCCCCCACTCTGCTTCTGACTGGTCAGATGTGACCACCAGCCCTACTCCCGGAAGTGGTGGAGGAGGTCAGCGGGGACCTGGAACACACATGTCTGAGCCACCGCACAGCAGCATGCAAGTTTACGCGTGAAGAGCCTGCCTCAGGCGTGGAGACAGAAGTGCCTATCATTCGTGCTGCTGAGGAACAAATGAAGGTTATCCGAAGAGAAATGAAGAAACCTCTGTAACAGCTTTTGGAGGCAGGAGAGAAGATGCTCCACTTCCTGACAAGCGAGAGAAGCATTATTTTCATCTTCACTGAATTTCTCTGTGGTTTTAGGGGGAAGACTCCCTCCTACTAATCTTTGACCAGCAGGCGAGTTCGTGGAGATGCAAGATGAACACAAACCTTGAGGCCCACTCTTCTTTTTGGAGAATGCAAAGGATGCCTTTTCTAGCCCAGACACTCTTGCAGCTTGAACATCATTTTAAGCCCTGGGGCGTCTGTATCCGGGAGAAGATTCTGCTCTAGAATTGGATTGGGACTCGTCCCTGGGGTTCTGCCCAGGTCAGCCTGTCTTATCTTCTCAACCCTGGAAATGACCTTGACTTCTCTTGGTGCTTCCCTCTCTGCACCTGTCCGCCTGTAATAGGCAAGACTTTTGTGCTTTTAATCATTCCTACCCTGGAAAACAATGGCAGCCTCTTGTTCCCACATGCCCAGCACCCCAGTGGAGCCTCACAGGGTTTCCTCTGGGTATGACTCTCAGCCTTGGCCTGTGAAGTATGCTTCTATGGCAAACGCACACGCTGCAGTCTGCATGTTTTGTTCCAGAAGGAAGGAGAAAGTGAAATATTCGGAGGATAGGACACCCCTTCAGAACCTGCACCTTAATTCTCTCCCCCGCTTGTGGGTGTGGGCCCCATACCCACTCACCAGGGGAAAGGGTATGAGTTGTTCTTCAGTTTGTTGGCCTAGTCTGTGTAAAAGTGTACTCTAGGAGACCTGGGTACTATGATATTCCCATTTTGTTGTAAATCAGGAAAAGTGGGGAAATGTTGGAATGACCAAGAGATAAGCTAACTCATTCAAGAAGCAATTGCCCACCTCCAGGCCCTCCATTGACTGCCACTGTGAAGCACATTTATCCCCAAATCTTAGAACTCATTGATCCAGCGGATGAAGGTACTCTTGGCTGCTGCACTGATTCTCATAGATGCCCTTGCAATTTAGGACCGAACTTGCCTGAGACTCAGGGGACCCAATGACTGCCGCCTGCCTTCTGACCAGTTTTCTTTCAGGTCAGAGGCTGGTTTATCAGTTTCCCTCCACGCTATGTGGTCTGAGTTATCGGTGCACACAGTGGGTTCTCAATAAAGACACGGGATCTGTGTTCATGTTGCGGGAGTGGAGAACGGACAGTCAGCCTCCTGGGCACACGTGATGAAGCAGCCTCTACTTCCCTTTGCTGCGTTCCCTTCCTCCCCTAAAGTCCCCTTCAGCTGACGATGGCTGAGACTTGCTTGCTTGTGTTCAGGTTAAGATTGTACCTCATCCAAACCTGCTTCCCGTGCTGTGGTCTCAGCAGCTTCCTGGACTCTCGAGAGCAGAAGTGTTTTTGTCATCTGTAAAACTAGGATGGTCATTTTCTCCTCTTCCCCCTTAGGCAGTTCCTAGTTGGCCCTGCGGCCACACCATCACTTCCCCCAGGGCCATGATGCCCATGACACAAGGCTCATGAGTTCTGCTGGAGCATTGTGTATATTAGTAGGTGAATCACCTGGGGGGTTGTTTGTTTTAGGGTTTTTGTTGTTTTAATAATAGTCTTTATTCCTGCAATAGTTGAAATAAGTGCCCCCCCACTCATTCGTCAGTTTGTAATCCCTTATAGTAACTCTGTATCTGTTACCATGGTAGTCTATAAACAGGTGGGGATTTTTACTCCCATCCAAGTTCATGCAATCAACAAAAGCAATGTGTTCCATCCTGGTCTGTGGCAAAGTAAGTTTGGTCACTCAGTTCTGTTCTCCTGTGGTAGCATCATCAGCCCACTGGGTTTTATTACCCTAAGTGGTGACTGTCTCCCCCAAGGACCATCAGTCCCAGACTAAGAGAACCTGTGTGTGTGTGCACCTCTTCCCCCTCCCCAGCTCTAGTGCCACTGCCTGGGAGCACCTCTAATCCAGCCACTGGGTCTGCGATCCACTGCTCCTTCCCCAGACACAATGGAGAACAAACTTGCTGCTTCTCCTTCCAGGGTCTCTCAGAGTGGATCCTTTGGGTTTAGGAGGAGGGATGTGAAAGCTGCCATTACAGACCCCAGGCCGCAGAGATGAGGACAACACTGCCAGTTAAGCATCCGGTCCATCCCGTGGATGTTAGAACTCTTGACCTGTGTGACGTCTAGGAGGGCAGAGGGATGGGCAATCCCTTTCTCATGGGATCTGAATCAGAGGCTAAATTCGTATGGAACACCACCCTTAGTCCATGCATAGATCCCTGTTTTGGATTTATTTTAATTTCTATGAATTCTTCCTTTCTTTGACTTCCACCTGCCTTTGAGGATTTTTTAAAATTTGTTCTTTTTTTGTTTTAAGCATCGTTTTCTGACTTATGCAATGGTGGGGGGATTGAAGGAAAGAGACTGAGTTAAAGATTTCAGTGAAAGGCTTCAACACAGTCACATCACTTGGTTAAACGTGGACACTTGTAAGACTTTCATAGGAAAGAACCAAAGGTGTAATGTCTGTTAGCATGTGGTTCCAGAACCCAGACTTTAACCAGCGTGTTGAATGTATGAGGACTGCTTGGAAGGACACGCGTCTATGTCCTGAGGCCCCCACCCATAACTGTTTTGGTACTATGGCAACCTCCTTTGTACATGTCCCTGAAAGTGAAATTATATCTGTTTGTATGAGAAACTCAGTAACCAGAAAATGACTGCATGTTCCTGACTGAACATAGGAAGGAAAGTGCACACTGTTTTTACTTTTAAGATTTTTCATTCTAAAAGTAGTTTAAGATGAAATTTATATGAAAACATTTTTATCACAAAATAAAAAAAAGGTTCCATGTCAAGGCTCAGTGGAGTCACACGCTGCCCTTTTCCGACTCTGCCCTTGTTCTGCAGTGATCACCTCAGAGAGTCATAGCTGGTGGGAGAGACTTCATTTTCTTCTTCCCAAATCCTAAAAAGCCTGGTGCTGGAGTTCTCTGATTTCCTTGTCTAGTTTGATCTTAAATAAATGCTTCTGAGGGGAAAGTTTCCATCCATTCAGAAGCATCTTAACACGGAGCCACTGTCCCACACCCCCACCCTAGTGACCAACAGACAACTGTGGACCACACCCCCACCATAGTGACCAACAGACAGCTGCGGACCACACCCCCACCATAGTGACCAACAGACAGCTGTGGACCACACCCCCACCATAGTGACCAACAGACAGCTGTGGACCAAGTGCCTCCAGCCAAGTGGAGAGTATTTGCTGGAGCAAGAGTTGAGAATTGGTATAGAAAAAAATCCTACTGATGGGTTTACCTGAACACCGTTGGTTTGAACGGACTTTTGTGTAGGATATAACATATAGGGTTATAAAATAATAACAAGTGCGTTTATTGTTAGAGACAGTCAGTGAGACATGCACACGCGCTCTTGGTGCTGATGCAGTGTGGTGGCGGTGGTCTCATAGCAACCCTCCCATCCTGCTTTTTTCCATGTTCTCTTTTACACACACTTCTAAGTCATGTGTTCATGTTTATAAATAATAATAGATTTTTTTCTGAAGTAACATGATTAAAAATCTTAGGAGATACTTTGGTTAAGATACTTTTAATAGGTGTGAAGTCTTCACTCACAGTTACTCCATAAGTATTACAATTGTACATAAAACACATTGGCCTCCATGCGGGTTTTATATTGGAGTATGGAGAAAATTATTAAGCACTTAAGGGTGACGACACACGGGCTGCTTTCTCAGAACTGGAGTTGCCTTTCGCAGACTTTTGTGGTACTGGATCTTCCTCGGAGGACACTGACATCCCACTGAGCTCACTGAGTTCCAGTTGTGCAGGGCTCCAGCCGATAGGACTGGATTCTGGTCCGTGATCATGTGAGGAAAGGAAGTGAGTTGTCCCCCTCAGTCAAGCGTCCAAATAGCCTGGCACCCCAAGAACCTGGACCGGCTCACATCAGATTGAAGAATGAAGTAGGCAGCCTTTTGTAACACCGGCACGCTGTCTGGGATGTGGGATGTTAGTGATCTACTTAGTGCCTCTAGTGCCTGCCTCTGCCTCGTAGAGGGAGAAGGTTAGAGAGAAACAGACTACAATGTTTCTTTTGGCACAGACTATAGTAAACGACTTTCAAGTGCACACACATTCAGATTAGGGTAATTTAAAGTTTATTTACAAGGGAATGAAACAGACAGATGACTGTATTCCCAGCACTTAGGAAATGAAGGCAGGAGGATTCCAAGGTTTTAATTTCATCCTCGACTGTATAGCGAGTTCAAGGCAAGCCAGGTTTACACAAGACCTTGTCTCAGTGAGGAAGAACGTGTGCATGCGTGAGTATTAGAGGTACAACCGTCAAGTGCAGAGACCCCTGGTAGCATTAGCAAACCTATTAACTCGAGTACAAAGGACTAGAAGTCAAGGGGAGTTACTGGAAGCTGCGCAGCACAGATGCCAAGGCACACAAGGAGCCTTATGCACCTCTCAGAGGAAACCAAGGAATTAATAACCAGATCTCAGTCCCTTTCCCACCCCACTCTGAGAGACTGACTGATCCAAGTGCAAGCCCAGAGTCAGGCCAAAGCTTGAGCGGTGAGGAGAGTGGACCTGAATGTGTAAACTCTCCCTCAGTCATGTCCTCCAATCACATTTTTTTGTGTAAGCCCGCCCTCAGTCATGTTCCCCAATCACATTCTTGGTGTAAGCCCACCCTCAGTCATATCCTCCAATCACATCTTTGGTGTAAGCCCACCCTCGTCATGTCCTCCAATCACATTCTTGGTGTAAGCCCTTCCTCGGCATTGTCCTCCAATCACATCCTTGGTGTAAGCCCGCCCTCGTCATGTCCTCCAATCACATTCTTGGTGTAAGCCCTTCCTCAGACATTGTCCTCTAATCACATTTTTGATAGCCTCCCTGCTGGCCTGTCACTGGTTATCAATGCAGGAAACACAAAGCAAAAGGAATCATGTGTCCATAATCCTGACGAAACTGCCTTACTTGGCCCGCTACTGTGTTTCCTTACCATAGCCATTGACAGCCCAACCTGGAGTCAGTCCAGCAGCTGGGTGGGTAATGGTAATTCTTCAAGTCCTACAAAAAAGATGAAATGGCCCAGTAGGCCAAGGTGCTCGCCACCACCGCTGACAACCCGAGTTCCATTCCAGGGCCCCCCGTGGTGGAGAAGAGAACCAACTCCTACAAGTTGTCCCTGGACCTCTACGCGTGCCATAAAGGAAAACATGAAATGAAGAAAATTAGAGATCCATCTTACTTATAGATTTAAAAAATCTAAATCAACTGTTGCCTAGCCAAAACTGCAATAGTTTTCTGTTTTTGCTTTCTGTCACCGTGGGAAAACAGTCACCAAAAGCAACTTGAGGAGGAAAAGGTGTATTTCTGATTACAGTTTAGGATGGGAAGTCAAGGCAGGAAGCCGGGAGCAGGAACTGAAGCAGGGGACGTGGCTGCTGACTGATGTAATTTTTGTGACCTGCTCAGTTTCCTTTCTTACACATCCCAGGACCACCTGCCCAGGGTGGCACCACACACACAGTGAGCTGGGTCTGCTCACATCAGTCATTGGTCAAGAAAATGACCCAGAAACTTGTCTGCGGGACAATCTGAGGTTTCTTCGCTAGCTTGTGCCAGGTGACAAAAGTAATCATCACAAATGGGTATTAAAGAATTCCGTCATGACCAGGAACTCCCTCTCCCGCAAGGGAATGGCTGCTAAGAAGTGTATCAATAGGGTTGGAGAGATGGCTCAGTGGTTAAGGTCACTAGTTACTCTTCTAGAGGAACTAGATTCGAATCCCAGCATCCACATGGTGGGTGGCTCACAACTGTCTGAAACTCCAGTTCCAAGGGATCCATTGTCCTCTTCCAGTCTCCGGGGATGCCACATGCACATGGTGCATAGACATACATGTAGACAAAGCACCCATAAACATAAAATAAAAATAAATAAGTGTATCAATAGATACCACCACATCAAGAAAACTCTTAATCTCTGCAGTAAAATTACATCTTCATGTAAAAATTATGATGAAATACAACAGAATTCCAGGGAGCTTTGCAAAGTTAAGGATCTACTACAATCTAAAACATGCCATGCTCAGTGGTGAAAGTATAAATCTGCAAGTGAGATTAAACACGGGGTCTAGCTGTCCTCCATGCCCTGTACTCGACGTGATCTTATTGAGACCCTTTGATTATATACACTTAGGTAGAGAGAATCGTCAAACCCCACCCAAGCTCCCGGAATTTGTCCCCACTGCAGAGAATGAATACAAGCGAATGTGAAGATATCGCTGTGGGGTGACTGACTTGTGAAGGGGCAAGAATTCGGAGCTGTCTTAATCTGAAAAGAACATTGAGGATCACGAGTTCGAGGCTACTCTGGGCTACATAGCAAGACCCTGTTTCAAATACAGGGAGGGGTGGCTGGAGAGATGGCTCAGTGGTTAAGAGCACTTGCTGCCCAATCATGAGGCTCAGATCTGGATCCCAGCACCTACATACCAGCAGATGCCTGTAACTCAGGTCTGAAAGGATGGAGACAGGAGCTCAGGGCTTGCTAGCCTTTTGGGTCTACCTGAGAAAGCACCAGCCTGGGGGTCAGGGAGAGACCTAGCTTCAAAGAAGTAAGTGGAGAGAGAGAGGGTATCCAGTGCCACACGTGCATAGGCATGCGCAGACACACATGCTCACACACACTTAGACACACACATAGAAATCAATCCTTTTAAAAGGCTCATTATAGTTGCTCTTGTTGCTGGCACTCTGCTAAGCTTCATCAGTAGACTGAGTTGGAGAGATTCAGGGCTAAGGCATAAGACATGTCCCTTCTCGGTTCTAGTAGTTCCACAGACTCTCCCTGCACTATTTCAAGGGGCTTCCCAAGTGCCAGGCTCTCAGAATGTTATTTTTTTTAATCGTGTGTGTGGTTGTGTGTGTGGTATGTGTGTGTGGATTGTGTATGTGTGTTTGTTGTGTGGTTGGGTATGTAATGTGTGTGCATAGTATGTGTGTGTGTGGTTGTGTGTGTGTGGTGTCTGTGTGGTATATGTGTGCAGTGTATGGTTTTGTGTGTGTGGTTGTGTGTGTGTGTGTGTGTGATATGTGGTTGTGTCTGTGTGGTTTGTGTGTGTGTGTGGTGTGGTGTGGTTGAGTGTGTGGTGTCTGTGTGGTATATGTATGCAGTGTATGGTTCTGTGTGTGGTGTATGGTTCTGTGTGTGTGTGTGTGTGTGTGTGTGTGTGTGTGTGTAGTATATGTGTGTGAGTACAAGCAGAGGTCAGAACAGGAGACAGTCGTCTTTCTCTTTTCCTGCCCCCTTACTGCCTTGAGGTAGGGTCTCTTACTGACGGGGAAACTCACCATGTCCCATAGGCCGGCTGGCCTGCAAGCACTTGGATCTGCCTGTCCCCAGCCCTCAATTCTGGGGTTGCAGGAATGCACAGCCATGCCCCACTTTCGACGTGGGTACTGGGGATTCAAACTCAGGGCCTGCAGCCTTGCAGGCTCACCCACTGAGCCATCTCCCTACCCCCTGAAGTGTTGATATTTTTGACAATTAAAAGCAGATTTGTTTCCAGTTACTAAACATACTCAACCTCACTAACAGTCTAAGAATGCAAATTAAATATTGATCTATATCTTTTTCTAGTGAAAATCTTAGATAATATGCTATTATTATATTGTATGGAAAATGGGTCTCAGGTGCCCGTGCATCTACTGGCATGTGCTGCTAGTTAGGTGTTCCTAACTCTACTATGTAAAAGCCAAATGCACAGTGTGGCTGATTCTTCATTTGTAAAGAACACGATTTTTAAGGGTGAGTCAATAACATTAATAGGAACACTTTTACTTTTTTTTTTTTTTTTTTTTTTTTTGGTTTTTCAAAACAGGGTTTCTCTGTGGCTTTGGAGCCTGTCCTGGAACTAGCTCTTGTAGACTAGGCTGACCTCGAACTCACAGAGATCTGCCTGCCTCTGCCTCCCGAGTGCTGGGATTAAAAGCATGCGCCACCACCATCCGGCCTCACTTTTATTTTCTTTAATTCATTTACATTCCAGCCCAATGGAAAGAGTGTCAAGGGGGAAAAGATGTGCGTGTTCTTATACAAACACATATATGAATTGTTGAAAATGCCTACATATTTGTTCATATTTACTAGCATATTGTAGAAAGATTTTCAAACAAGATAAATGCAGAGCTTTTGAATGGCAGCCCTGTGTCTACGGCACAGGAGGGAAAGGGTCAGGTTAGTAACTCATGCATGCTGCAGAAGACCACGCACCTGCTGGGGGCATCGAAGTAAATCTAGGAAATTATTTGCAGTCTGTGTTACTCACTGGAAAAAGCAAATGTTGCAATAACATGAGCACCGGATGCTATTTTCTACATTTAAGTCACTTTCTAAAAGGGGCTTCAGGAGAAGGGCAAGAGAAGGCAGTGGCTCATGCGAGATGGAAAGGGAAGGGAAGGTTACTAGGAGCAGGACATACAATGGAGAAGCAGTGCAGGGAGCTGGGTTTGCAGATGGCATCTGAGCTGAACTGGTACGTTTTTGTCATTATTCCTCAACGCTGTATTTAAATACCATTTATATTATATTAGACACTGCAGATTAAAAATAAATGATAGTTACTTTATTGAGATATGATCTGCAAATAAATTGCTGCATATATTTAATATTTGTTTGTATAAACCCATGTCTATAATACATGTACATACATCTGTTTGAGATATGTGTGTGTTTATAAAACTGTCACACCACTGAGCATAGCCTTGCCTCCCCAAAGTCCTTTCTGCCCCTTGTTGTGGGAAAATGCCTGAGATAATCAACTCATAAAGAGAAGGGTTTATTTTGACTTACGGCTTTGGCAGTTTTGGGTCCTGGTCACTTGGTCTGTTATCTTTTAGGTCAATGCTCGGGCAGAAGATCATAGCAAGGAGGATGCCACATGGAAGCTCTCACCTCATGGCCAGGAAGCAAAAAGAGGAAGAAGCCAGGGTCCCAGTATCCCCTAGAAGGGCACACCCTAAGTGGTGCAACTTCCTCCAAGTAGACCCCGTTGCTCAAGAGTTCCACTGTCTTGTCAGATGTGACAGTGTATGTTTGCAGTTCCCAAGGGTGGAGAGACTCACAGATCTGAGGCCTTACCATAGTTTGAACCTAGTGGGGACCAGTGATTGGGCAATGATGACGTAGGCTTACGTCAACTGCTCTGTATCTGTTGGGGTTATTTCTATTCCGCACAATGTTCAGCAGGTCTTTCAAAACCTTCCTGTTTCTGGGGTTCCCTTCACTACCTCCTCACTCCCCGTGGCTGAGCTCACAGAGTATACTGAGCCCTGCCCTGGTCCTCTCTCCTCCTCTCACCTCATAGTAGTGTGTGCCACCTGGACCTCCCTCACCTCCCTCAGTAGTCTTCAGCTTCCTGTTGGGTGGTCCTGGGGGGAGCTAATGGGACACCCCTCACCTTGAGGGCTGGCTGGCCCTCTGCATGGCTTCCCACTAGCAGATGAAAATGGTCAGGATCCTCTCCTCTGTCAACTCCCTTTCTGTCGTGGAGTCCCCACCAGTCCTTCCCATCCCTTTTCTGCCATGCCTATCTTCTTGAAGGGGCTGGCTAGTTTTGCCAGCTCACCTATCTAATCTCTAGTTTGTATACCTACCTCCTAGTATCCGGCTTAAATCACAAGCCATTTCCGGAACCAGTTTGCACTGTTACCATGACTTTCCTTGGGCCGATTTCAGTGTTCCTGAAACTCTGCTCAGGGCACCTTCAACCTGTCCTTCCTCATATCCAAGCCCACTCCGCCGACCACCACAAACCTCTTCTGCTAGCCTGACCACACATCCTAGGTTGCCTGGGGACTCTGAATTGGTCTCTGTCTGCTTTCCCCACCTAGTTTCATGGAGCCCTATGCTGAGCACATGCCATCAGGCCTAGCCCAGGTTATGTTCTCCAAGGATGCCCACAGACTTGACCACGTTTAGAAATCTCATCTTCCAGTTGGGCGGTGGTGGCACCTGCCCTTAATCGCAGCACTCAGGAGGCAGAGGCAGGCAGATCTCTGTGAGTTCGAGGCCAATCTGGTCTACAAGGGCTAGTTTAGGACAGGCTCCAAAGTCACAGAGAAACTGTCTCGAAAATAAAAAAATAAAAAAAAAATAAAATAAGCCCCCACTGCTGGTGCAGAGCAGAGGCTACAAGTATCTGAATGCTCAGCCACAAGAGTCATCTGTCATGCTCTGTGAGGTCCCCACACTGCCACCCTACAAGGCTCAGGGGCCTTCCAAGAAGAGAGGGCAAAAGGACTTAGAGCCAGAGGTGGAGGGGGAGTCATAACTCTAGTCATGACCAGACCACTGTACATAAGAGCTCACAGAAGTTGTGGTTGGCTACTCAAGGCCAAGCCAGCCAATGGTCTGGTACGGCATGCAGGAGGAAGGGCTGGTAAGTGTCCAAAATCCTTTTGAATGCTCACCCTTTCATTCAGGGACTGTGCCCCGCTGCCTTCATCTCCTTGTAAGGGCTCTCTCAGCCCAAGGCCATGGCTTCTGCTCTCAGAGGACTTGTCTGGACTGTCGAGAGCTCCCTAGCTTCACACTGGGTCTACTGAAAATGCTTGCTTTCGATCCTCATGTCGTGACTCTGGGGTTGCCCGTGAGTATTGAGTCCGCCTGTCCTCTGAACTGAGGACGTTTTTCTTAAGGGTGGTTTCATCACCTCTCACCTTGAATTCATACCACAGTCGTTACCCACCACTTGCCTTTCTTAGACCATCCTTGGACTTTCTCCTCTTTCCTCCCCGCAGGAAGTGCTTACTGTGCGCTGCGCCGCCATTGTGTGAATACCTGACGTGCACCAAAAGCGGTAAAAGGACCTCAGAGACTTTCTGGTTTGGGTGCTGAGCGTCTCCGAAAAGGCTGCATCTGGGCCAGAGGGTGGGAATGAAGAATCTGGGCTGCTATTTTGAGACTGGGATGTGCCTTCAGCTTCTTGGAGAGACCCAGCAGAAAATGGGGCACATTCATCAGCGAGGCGAGGGGAGGCGCTAGAAAATGTCCCATTTCTTCTGGTCTTCTGCAGACAGACCATATAGTAAATTGTCTTCTTCTATTTCCGTATTCCTTCTCCATTTCCGACTCTACGTTCATCCCTCTCCATCCCTCGCGCCCAGGACACACACTTCAGGCATACTCTTCTTTTCTTTATCGCTCATGTGCACCTTCGCCTCCTCCTTCTTTTTTTTTTTTTTTTTTTTTGTTTTTGCTTTTCAAGACAAGGTTTCTCTATGTAGCTTTGGTGCCTGGAACTAGCTCTTGTAGACCAGGCTGACCTAGAATTTACAGAGATTCCCCTGCCTCTGCCTCCCGAGTGCTGGGATTAAAGGCACGCGGGCCATCATTGCCTGACTTTGCCTCCATTCTTAAGCACGAGCTTAATTCCCGCCCCCGCCCCCGCCCTCTCCCAGCCGCTCAGAAAAAACAAACAACGAACTGGAGCGTTGGGTAGGAGTGTGCCTGGGGAAACTGGACCAAGTAGACCACAAGAGTCCTGGCTTCCCAGGGGAGCCTGCCAAGGAAGCTAAGCCCTTGGGACTCCGGGGCTTTGTCAGTCTCAGGGAAGTCTGAGGCACACGCCAGGGCTGCCGTTGCTCCTCCGGAGTCCAGGAAAACCAAGCAGGGAAACAAAACAGATCATGAGGTCAGTGTGGGCCTCCTTCTCCCAACACCGCTGTCTGCTTCTGACAATGCTCTTTCTTGAGGCTGTGGGCGATGACCTACTATTTGACCCTGACTGGGGCTTTGAGTCCTATGAAATCACAGTTCCCAAAGAGCTAAGCTCTAGGAAAGGGGAGCAGGGTGGGAACAGTTCTTTGTCGTACCTCTTACAGATACAGGGCAAAAAACATACCATTCACCTGCGGCCCAAGAAGTTACTGTTGCCGAGACATCTGCCTGTTATCTCCTTCACTCAGGAGGACAGTCTAATGGAGGATTACCCACACGTACCAAACGAGTGCAATTACGTGGGCTTCGTGGAAGGCTTTCAGGAATCTGACGCTACCCTGAGTACATGCATGGGAGGTCTGCGAGGCATCTTGAACATAGACTTCAATTACTACCAAATCGAGCCCCTCAGGGCCTCTTCCACGTTTGAACACGTTGTGTATGCCCTAAAAACAGACGAATTTAGCAATCAGACCTGTGGTGTGGTTGATGAAGAAACAGATGGGCAAACCACCCAGCAAGAGGCTAGGATAAGTAGCTTTCATAAATCCTATAAGCACCAAAAGTACTTGGAATTGGTCATGGTCTTTGATTGGACTAGATTTATGCATTTAGGCGGAAATTTTACTAAAGTCGTTGAAGATGCTATTCTTCTAACTGCAATTATGGACACCTACTTTCAGGATGTCGGGTTGCGGATCTGTCTAAAAGGACTTGAAGTTTGGTCCGGTGGTGACAGAATAAATACTCTCTTTCCCACTTTAGCTGAAATTTTAGGTCAGTTTATACTGTACAAAAGAGTGGTATTGCATCGTGTCCTTCCCGCGGACTGGTCACATTTATATCTTGGAAGAAGTCTTCCGGATGCTGTCGCATGGTCCTGGGGGCGAGCATGTGAGCTGAACCATGCCGGGTCCGTAAGTAGCTTCGTTGGTATGAATATCCTCAGGTCTGCTACTTGGACCGCTCATGAGGTGGGCCACTGTGTGGGTATGGAGCACGATGTGAAGTATTGCCAATGCAGAGGTAGGACGAGCTGCATCATGGGTACAGGACGCACAGGGTTCAGTAATTGTAGTTACGATCAGTATTTCGTACATGCATCCTATAAAATGTCATATTGTCTATCTGACATCCCAGGACGAAGTTATGTGATTAAGAGATGTGGCAACAAGATTGTTGAAGGTGCAGAGGAATGTGACTGTGGTTCCAAAGAAGAATGCCAAAAAGACCCGTGCTGTGGGCGAGACTGCAAATGGAAGGAAGGCGTCAACTGTTCCACCGGGCTTTGTTGTCACAAATGTAACTTTCTCCCATCAGGATATGTGTGTAGGCCGGAAGAAAATGAATGTGACCTTGCCGAGTACTGTGACGGGCTCTCAGGTTTATGTCCGGAGGATACTTACAAGCAAGATGGAACTCCCTGTAAATATGGAGGAGTTTGTTTCAGTAAGAACTGCAGATCCAGGTACATGCAGTGCCAGGGTATTTTTGGACCGACTGCCAGGGAGGCTCCTTACCAATGTTATGAAGTAGTTAATACAATGGGCGATCAGTATGGTAACTGTGGCATTAATATTAGTCAATATAATAGGTGCACTCGGGACAACGCAGTCTGTGGCAGGCTACAGTGTATCAACGTTAGAGCCCTCCCCAGTTTGCCAGATCACTCTACTCTATTGATCACCCATATGAAGGCAGACAATCTCATATGCTGGGGCACAGGCTACCATGGAGAATTAATAGCCCATGGGATACCTGACATAGGTGTGATTAATGATGGCACCGCCTGTGGCCATAAGAAGGTGTGCATTAAGGGAAAGTGTGTTAACTCTGCCACCATCATGTTTGACTGCTTGCCTAGCAAGTGCAATAGCCGAGGTGTTTGCAACAATAAAAGGAACTGCCACTGCAAGTATGGCTGGGAGCCCCCGTTCTGTGAAGAGGTAGGACTTGGCGGGAGCATTGACAGTGGACCCCCTGGACCAATGGCAGAGGAAATGCCCGCATCGTTTCAAGCTGTGTATATCATGATGCTGCGTATTATTTTCTTCGTCATCTCAGTGATCGTTGTGTACCTTAGGCAGCTGATTAAAAAATGGGTTTATGACCGCCAGCAGAAAGAAACAGTCGAAGAAGCAAAGGATGTCGGGTCAGAAATGTAACCAGGCAAGCCTGTCATCTGGTACATTTGGTTCTCTAACAAGCGTATCATTTATTCACACATTGTTCATTCTCTTCCCAGAATGATTTTATGCAAATTTCCCCTGAGTTTAAAATCAACAAAAATAAATGATATTCTTGTGCGGAAACAAATCAGTGCATTTTTTCCCCCTTAGGATTCATTTTCCCTTCAGTTCGGGATCAAGCGTTAGATTACCTGGAAAGACTCCTAATGGCCTATCTGAATGTAGTTCATGTCAGGGTTCAGGGTATAGTCCTGTCTTAACATCCCTGGGGAAGTGAGCCCAACTCTCCCCTGTGTGTCTTTCAGCTTCTTCGGGGCTAGGCATCTACACCTACACATATGCACCTGCTACGTGTACCTGTGCACCTGCTGCATGCACCTGTACACCTGATACATGCAACTGTGCACCTACTACATGTACCGCACACCTGATACATGCACCTGTGTACCTGTTGCATGCACCTGTGTCCTGATGCATGCACCTGTGCACCTGCTGTATGATACATGGAAATAGCACATTTTATAAATGAAACAAACAAACACGTGTGACAAAGGTTGATTCCTTCAGTGAGACTTTCTGTCAAGTCTCTCTGGTGGATACAGCTCTGTCTATTGCCATGTGGTTTCTGACTTGGTGTTTGAGGTGAGCTCCAATGGGCCCCACTATCCTGAACTGTAATGACACCTGCATTCTGTACTGGCTATAGAAGATGACAGCCCTTAACAGTATTGGTAGCATGGCCATTAACAAAATTTAATGTTTGCTGCATGTATTTTTTGGTAGTGTTTGTCAATTTGACCCAAGCTAAAATCTTCTGTGACAAGGGAAAGAACCTCAACTGAGACAATGGCTCCCTAAGATTGAGCTGCAGGCAAGTCTGTGGAGCATTTTCTTGATTCATAGTTGTTGTGGAGGACCCAGCCCATTGTGGGTGGTACCAACCCAGGGCAGGTGGCATAAAAAGCAAACTGAACAAGTCATGAGGAGGAAGCCAGTAAGCAGCACCTTCCATGGCCTCTGCTTCAGCTCCTGCCTCCAGGATCCTATGTAATCGATGTTTCTCTCCCACCTACCAGTTCCCAAATAACCATTCTGAGGCTTAATATTAATTATAAATGTCTGGCTGGTGGCTTAGGTTTATTGCTAGCTAGCTCTTACATTTAAATTAACCCATTTCTATTAATCTGTGTATCACCACATGGCCTATGGCTCACCACTGGTGCTCTGGCATGTTGCTCCTTGGGTGGCTGCTGGCACCTTCTTCCCCCTCCTCATCTGAGTCCTCAGATTGATTGTTCCACCTAGCGCTATTCTGCCTAGCTATTGGTCAAAAGGCTTTTATTATTAACCAATGGGAGCAACATATATTCACAGAGTACAGAAAGACATCCCATGTCATTCCTGCCTTGAGTTCCTGCTGCCTTCCTTTCATGATGGACTGACTGTAAAGTGTAAGCTGAAATAAACCCTTTCCTTCCCAAGTTGCTTTTGGTCATGGTGTTTTCTCACAGCAATAGAAAGTCAACTAGGACAATATGTTTGCTTTCACCGGAAGGCCTTTTTGAGTGGCCCTAGGTCTGGAGAAAGTGAAGAATGCCTTTTAGCCCCAGCATCCTTCAGTGCTCTGCCTGTAAATCTCCCCCTGTGTACAGGGTTGGCATGGGGGGGGGGAAAGGAAAGCTGACTTCCCACAGGAGTCATTGCCACTTCGATGTCCAGCGAGAAGTCATCCCTCCTCCATACTTGCAGCATCCCAAGTTGTTGCATCCTGTTCAAGGCTGGGTCTTCCTGCTGTCCTGTTGAGGCAGCTCTATAGCTTCCTGTACCGTGTCCAGTTTGCTGGGCCTTAGCCACGAAGTCTAATCAAAGGCAAAAAAGCAGGGCAGACACAGCGGAGGTTCATCTCTAGTCTGTCTAGACTACTTTGGGTTTGTTTTCACTGAGAGAAAAAAAATGTAAATAACTTTGGTTTTGTGATGATCATAATTCTAAACATTTATTAAGCTTGGCCGGCCATGCAATGTCCTAAGATATAAGGACACTGAGTCACGGCGGAGCACTAACGGTGGATAGCATACTGAGAACTCACTTCGTGCCAAAAGCGGGCTGAAGACTTTCATGTGTGCTATTGTGTATACTGTTAAAAAGAACCCTGCTCTAAGTGTTTTATTTTTAGGTTTTTAAATTTTATATGTACATGAGTGTTTGCTTTAATGTATATATGTATACTGTATGCATGCTTTGGTACCCGGAAGAGGACATTGGATGCCCTGTTGCTGGGGTTATGTATTAGTTATGAATCAAACCACGATCCTTACCTGCCGAGTCACTTCTTAGCCCTGGTGCTTATTGTTCAATAAGAACCAAGTCACAGCAATGTTAAAGGCCCTACATAGGCTTCTACAGTAAGAAAGACAACATTACTTGAGGGAAAAAATTTGAATAATAATAAAGATCAAGTTTAAAGACAATGACTTATTGAGAAATCTTCAAGTTATTAGTACATAGGAAATGAGTTTTTAATGTTTCAGTGAATATATTATATAAAAATATTATATTATTTTATTATATCTTATTTGTAAATATTTTATAACATATAGAGCATATATAATATTTCCCATTTTCGCCAATTTGGTGGTGATTACTATTTAGTGGTAGTACATTTCATTTTGTGCCGATGTTCTAGATAATTCTTCTTGTTTTGAGGCAGGGTCTCACTATGTTGCCCCACCCCCACCCTGCATTGGCCAGGGACTCTTTTTACTCTTTATGTAGACCAGGCTGGCCTCAAACTCACAGCAATCTGCCTGCCTTAGTCTTCTGGCTGTTGGGACCAAAGACATGCCAAGCCACGCCTAGCAAGACTCTCTTCATCTTCCAAAGCTAATACCGCAGATCCATTAAAACACACCCCATTCTTTCTTCCCCATCTCCTCATAGTCTGCTTTCTGTCTGTATGAATTAGTAAGCCTAATCCCTTCTAGAAACACGTCCATGTGGTGTTTTTGCCTTTTTGTGACTGGCTTCTCTTAACACAGTGTCTTCAAATTCAGTCTGTACCATAGTGTGTTGTTAAGAGAAAGAGACTGAAATGTTCTACATCTAATTACAAAGGCTGAAGGATGGTGGGGGGGGGGGGAACTAACCAGTTCACAGCGACAAGCCCCAGCAGCAGACCATTCTACATTTTTGTCTGCATGATAAGACCATGACTCAGACCCTCCCACATGATTGACTGACAGGTGCTCCTGCATCCTGTTACAATCTTAACCAAGCCAGATCAACAAAACTGCCCTGTCCCCAACTTCTCTGATTTTTTTTCCCCTTTGGTCCTCCTGGCCTTCCTATCTATAGTCAACATAGCTCTCATGGAAATGGCTTATGGTTTCCTTCTCCAAACATCTGCTATTAAAGTGTTCTTGTCTTACAGGCATGAAAGGCGTTTTTCCGATGGCTATTCAGCTCAGTTGTTGGAAGTCACAGAAATACACCCCAGGCCCTGGTTCATTTCTGGCTATCATCAGTCGTGGCTCATCAAAGCCTTTTTACTTCGGAGATCACTCAGTCTCAACAGTTTTGATTCAACTGTGTGTCAGAATCTCCCTCCTAAAGACTAGATAATATCTCAATGTGCCTATATACTATATTTTCTTTTTTAAAAAATTGGCCCTCAGCTGTGTTTTAAAGTTTTTTAAATTTAAAGTCATATTTTTTTGAAAATTTTATACCCATACACAAGTACTATATTTGCATGGTATCTGCAGCTCCCTCTTGCCTCTCCAACTCATCTGCATTTTTCAACGTTCTCTCCAATCCATAGCCCCTGAGTTAAGCAGACTGAGTTCACTTAGCATTGCCCATATATACTTGTGGTAGGGCTGACCACTTAGGAATGGATAGCCTATCAGGGGCTCAACCCATCCCTAGAGAAGACCAATTCTCTTCTTGCAGCTGCCGTTGATTGCCTGTAGCTCTTCAGGATGCCCCCCTTCGCTTTGGCAAGTCAGCTGGTGGTGCCATTGTGATTGTGTCGTTAAGATCTGTGTTTCCTCTCACCGTTCAACTCAAGTTGTTTCTACCTTGATTCTCTTCTGAGTAATTACTAAAAACCTTGGCACAGAAATATTTTTCTCTGTTCATTTTCGGTTCTTTGGGGCATATGTTTGAAAGTGGAATTGTTAGGTATTATGGTAATTATATTTTTAAATATTATTTTTTTTTGGCTGCCGTACTGTTCTTGAAACATGTGGGTAACTTTTCACATTCTGTCTAGCTAGAATTGCCCAAGGGTTCCAATTCCTTTCTTTTTTAAATCCCCTCTCCATATTACACACTCACACATCACATACACACACACACACACATGCACGCACACACACACACACACACACACACACACACACGCACGCACACACATACCACGACGACTGCAGAGTCATGCTATACATGTGGAAGTGAGAGGACAGCTTTAGGTGTTGATCCTAGCCTTCCACCTTGTTTGAGGGAGTGTCTCCCTTTTACTGCTGCCTATGCCAGGCTTGCTGGCCTGCAAGTTTCCGTACGGTCTCCTGTCTTTGTCTCCCGTCTTGCCACATGCTGGGATTACAGGTGCATGCCACCATGCCCAGCTTTAAGGTGGTATCTGAGGATCTAAATTCAGGTTCTGATGCTTGCCTGGCAAATGCTTGAGCCACTGAGGCATCTCCTCAAAGATTCCAATTTCTGCCCATCCTCCCCCTCACAGGGAGTTTCTGATCCTTAGTAATAGTCTTTCTATGGGTGTGAGGTACTATCTTACAGTTTTGATTTTCATATCCCCAAATGGCTAGGAACATTAAGCATCTTTTCATAATTTATTGATTATGTGTTTTCACTGGTGAGTATTTATTAAAATCTCTTGCCCATTTTTTCATTGCTCATTTGGTTCTTTTAAATTGCTGTTTTCCAAGAACTAATTACTAGTTTTGTTGACTTCTCTCTATTGCTTCTCTGTTTTATACTATTGACAAATCTCTGTCCAAAACTTTATTGCGTCCTTTCATCTGCTATTGATTTAGTTCTTGTTTCTATTACCTTACGGTGTAATTTATATTTAAGATTTTATTTCATTTAGTGTGTTTAGAGATAAAATTTCCTGGTTGGGTCTGTTTATGGTATATTAATAATTTGGGTTTTAAAGGGTGTTATATACATGGGTGTTCTGACTGCATATATATAATATCTGTGAACCACATGCATATCTGGTGCCCCTGGGTTTGTGGGCAGAAGAGGGCATCAGAGCCCCTGGAACTGGAATCACAGATGGTTGTTAGCTGCCATGTGGGTGTTTGGTATCGAACCTGGGTCTTCTACAAGAGTAGCTTGTACTTTTGACCACTAAGCCATCCCTCTAGTACCTGTCATAATAAATTTGACATCTGATATTTACATTTTAATTTATTTAAATGAATTTTAATTGTCCTTGTAATTCAATCTTTAGAGCATTGGCTGCTTAACTTCCATAAATCTGTGGAAACTTCCAGTTTCCATTCTGTTATGGATTTCTAGTTTCATTCCATTGTGATTGAAAAAGATATGCCATGAGATTTCTTTTTTTTCCCTTTTATTGTAAATGGATTCTTTCCTCACATAATGTATCCAGATTACAGTTTCTCCTCCCTCTACTCCTGCCAGTCCTTCTCCACCTCCCTCCCCTCCAGATCCAGCCCTTTCTGTCTCATCAGAAAAGAACAGGCATCTAAGAGACAATGATAAAATATAACAAAATAAAATATAATAAGATTTTCTAAAAACTATCACGTCGAGGTTGGCCAAGACAAACCTACAAAAGGAAAAGAGCCCAAGATGGGGCAAGAATTAGAGATCCACTATGGAATCCCATACAATTATACGTTCAGGAATCCCATGAAAACACTAAACTGGAAGCCATGATATATAAGCAGAAGACCTGGTGGTGCAGACCCATGCAGGCCCTGGCCTTGCCGCTTTCTTTAGTGCCGTGAGTTCATAGAAGCTTTGTTTATGTTGATTTTGAAGGCTTTGTTTTCATGGTACCCTCCCTCCCCTGTCATCCTTACACTCTTCCCACCTCCTCTTTTATGGGGTTTCCTGAGCTCTGAGAGGAGATATTTGATGGAGACATTCTATTTAGGGATGAGTATTCCAAGGCCTCTCACTCTCTGCATAATGTCTGGCTGTGGGTTTCTGTATTTATTCCCATCTGCTGCAGAAGGGAATGCAGAGAAGATGGCTGAGTAAGGCACTGACCTATGAGTATAGCAAAGTATCACTAGGGATCCTTTTACTGTTACTGCGATATCTACTCTCTGGTTCTCGGTACCCAAGCAGTGTTGGGTATGGGTTCCGTCTCAAGGAGTGGACTTTAAGTCAAATCAGATATTGATTGGTTATGCCTACAAGGTTTTTTTTGGCCAACAATGCTCTAGCATACCTTACAAGAAGAACACCCTTGTAGACCAAAAGGTTTGTGGCTGGCTTGGTGTTTACATTTCTCCGTGGGTAGCACACAGAGTACCTTCCTGTACCAAAGAAACTAGCAGGGAGGGGCGAAGGCTCTATGTAGAAGCCAACCCAACTTCCCCATGTTCAGTGAGTTGTGTGGGTGTTGTCTCCAGCAGGAGGACTTGGTTTCAGTTTGTGGAGAGCAACCTATATAGTTTCATTAGCAGCCAGGGTTGTTTGGGATTCCCAAGGGAACACTTTGGCCAACAACTCAATTATATGTAACCCAATCTCAGTACAGGAAGCTGTGTTTGCGAGCAAGTGATAGCTAACTGGGACTCTGCCCCCTGACTTTCTGAGTAGAACACTCATAGCGCAGGCACCAAGATCAACAATTAATAAATGGGCCTCATGAAACTGAGAAGCTTCTGCACAGCAAAGGGCACTCATTGGGGCAAAATGGCGGCCTAGATATGGGGAAAGATTCACCAACTCCACATTTGAAAGAGGACTAATATCCAAAATATAGAAAGAACTCCAAAACAAGAAAGAAATAATCAAGAAAAGAATAATCAAATTAAAAATGGTACATATCTAAACAGAGAATTCTCAGTAGAGGAATCTCACAATCCTTAGCCATTATGGAAATACAAATGAAAACTGCTTGGATTTTATTTCACACCTGTCAGAGTGGCTAAGATCCCCAGAGCAAATGCCATGTGATTTCAATCATTTGTATTCCGTTTTGTGACATAGTCTGGTTTGTGATAAAGAAGATTCATCTTCAATTCACTTACTAATCTTGTTGAATGGGATATTCGATGTGCATTTATTGAGGTCAGTAAGTCCGCAGTGATGCTGAAGTCCCGTGCTTGATTTGCTATCTTATCTGGGTGTTAGATCTGTTGGGAAAGCACAGCACTGGAGCGCATCATTATTGCTGGTAAGTTACTTCGTTTCTCCTTCTAATTCTGTCTGTTCGGTACTCATCATTGTCTTTGTTTTTATGAATTAACTGGTTAGTTTGTCTTCTCATTTACTGCTGTTTTACTTAAGATACAATGTGGATGGTGGATAAGCAATGATGAAGTCTTCAAAGGCCATGTGCTCAGGCTGTACTGAGCACAGTTCTAATTGTGTCAAGGCTGATTCCATGCAGTATTTTTTTGGATCTCCATACAGTCATGGTGCAGGGTGATGTACCAGTAAAAGATGCATTATGACTTCCTAAACCTGAATCTACTTTATTGCTTATACAGTGTGCAATATTTTTTTAAAAAAGCATTTATTTGGCAATATGATGAATAATATTTTTTCTCCTGTACTCTTTAACAAAAGTCACAAATCACAAGGGTTGGCAACCTGGAAGTTACCCAAATACTGTGTTTGAAATGCACAAAAGAAAGGAACCTGTCAGGACTCAGCATGCACATCTTTACGATTGGAACTAACACTGGCTCAGTTAATATCCTAACCATGTGAGCTCATGTTTGAACCCGGGGGCCATGTAAGGGGAGAACAGAAGCACCCATGCTTCGGTGCAGCCCTGGGCTTCTTCGGAAAACAGAATGCTAAGCCTTCTTCCAGGCTATACAAACTTGACTGAGTGTGGACAGGTAACCTCAAGTCGAGATCAGTACCAAACAATTCTGTTTCATTGTGCACATACCCCCAACCCTTCATATCATGTACCTCTCACACCTTAAGGTTGCTTCTCTCCTCCCTCCCAAGGCCCTTTCTAGCTTCATAGGTGCTACTAATGCTCCGAATCAGTGGTT
This sequence comes from Myodes glareolus, assembly GCF_982192425.1. Lineage (NCBI taxonomy): Eukaryota > Metazoa > Chordata > Mammalia > Rodentia > Cricetidae > Myodes > Myodes glareolus. Next base: position 59,031,567 of record NC_142042.1, on the reverse strand, counting down.
CTCAACCTTCCTAATGCTGAGACGCTTTGAAACATTTCCTCATGCTGTGGTGACGCCAACCACAAAATTACTCCATTGCTAATTCATAACTATAGTTTTGCTACTGTTATGAATTGGAATGTAAACATCTGATATACAGGCTATCTGATATGCGACCCCCAAAGGACCATGCCCCACAGCCTGAGAACCACTGCTCTAAATGAAACAGTAAATCTAAAAATTCAAAATTAGGATCCACAGTTGAAGAAGAACATAAAGCATTTGCCTTTCTGAGCTTGGGTAACTTCACTTTAGTGTAATATTTTCCAGTGCACCCAGCAACCACATGGTGGCTCACAACCATCTGTAATGAGGTTTGGTGCCCTCTTCTGGTCTGCAGGCATCACATAGACAGAATATTGTATAAATAAATAAATAAATAAATAAATAAATAAATATTAAAATAATATTTTCCAGTGCCATCCATTTTCTTGCAGATTTAATAATTCCAATTTTCTTTGCAGCTGAATAAAATTCCACTGTGTAGACAGCGCATCTCTAATACTCATTCATCAACAGATGGACATCTAGGCTGATCCCACTTCCTAGCGATGGTGACAGAGCAGCAATGAGCGTGGATAAGCAGATAGCACGTAGTGAGAACTAGAGTCCTCTGCACGTATGGCCAGGAGTGGTCTAGCTGGGTCACATGCTCGTTCTAGTTCTGGTCTTTGGAGAACTTCCGCACTGACTCCCATCGCTGTTGTACCAGTGCACCCACTACCATCAGTGGGTGAGTGTTCCTCCTTCCCACATTTTTTCCCAGAACTGGTTGTCTCATTTTCTTGACAGTAACCACTCTGACTGGGGTGAGGTGGAGTATCAGATTTTAATTTGTATTTCTCTGATGATCAATTATGTTCAACACTTTTATCTTTGATAAGTTCATACATGTATGCAATGTAATATGATCATACCCAGCCCCTATTCCCTCCCTCAAGTTTGCCCATCCCCCTAAGATATCCCTTTCGAATTTTATATCCTTCTCTTTGACAACTCATTAAGTTTAACTTTTTGTTTTGTTTTGTTTTGAGACAGGATCTTAATTATGTAGTCCTGTCTGGCTTGGAGCTCTCTATATGACTAGGCTGGTGTGGCATTCTGTTTCCCATGCACTGGGATTAAAGGTATGCACCACTTCACCCAGCATCTGTTTATTTTTAAAAACTGATTATTAGCCATTTGTATTTATTCTTTTAAGAACTCTCTGTTCAGTTCAATGTCCCATTTTAAAAAACCGAATTGTTTGTTTTTGCGATGTTTATTTTTGTGACTTCTTTGTATACTATGGATGCTAATCCTCTGTCAGATTTATAGCTGGCAGAGATTTCCTCCCTTTCTGTAGGGTGTTTCTTAATTTGGCTGACACTTTCTGTTGCAGGAGGCTGCTTGTTTGTTCCTGGCCGCTCAGACTTGAAATACCACACAGAAACTATATTAATTGCAATGCTGTTTGGCCAATAGATTAAACCTATTTCTGGCTAACTCTCATATCCTAAACCAACCCATCTCCATTAATTTGTGTATTGTGGCTGTATCTTATTGGGTAAAGTTCCATGCCCAGTGCCTGTCTCCAGTGGGGCTACATGGCTTCTTTTCACTCTGTCTTCTTTCTCCCAGCGTTCAGTTTAGTTTTTCCCACTTAGCTCTACTCTTTTGCCCTATCACAGGTCAAGATAGTTTCTTCATTAACCAATGGCATTCACAGCATACAGAAAGAAATCCCACATCAACTTTCTTTTGCTGTATAAGAGGTTTTATTGTTTAAGTTTCATGAGATCTCATCTGTTGTTGATTATTGGCCTTATTTCCTAGGCAATCAGAATTCTGTTAGAAAGTCCTAATCTATGCCTATATCTTAAAGTGTACTCTTTACTTTCAGGTTTATGTTGAGGTCCTTGATTCATTTGGAGCCCATTTTTTTTTTACAGGACAAAGGATAAGGATTTATTTTTGTTCTTCTGCATGTAGATTTCCACTTTTTACAGTATCATTTGTTGGAAATTTTTTCCTTTACTCCATGTGCCTTTTGGTCATCTTTGTCAAAAGCCAGGTGGCTGCCTACTGGTGATTTCAGTTTCATAGAAAGAGAATGGTAGTTTTCCTATTCTATGGAATAGTTTGAGAAGCACTGGTGTGAGTTCTCCTTGGAGTGTCTGCTAAAACTCCACACTGACTCTATCTAGGCCTGTACATTTTTAGTTGGGAGATTTTTAATTTACTGTTTTAATCTTACTGGTTGTTATCAATATGCTTAAGCTGTTTATCTTTTCTTGGTTTATTTTGGGAGATCATGTAGATCTAGAAATCCATCCATTTCTTTTATACTTTTCAGTTTAGTGGAATATTTCAAAATAAGACCTGATGGTGGCTTGGATTTCATTGCTATCTGTTGTAAGGGTCCTTTTTCATCTCCAGGTTTACTAAGTTGGCTATTCTTCCTTTAAGGTAGTTTGACTAAGGGCCTGTCATTCTTACTTATATTTTCAAAAAACGACTCTTAGTTTTACTGATTCTTTGTAGTTTTTATTTCTAGTTCATCAATTTCCACATTGATATTAATTTCTTTATGTACTGACTGGTCTTAAGTTTTTAAATATCTATTTTAGAGAAAGCTCCTTTGTAATGGATTAAGTAAAAGTACTGCAGGTTCCTGAGTAACTGTAGTGGGCAGTGAGCCATGAGACCACACAGCAGATCCCTGAAGTGGTGGGTGAGAGATCTCGATGTGGCAGCCAGTCCCATGAGGAGAGACAGACAGATGGGCACGCCATGCAGAGTGATGTTGGATATTTATTTAGTGGGTTATGGAGGGGAAAGGGGAGAAGGGAATGAGAGACAGAGAAAGAGAGAGAGAGAGAGAGAGAGAGAGAGAGAGAGAGAGAGAGAGAGAGAGAGAGAGGAGGAAGGGGAGAAGTGGGAGGAGACAGAAGCTGCTTTTTTGAGAAAGGAAAAGAGACTCAGGCTAGAAGCTGGGCACTGGAAGCTGAATATCAACTTGCCTCAGTAGATGGGGGTGGAGTGGGTATGGCTTGTCTCTTAAAGGAACAGAGCAGATCATTACACCCCTGGATTGAGAAGAATGTGTATTCTATAAAGCGTGTATATAGAGTGTTCCATTGATGTCTGCTAAGTTCATTTGATCTATGATATTATTTAGCTCAGATATTTCTCTAATTTTTGTTGGAATAACTGTCAATTGGTGAGAACATAGTATTAAAATCACCCATTACTACTGTTCTAGTTTAGTCTGTGACATCACTCAGGGCGATTGTGTTGAGTTAATCTGTGATGTCACCCACTCCCATAGTGCTGGGGTCACCTGCGGCTTCACATCTAGTACTAATTTTTTAAAGTCGGGTGCTCCTGTATAGAGAGAGTCTATGTTTAGGATAGTAATGTTCTCTTTTTAAAAAAATCCTGATATACTTATTTTGCTACTTTATTTAGTGCGCGTGCATATGTATGTGTATGCCTGAGTGTATGTGTATGCCTGAATATATGTGTGTGCACTGCATGCATGCAGGGACCTGTAGAAGTCAATCCCTGAAACTGGAGTTGCAGATATTTTTGAGATGCCAACTGGGTGTTGGCAATTAAACCTGGGTCTTCTGAAGGATTAGTCAGTTGTTCTAACTGCTGCTCCATCTCTCCAGCCCCTAGTACTGGCTTCTTGATGGATATTCCCTTAAGCAGTGTGATGTGACCCTCTTCATGCTCTCTCAATAGTTTGGAATGAAGGCATGGGGATTTAGAAAATAATAGTAAAGAATATGAAGACACGAATGAAAATAATAACGTGGTGAAACATAGGATAGTATCGGGAGGGAATTCCAGTGAGTACTGAAAATTCGCTTAATTTCCAACTGCTTAAAATACCCCTGAGCCCAAAAGTAGGAGTCAGACAAAAGACTGCATTAACATGATACAAGGAAATGAACATACCAATTGAAGATCGCGGGCTACATTCATAGTTAAACATTTTGTTGCTAGAACAAGTCACCGTCACATCCTAGGCCAAAATATTCTGTAGGCAAGCCATTCCTTGGGTGGAATCCAATGTTATCTCCGTAAGGGAACTGGAAATCAGTTGGGTCCTTGTTTGAGGGAGGAACAGGCCTACTTCTCTATTCCTGGAGCACAAGACTGTCTATTAGTCACACCTGTTAACAATCACCTTGAAGGAGCAGAACTCCCTGCTCTACATCTAAGTGGGACCTTTGTTTGAGGCTGGAGCACAATAACCTCGAAGGAACTAGAGGTGGTAAGTTCCAACTCTCTGACCCTATGGTCAAGGTGGAAAGAGGCTCACATTTTCGGACCTCCACGTGCCTGCCCTATGTTCTGTGTTCCTTGAATGGAGTGTTCCTTGGCGAGCAACCACAGCTGTCTACACCACCACCGGGCACCTGTCGCACTAGCCAGTTAAGAACAGTGGCTCGCTGGATTTCAGAACCTGTTAGAGAACGCTGAAGAGCAGGCGCTGATTGTCCAGCACCCACTTCAGGTGGCTCACAGCTGCCTATCTCTGCAGCTCCAGGGGGAGCTGGCCTCTGTGGGCACCTCCACCCATGTGCACACAACACACACACATAGGCATGCATGTATGCATGCATGCATGCATGGACACACATACACAATAATAAGCAAACACACTAATAAAAAAGAACTGTAGGAGAATTAAAAAAAACAAGGATGATATGGAATATACTTGTATTTTAGTTACTAAGATTAGCAGTGGGGTAGGGAGTCCAGTGGGTGAAGGATAAGAATTAAGTATTAGACAACTTTTAAGAAAATAAAATAAAAATTAAGGTAGGTAAAGTAGTTAAAGGGGGAAAGGTGGGATGCTGTTAGGGATGCGGATCTTAGAGACTGTCAAAGCGATGAGAGGTTGTGATTAAGAAGTAAAAGGAGAAGGGGTTAAGGGTAAGAGAAAGAAGAAAAGACGTATGGAAGGGGGAATAAGTGAGGGAGGCGTGGCTAAAGAGAGTACTAAAGAATGCCTAATGCGGCACTGGGACAAGAAATAGAAAACCCAAGTGAGCAATATGCAAACAAAAGTGGAACCATCTTGAGACACGTATGCAAGAGAAGAAGGTAAAATATGGAAAATAAGAGACGGAGAGATTATACATATGGACGGAATCGATGGCACAGGTGGGCTGAGTTGAGAGATGACGCTCTCAGGTCGTTCTGACTCTAATAGCCTCCATGTGGTAGCATGCCACAGAAGAGAGGGTGGGAGCTATTGGTCCCTGCAGCCTCGCTCCTCTTCTTGGGACTCTCCCGGCTCTTGGAGTCAGAGAGCTGTTTACTCAGCATCCTCTGGCCCCAAGCTGCTCCCTGGTCCCTCGGTGTTCTTTCTGTAACTGGTTTTGAAATTGGCCACCGGGAAATGTTGGCAGAGTGTGGGGGAACAAACTGGAAAAGACTTGAGACAAGCACAAGAGCCCTGCAGGTAATTCCAATGAGAACTCAGGCTGTGAGAAATAAGGAATCGGTTTCTCCTGGAGAAAATGGTTCCCTTGTAATACCGCTGCAGAGACTGTGTCCTGACACCTCCATCGGAGCCTGGACTACAGTGAGGGACTCAAGTTTCTGCTGGCAGAAGCTGCAAAACAACGTTATGCAATGCGCTGTGTGGACGGTTTTGGCCGAATTTAGCATGGAGTTGAGAGCAAAGGAAGCAAAGCAGAAAGCTTTGGAAAAATCGCAGCCTAGCCAAGGAAAACAGAAAGAAAGAAAAAAAAAGCATGTGCAAGGTGGCAGAGTGCCTGCCTGCTAAGGAGATTGGCATGGACAAAGGGAACGGGTTGCTTTGTACCAGGACAGCAGGGAGGCAATCTGAGGGCATCTTAGAATCTTTGAGGTTGCCGCTCCCATGCCAGGCCCAGAATTCTAATAGGCTGGACTTGTTTCAAAGAAGGCCCTAAAACTCGCTACTCTGAGCTGCCGTGGCTCTCCTCTCTCTATCTTCAGCAGGAAAGGGCTCTGTGGCCCTTCTCACCAGTGCTCATGCGGGCTGCAGTACAGCTCATGCGGTCTGCAGGTAGTGCTGTTTGGAATGCAAGAGTTACGGGTTCGTGGTGGCGTCTGCTGTGGCTTCAAAGGAAAGGCTGAGAGGGTCGGCAGAAGTGTGCTTCTGGGGCCAAATCCCTGCAGAGATCTCTCAGTGCTGAAGGAAGCTAAAAATGGACCTTCATTGGATGGCCCGGGAAGGGAGAATGGCCGCAGCATGCGCTTGGGAAAGCCACCGCTGTTAGGATACAGCCAAAGAGAGAAAAAGTGTGACAATTAAGGCCGTAGGCTGGCATTGCCTAAGGCATAGATAGGGTCCCCTTCATTCCCATGTACACAGGATATGGGGCTTCAGGCTTAAATTTTTAAACTTACTTTACATTACTATTTTTTTACTATATATTTTATATTATATATTTGACTACATAAAATCAATACAGCCATCTAGTTCATTTTTTAAGCTGGGAATGGAAACATTTTCAGCTCGGTAATTACATCTTATTCCTTTATTCATAATCTTTGCCTGTGTTTGTATGTTAGTCAGCTTTCTCTTACACTGAAATGCCTGACACAACCTAGAGAAACGGACAACTTTGCTTCTATTTCTGTAAGTTCCAGTCTGGATGAAGAAGCAAGTCACTTTGGGTCTGCTGTGAGGATTCACGACAGCGCCACTAGGGTATAGTGTCAGCACAGGTAGTGAGACGCCCTCCCCTCCGAATCCTAGTCAGAATAACCATCTCGCAAAGATCTTCCAGTTCACTGTTCGGCTGGTCCTTCTCCATGTTCTGACAGTATTTGAGGAGACCAGCTGGCCACAGTTAAAAGCAAGGTCTAAACCAACTTACCCAGTTTGGCTAGCCTAGTCGCTGCTGGTGTGTTACCAATAGGTGGCGCTCTAAGCCCAAGTTCGCATTAATTCTGTAGCTGTTTGCCTAACCAAATAGGCTTTTAGAAGGTAGGCAGGGTTGGTGATGCCATATAGAATGCAGCAGCCAGCCCTTCTCCCACTACTTTGAGTAACTCTAAATAAACCCCCTTACTCATAGAGTTGGACCTTTCGCAGTCATTGTTTTAGGCGTCAGTACTATTCCGAGAAGTCAGAAAATGGACGCGGTGGTAAACCACTCATCCCGAGCCGCAAGCTCAGCGGCATGATAAAGCTTCCCATGGCCTGAGCAGCCGGCACGGGCCCCACTCTCAGGGGTTCCACCCCTCACTGTGGCACCACCCCAGGGACCAAACACACAGACTTCGGGGTCACTGGATTTAAACCAAAGAATTTGTGTTCTCATTTGGTTAGCATACTGTTTGCATTTATTTATTTGTGTGCAGTCTTTTAGCTTACTTTTACAAGTAAACTGGAAATCTGTGTTTCTTTAGGGTTAATTTTCTGCAGCTTGATTTTGGTCCTTTGAATAGGGGGCATTTCTTTTCTTTTCTTTTTTTCTTTTTCTTTCTTTCTTTTTTTTTTTTTTTTCGTGTCTTATGGTCTTTTTAATTGAAAATTGAGCACTAAAATAAACATCTACCTGTGCTGGCTTTGGGAACTCGACTAACTAGCTCCCCAAAGTTTCGTAGTCCTTTCAACACGTTTCTGGGAACAAGAAGTCCTTGTGAAAAGGGCGTTTGATATCTTCATTTCCCTCAGAGCCTCGACCCTGCTGTTTCCGTCCTGATTACGTGTGGGGTAGATTTCACGATGACACCGGATAGCTCTCTGCGGGGAAACACAGAGCACTGAAGTAGCTGCCACCGGGAACTTTCCAGGGAACAGCAGCTCGGGGCGCGGGACACACACACACACACACACACACACCTCTCCCGTGCTAATGTAAACATAGGCCCAGGACCACGTGGGGAGGACTGTAACCCGGTGAGGGGGTGGGACTGGGGATTGATGCTCAGGAATGAATGGTTTTCATTTGGAAGTTAATATCGCTCACTTATTTCTGTGTTTTAAAGATCCTGAGTTTTAAACCATGCCATAGTGTTGCATGCCTTTAATCCCAGCACTTGGAAGGCAGAGGCAGGAGGATCTCTGTGAGTTCCAGGCTTGCCTGGTCTACAAGAGCTAGTTCCAGGACAGCTAGGGCTACACAGAGAAATCTTGTCTCGAAGTCTCGAACCCCCTCCACCACACACACACACACACACACACACACACACAGATAGATTCAAGACATTAGTAATAGATAATTTCTTAAACGTTTTGGTACGATGATCGATGAGAATGTATGAGGAAAAAAGTTAAAATTACCATAAGTTTCAAATTAGGACTCAGGAGGATGAAAGACATTTTTTTTTTTTTTTTTTTTTTTTTTTTGCCAGAGAAGCAACTAGTTTAAAGAAATCAAACACTGCCGGTTCACCCTGGGTCATGGCCTGAGCATTGGTGTAGGATTAGGTTCCGGGTCAGGAATTGTGTCAGAATCGAGCATGGGTCCCCAGTGAGCAGACAGGAATATGGACAAAGGACACACCCAGGGCAGAGTCCATTCCAAAGGCAGTGTGGTCTTCCTTATGGATCTCAGTCTGGTTCAGATCAATCATCTATAACATCTATTGGTTCAGACTGATCATCTTTATTAAGCCTGACTTTATTATAAAAAAACTTTTTAAAAAGCTTTATTTGTGTATGTCTGTGTGTGTGTGTGTGTGTGTTTGTGTGTGCACGCGCGCATGCGTGTGTGCATGTGTGCGTGTCCCATTACAGAAGAGCGTTCATTGGAGTCTCTGGAAACTGTTACAGGCAGTTGTGAGCTGCCGCCGGTGGGTGCCGGGAGCTGAACTCGGGTCCTCTGGTACAGCAACAAGTTCTCCTAACTACTGAGCCGTCTCGGCAGCCCAACTCCTCTCACAGCATCTCTGTGAGAAGCAGCCAGTCACACAATGCTTGATATAAAATTCTTTAGCGTCTCATAAATTGGGGCGGGGGTCGGGTCACAATATAAACACCTTTGCCAGGTAGCAATGGTACTCCACACCCTGAGTCAGGCTGTTATAATTTTAAAAACAGCGCGAGAGAGGGACACCATGCAACAGGGTTCACATGGAGGGGCTTTTTATTTGAGAGGGGAAGGGAATAGGAAAAGGAGGGAGGGGGAGGGGAGACTGATTTCTGGTGACAGGAGCGGCAGAAGAGAAGAGAGGGAAAGAGAGATGGAGGCAGAGATGGAGAGAGGTGGAGAGGTGGAGAGATGGAGGGGGGAGGGAGGGAAAGGGAGAGATGGGAGGTGGGCAGGGCCCTTTTATAAGGGAACACAGTGAATGTACACAGGAGGCGCTCTTAGTGGCTGCAGCTGAGGGTGTATCCTGTCAGGACCTCAAGGGCAGGCCAGTACAGATGCCTCAATACTAACACAGAGTCCTAATCATCTTCGTCCAGGCCCTGAAAAGACGTTTGATCCAAAAATTAACCCTGGACCCAGAGATCTTACCACTGCTTTAACAGAATTTGAACAAGAAACTTGTGTAGGCAGCTGGGAGCTAGTCTGAGCACTTCTGAACCACCACCACGAATGAGGTAACCAGGAGGTTACGGCTGTGTGAAAGCCTTCGCCTGAGGCTGTAGGAAGGGAGGCGGAGCACAGAAAACCTGCCTAATTTAAGTATGCACATGCTTTAGTTATAGAGTTCACAAGTGTGTTTTATGTAGTCCTAGCTGTCCTGGTGCTTGCTTGCTATGTAATCCGGGTTGGCTTAGAACTTGTGGCAATCCTCCTGCCCATAAAATTCTGACAGAGAAATGATAGATGGAGACATAAGCAGGAGGCTTTTTTTTTGTCTTAGCAATAAGATCACATGTTTCCACTAATCAATTAACCCGCTAATAATCTTATTGATGAATCATCACACCTGATAAAGAAATGAATATCTTCAAAAATTCCATTTTAACGATTTTACGTTTCTGCTCTGTGTTGTGCTGGCTTGTACTTGGTGTGCAGTAATGTCGCGTGGGCAGTGTCTGCAGCCTGAAGCAGATCGCTCTGGACAGGAAATTAGTACCTAGAATTTCCCCTCCCCAAATACCCAAAATCATATCATCCAATCAGTAAGTGGATTTAATGAATTGAAGACTCCTTTCATAGGAAAAAATGTAGTCAACAAATATTTTTTTTTTAAAAGTTCAATGCTGTTTCTTTACTGCCCAGAAAAATGACGTTAAAACCGCTTCAGTGTTCCAACTCATCCTGGTCACAATAACTGTTGTCAGGACCATCAGTGGCAACAAAGGCCAGCGAGGATGAGGGGAAAGAACCTTCCTCACTGCCAGAAATTTAAGCCATTGCAACCTCTATGCATGCCCATGTGGGAGTTCTTAAAAACCTAAGAAGCTAACTACCACATGAAGCCCACTATATTCTCCTGAGAACATTCTGGAAGGGCCCTAACCCAGTGTTCTGCAGAGACACCTACACACCAGCGTTTGCTGTGCACCTGCTGACGGGAGCCAAGACGTGGAAGCAGCCCAGGCGGACATGGAGTGAAGCATGGGTCAAGGAAACGAGACATTCACCTGAGAAATTTTATTCGCCTGCAAAGAAAAATGAAATTATAACATTCACAGTAACTAGATAGATTTGGGGAAAAAATAAGAAAAAGGGAGCCAAACTGAAAAAGATCCATTGCTGCTGGAAGGGGTCAACGCTCAGCAGCTCAGGAATTGAGGGGGAGCCACAGAACTGGCGAACTACTCATTCCTTAAACTTTTCTGTCTGAGGGAGTAAAATTTAACCCTCTGGGGCTAACAGGAGGGTCAGACTTAATTCTCTAGGGCCTGCGATGAAAGGAAACACACACACACACACACACACACACACACACACAATCTCCAACATGTCAGGAACTCACCTAGGGCGCTGATGGATGGCAAGCCTTCAGCAGGTCAGAGACACTGAAGAGGAGATGCAGAGCAGATGAACTACTGGAGAGACAGACAGACAGACAGACAGACAGACAGACAGACAGACGAGAACTTTTCTGAGGGCCAAAGCTTAGTTCTCCATTTTATTATTCTTCCCTCACTTGTTCTACTCTATTCTTTTTCTTCTACTGTTTCCCTTTTTTGTGTCTTTATTTTTCCCTAACAGATTACAGATGCCTGCAGAATCTTCCAAGCCATATAAAGATTATAATATGGCTACACTGTATTTTTTAAATGAACTATTATAATGAATACAAGTAAAAAACAACATGTTTCCCATTTCTCTTCCATGATTAAACATTTTATGTATTACAGGCAAAAAACAAATTATTCCCTAGAACCTACACAGTTAAACATTTATCTTTTAACCGTCTCATGCGTCAGGAGCCTTTTAGCCATGAGTGTTTACATGGGCAGTAGTTTTTATAATTGCCAGAAAAGCAGGTTGCTAGTTTTGCTTTTCATATTTCAGAGTCCTGTCCAATCCTTTGTATTTGAGCTACGTGAAGTCATTGTTTAAAACTTTGTTTTAACTATGACACGTGCTGAAACCTGTGAACGCATTTCCCAGCATCAAAAAGAACTTGAACTAGCCTAACACCTGGGACCTGATTGCTTTTCTAATCATTAACCTAAACCACAGTCTATACTGCTCTTCACGAGAAACTCATAAAGCCTAGCTGTGTTGTGCCACTTCCTTGTTCCTACTTTCTACCCTCTGCAGTCCCTACTCAATCAGGGGTGAGGGCAACACCATATCCTACCTTTACCAAGGTATTAATTTTCTCACTAAAACTAACCTCTACCATAATCCCTTACTATATTTGTGAAAAAGCCTGAATCACCAAAATTCTATTTAAACTAATGTTAGTATTGTATAAAATCATTGCCCCAGTTAAACAATACAGCTTAAGAGAAATCATCTTCATAATAATCCACAGGTAAAAATGCCCAGTAGAATGGGATATTTTCATAATGGTGATACTATGTTAGAGGCAGTCGGGAACCCCCCACACCCATTCATACCATGCCAGATAACAGGGAAAAAATGACAGTGGCAAGCATGTAAAGGCAGAGCAGTAGCAAGAGGCATTCTGTGGCCGAAGCCCTCGGGGCCTTGCCCATCAGAGACTGACCCAACGGCGCTGTGCATTCTGGTGGGCCTAACTCACAAAGCTCAATGCCAGATGCTGCTTCTCTGGCATGGCCACCGGCAGTGTCTATTGCCTGTTATCCCTTATACGTGGAATCTAGACACCCTTTGGCTTGGATATTAGTTACACTACAGTGCATCGCTAAGGTGTCTCTGGAGGTACTTACACACAAAGGATATGAAAATGGAAAAGATAGGCAACTATGAACGGGGAGAGTGAGACCTAAAGGGAGGGAAGGAGGGGCAAGAGAAGGCAGCAGAGCCTAGTCATGTCATGTCATGAAAGAAGATGGGGGAAAGATGGGTGAGCAAGAAGGGGAGGCAGGCAGAGAGAACAAAGAGAACAGCACTTATTTGTATGCGAACCATAGAGATATTTTTAAAAATATGCTAAATTAAAAATGCAAGTCATGAGGAGAGCATAAAAGCCCTTATATTCTCTGAGCAAAGGAAGAACAGAGTAACAGTACAACTATCAGGTAAACAGGGCTTAGAAGCTGTCTCTGTGTGGCCGAAAAGAGGGTAACAAAGCACACAGTTTCTTCTACGGGAGTGGGTGTAGCTCAGTGGGAGAATGTTTGCTTAGCATGTGTGAGGTCATGGGTTTGATCCCCAGCACAACACATGCATGCGTACACACACACACACACACATATGTACACACACACACACACACACACACACACACACACATGCACACACAGTGTCGGGGAAGGGGAGGGCAGCTTAAGAGCCTATGATTCTATGTAGAGATCAATAAAAAAATAATAACAAAAAGAATCTATGACTCTATTTCTAAGAGAAAAATAAGAGGAGTATAGAGAGGCTGTGCGGAGAAAAGTAGCAAACAGCCTGCATCTCTACCCATGGCTTCCAGGGCACAGAGGAGAAGCCATAGCCCTGTGTTAGACCAGAGGCGTTGGTTAAAACAGACCTAACCACGACGGACAAGCTCACAGTGCTGACATGCTTTAAATCAAGTGTAGGGACTCAGAGAGGCAGGGCTCTTCCTGTGTTGCTGGCACCCCTTACGTGTCAGGTAGAATCTATGGCTTGAGGCTGAGTTTCTCTGGGGGCCTAAACACAAGACACAGTCACAAATCAGGGAACCTGGGGACATCCTGCCACAATATTTGGGTGGGAGGTGGGAGGCAGCCATGGTGGGGAGGCATGGGCATGCAGAGTTTAGTTAGCAAGTGGCTTGGGTTGTGAAGGAACACACGCCATCTCCTGAGGATAATGACAGAAAGTGATAGACTGTGGACCGCACACCTCTGCAGTTGCCTCCCTGCCATGTGTTCTTGGCTGCCAGGGGAGCTGAGAGTTCAGATCTTAGGCCCAGTGGACTGCACACTTGGGTTGTGTCTGGAGGAACCTACAACCTGTCTAGCTTGCAGACTCCAGGGCTAAAAGCAGCCAGCCGTGGCTCCTGGCATGCAAAGAAGGTAGTCTCTGAAGTAGCACAGCTTTGATGGACAGCTGGTACTCAGCTGGCGGGGGACCAGCACCAACCCCGATGGCTAGAAAGGCGGGGATGTAAGCACTGACTGCTGCCTCCCACAGGGTCGAGTGTTAGAGGACCCAGAAAAAAACCGCTCGAAGGCTTTGCTGTTCTCTAAACCTCCCCCCCCTCTTTAACTATATTTTCATATTGTTTTTCCTTTGTTTTATTTTTTACATTTAATTCATTTCTTTGTTTTTCGAGACAGGATTTCACTGTGTGGCCCTGGCTCTCCTAAAATGCACATTGTAGATCAGGCTAGTCTCAAACTCACAGAGATCCGCCTGCCTCTGCCTTCCGAGTGCTGGGATGAAAGGCGTGCGCCACTACCACCTGACTTGCTTTATTTATTTTTAAAGCTCCTTATTTCTTGTTACTCTTCTTGCTTTTACCTTATTTGTTTATTTTTTCTTGGTGATATATTTTTCTTAAATTTTTTGCTCCTTTCTCTCTTTCATCCTCATATCCTTTGCCTCCTCTTTCCTTTCTTTAGTTTATCCTTGGTTCGTCTCCCCTCGCTCCCTTTCAGGGCCCCTTCCTTGATTTCACTCACTTAGTATTCGTCACTCGAATGGATTTTTAACTGTGTTATCTTACTGCACACCGTTTTCATGTCTGTGGTCATTGGTTGTGCGGTACTTGGCCTTATTGCTTGTATTGCTTTAACTGTGGTTAAGTTTGGTTTGGTGCTGTGACCATTTCATCCACTGTGTTCTCCTCTGTGTGGTGCTAGACTGAACCCTCAAGACAAAACTGCTCATTAGTAAGATATGCCAACAGATGCCCAAATCGCAGCTGAGAAACACAAGAAACATGAAAAACAAGGTCACGTGGGTCCTCCAAAAGATTATAACTCGTTAGTCATCGGATCCGAAAATATTGAAATGCCAAACAAAGAATTCAAAGATCTTGCTTTGAAAATGAGCAGCAACTTCAAAGAGAATTCAAACAAGCAGACGGATGGAGTGAAGAAGCCGGTTCAGGACCTGGACAAGAAGCTTGCCGACGTGGATGAGAAATTCAGGAGGGAAGTTGAGGTTCTGAAACAATAAAAAAAACAAAACCCGGGAATGCTGGGAATGAAAAGCTCAATAAATAGAAAGCACGGTAGGAGGTGGCACTGGCAGAGTAGACAAAGATGAGAAAGAATAGCAGAGATCGAAACGATGCCGAGGAAATGCTGTCCGTTAATAAAGAAACGCAAATCAACATGATCTCAACTTTTAATGTCCCTGAAACCTGACTGAGACAAAAACCAAAGAATCCATGAGCTGGCTACAAAGTAAAGGTGACTGATTTCATGAAATTACAGGTGAAATTTCCGCAGATCTGGGGGAAAGGCATGATGTCCAAGAGTGAAAACCATTTAGAACCTTTAAATAAACATGCCCAGATTTGAAGCCTGCCAGGTCATGTTATAGTTAGGAATTTCGCATCACAAAGGAAAGAAACAACATTAAAGCCACCAATTCACAGAGACAAGCCCATCAGGATAGCATCAGATCTCTCAGCAGAAACCCTAAAATCCGGGAAAGACTGGAATGACAGATTTGAAGCTCTGAGAGTGTCTGGTCACCAAGATGAGTCTACTTGGCAAAGTCATCTTTTAAAATTAATGGGGAAACAAATACCTTCCGAGGAAAGCACAGCAAAGCCAGCCAAAGGAATCCCACAACATTGGAGAAAAATCACAAAATTGAAAACACAGGGAAGAATAAATTTCATGAAAGAAAGAGATGAATGGATGAAAATCAGGAAAGAAACAAACAGATCCAACTCAGCCAGGTGACTAAGGAAGAAAAAGGCAAACAATATTCAAACCAGTGAGAAAAGGTAATGCACCTCAATAGTAATCCTGGATACAGACACCCTTTGCTCTTCAATTAAAAACCCCAACATAAATCTGGCGGTGGTGGTCCACACCTTTGATCCCAGCACTTGGGAAGCAGAGGAAGCAGATCTCTGTAAGTTCGAGGCTAGCCTGGTCTACAGAGCGAGTTCCAGGACAGCCAGGGCTACACAGAGAAACCCTGTCTTGAAAAATAAATGAACAGCAGCACCATCAAGATGCAGCATGGCTGCTTAGATTTAAAACAAAAACAAAAGATCTGAGACTGGAGAGATGGCTCAGCAGTTAGAAGTATTTGCTGCTCTTACAGGGAACCCAGGTTTAGTTCCCAGTACCCTTATGGCAGATCACAAGCATCTGTAATTCTAGCCTCAGGGGAATCAATGCCCTCTTCTGACTCCTACAGGTGCCAGGGACAAACATGGTGCCCATACATACATGCAGGGAAAATACTCATATAACATAAAATAAACACAAATTTTTAAAATATTTTTTATTGACTTTATAGAGCTCTACATTTTTCTCTGCTCCCCTCCCTTTCTCTTCCCTTCCCTTCACCCTTCCCTCAAGGTCCCCATGCTCCGAGTTTACTCAGGAGATCTTAACTTTTTTTACTTCCCATGTAGATTAGATCTATGTAAATCTCTCTTAGTGTCCTCATTGTTGTCTAAATTCTCTGGGATTGTGGTTTGTGGGCTGATTTTCTTTGCTTTATGTTTAAAAACCACTTATGAGTGAGTACATGTGATAATTGTCTTTCTGTGTCTGGGTTACCTCATTCAAAATAATGTTTTCTAGCTCCATCCATTTTCCTGAAAAATTCAAGATGTTGTTTTTTTTCTACTGTGTAGTACTCCATTGTGTAAATGGACCACATTTTCCTTATCCATTCTTCGGTCAAGGGGCATTTAGGTTGTTTCCAAGTTCTGGCTATGACAAACAAAGCTGATATGAACATAGTTGAACACATGTCCTTGTGGCATGATTGAGCATCCTTTGGATATATACCCAAAAGTGGTGTTGCTAGGTCTTGAGGAAGGTTGTTTCCTAATTTTCTAAGAAATCGCCACACTGACATCCAAAGGGGTTGTACCAGCTTGCATTCCCACCAGCAATGCAGAAGTGTCCCTTTTTCCTCACAACATCTCCAGCATAAGTTGTCATCAGTGTTTTAGATCTTGGCCATTCTTATAGGTGTAAGATGGAATCTCATAGTTGCTTTGATTTGCATTTCTCTGATGGCTAAGGATGTTGAGCATTTTCTTAAGTGTCTTTCAGCCATTTTAGATTCCTCTGTTGAGAGTTCTCTGTTTAGGTCTGTACTCCATTTTTTTTATTGGATTATTTGTTCTTTTGATGACCAATTTCTTGAGTTCTTTGTATATCTTGGAGATTAGACCTCTGTCTGATGTGGGCTTAGTGAAGATCTTTTCCCATTCTGTAGGCTGTCATTTTGTCTTGTTGACCAAGTCCTTTGCTTTACAAAAGCTTTTCAGTTTCAGGAGGTCCTATTTATTAATTGTTTCTCTCAGTGTCTGTACTACTAGGGTTATATTTAGGAAGTGTTCTCCTGTGCCAATGCGTTCAAGTGTACTTTCCACTTTCTCTTTTATGAGGTTCAGTGTGTCTAGCTTTATTTTAAGGTCTTTGATCCATTTGGACTTGAGTTTTGTGCATGGTGATAGATATGGACCTATTTCAATTCTTCTACATGTTGATATCCAGTTATGCCAGCAACATTTGTTAAATATGCTTTCTTTTTCCATTTTATTTTTTTTCTTCTTTGTCAAAAATCAGGTGTTTGAATGTGTGTGGATTAATATCTGGGCCTCTGATCCGGTTCCATTGGTCCTTCTGTCTGTTTTTATGCCAATACCAGGCTGTTTTCAGTACTGTAGCTCTGTAGTAGAGTTTGCAGTCAAGGATTGTGATGCCTCCAGAAGTTCTTTTATTGTACAGGAGTTTTGGCAATCCTGTTTGTTTTGCTTTTTAATGCGAAGTGGAGTTCTGTTCTTTCGAGGTCTGTGAAAAATTTTGCTGGGATTTTGATGGGCATTGCAATGAATCTGTAGATTGCTTTTGGTAAGATTACCATTTTTACTATGTTAATTCTGCCTACCCAGGAGCATGGGTGATCTTTCCACTTTCTGGTATCTTCTTCAATTTCTTTCTTCAAAGATTTAAAGTTCTTGTCATGCAGGTCTTCCACTTGTTTGGTTAGAGTTACTCTGAGATATTTTATGCTATGTGTGGCTATTGTGAAGGGTGTTGTTTCTCTGATTTCTTTCCCAGCCCTTTTATTATCTGTGTACAGGAGGGCTACTGATTTTTTTTGAGGTAATCTTGTATCCTGCTACATTACTGAAATTGTTTATGAGTTGTATAAGTTTCTTGGTAGAATGTTTGGGGTTGTTTATGTAAACTATTATATCATCAGCAAACAGTGAAAGTTTGACTTCTTCTTTTCCAGTTTGTATCCCGTTGATCTCCTTTTGTTGTCTTATTGGTCTAGCAAGGACCTCAAGAAGTATATTGAATAGATATGGATAGAGTGGACAACCTTGTCTTGTTCCTGATTTCAGTGGGATCTCTGTGAGCTTTTCTCCATTTAGTTTGATGTTGGCTGTTGGCTTGCTGTATATTGCCTTTATTATGTTTAGGTATGTTCCTTGTATCCCTGCTCTCTCCAAGACCTTCATCATAAGGGATGTTGTATTTTGTCAGAAGGTTTTTAGCATCTAATGAGATGATCATGTGGTATTTCAGTTTGTTTATATGGTGGATTGCATTGACAGATTTTTGTATGTTGAACCATCCCTGCATCTCTGGGATGAAGCTGACTTGATCATGGTGGATGATGGTTCTGATGTGTTCTTGGATTTGATTTGCCAGTATTTTATTTAGTATATTTGCATCAGTGTTCATGAGTGAGATTGGTCTGTAATTCTATTTCTTAGTAATGTCCTTACATGGTTTGGGTATCAGGGTAATTGTAGCCTTATAAAAAGAGTTTGACAACATTCCTTCTGCTTCTATTGTGTGGAGCAATTTGAGGAGTATTGGTATTAGTTCTTCTTTGAAAATCTTGTAGAATTCTGAGCTGAAACCATCAGGTCCTGGGCATTTTTTGGATGGGAGACTTTTGATGACTGTTTCTATTTCTTTAGCAGTTATTGGTCTGCTTGATTTGCTTATCTGGTCTTGATTTAATTTTGATAAGTGAAATTTATCCAGAAAGTTGTCCATTTCCTTTAAGTTTTCCAATTTTGTGGAGTACAGGTTTTTGAAATATGACCTGATGATTCTCAGAATTTCCTCCGTGTCTGTTGTTATGTCCCCCTTTTCATTTCTGATTTTGTTAATTTGGGTATTTTCTCTCTGCCTTTTTGTTAGTTTGGATAAAGGTTTGTCTATTTTGTTAATTTTCTCGAAGAACCAACTCTTTTTCTCATTGATTCTTTGTATTGTATTCTTTGTTTTTATTTTGTTGATTTCAGTTCTCAATTTGATTATTTCCTATTGTCTAATTCTCTTGGGTGAGTTTGCTTCTTTTTTTCCTAAAATTTTCAAATGTTCTGTTAATTCACTAGTGTGGGATTTTTCCAGCTTCTTTATGTAGGCATTTAGTGCTATGAACGTTCTTCTTAATAATGCTTTTTTTGTGTCCCATAAATTTGGGTATGTTGTGTGGGTATTTTCATTGAATTTTAGGAAGTCTTTAATTTATCCCTTTATTTCTTCCTTGACCCATTGATGATTCAGGAGAGCATTGTTTAATTTCCATGTGTTTGTGGGCTTTCTGGTATTAGTGTTTCCATTGAATTCTAATTTTAAGCCATGGTGATCCGATAAGATACATGGGATTAATCCAATTTTTTATATTTGTTGGTTTGTTTTGTTACCTAGTATGTGGTCAATTTTTGAGAAGGTTCCATGATTTGCTGAGAAGAAGGTATATTCTTTTATGTTTGAATGGAATGGTTTATAGATGTCTGTTAAGTCCATTTGAGTCATAACATCTGTTAATTCCCTTATTTCTCTGTTAATTTTTCGTCTAACTGACCTGTCCAGTGGTGAGAGTGGAGTGCTGAAGTCTCCCACTGTTAGTGTGTGGGGTTTAATGTATGATTTAAACTTTAGAAGTGTTTCTTTTACATAGGAGGGTGCTCTTGTATTTGGGGCATAAATGTTCAGTATTGAGATTTCCTCTTGATGGAGTTTTCCTGTGACTAATATGAAATGTCCTTCTTTATCTCTTTTGATTAATTCTAGTTTGAAGTCTATTTTGTTAGATGTTAGAATAGCTACACCAGTTTATTTCTTAGGTCCATTTGCTTGGAAACTTTTTTTCCCAACCCTTTACTCTGAGGTGATATCTATCTTTGAGGTTGAGGTGTGTCTCTTGTAGCCTGCATGTGTTTCTGTTTATAATGTGCAGTGCATGTCTGGTGCTCAGAGAGGTCATACATGAGCATCAGATCCCCTAGGACTGGAGTTGGAGATAATTGTGAGCTGCCATGTGGGCGCTGATACCCTGGTCCTCAGGAAGAACAACCAGTGCTCTTAACTTCTGAGTTCTCTCTGTAGCCCCAGCTTCTTTTCCTAGAGAACAGCTCTGAAAATCCTTCACATCTATATAATGATGAGTATCTTTTGTATGCTGCTAAGGTGACTGGTGACCTAAGAAAACCTGAGGATAGGATCTGTTCTCCAAAAATGTCAAAGCATGAACAGGCAACCTTATGCCCCACCTACAACACAGATACCTGATAAAAGACATGAGTGTAATGTAAAAGGTAGAAGGACTGGTTGATCACTAATAGTCCATTGTTTAATTAGTCATGACTACATAATGAAGTCACCCCAAAGGGCAGGGTTTATATGAACTTTTAGATAGTTGAACACGTGGAGCATCCTGTAGGGTGGTGACCTAGAGGAGGAGGGGCAGAAGCTCTCCTACCCACAGCCCTCCCCATGCCATTTCCTCTGCCTGCTTTCATCTGGCTGTGTATCTGTTTCCGCTATCATATCCTTTATTAATAGGCCAATAAACTAATAAAGATAGAGTGTTTTCCCGAGTTCTGCTCCAGCAATTTAATCAAAGAGTAGGAGAGAGTGGTGGGACACTAGCTGTAACCGCAAGCTAGACGTTGAACTCACAACCTGGGTTTGCACTCGGCATTTGAAGTAGGGGGGTAGCTTCACCAACCAAGCTTTCAAATTCTGAGCTCGATGCTCTCTCTAGGTAGTGTCAGAACCGAATCAAAATAGAGCGCAACCTCTGGGTCCACTGGAGAACTGATTCGTTAAATGTGGGGGAAGCCCCATACGTGATTTCAGAAACTAGGGGTAAAGTATTCTGTGCTGACCATGAGAGAAGAGGAAAGGTGCTGGGTCCCCTGGGGTATGTGTGTGACATACATAAGTCATCTCACATCTTAAAGATGGCGACATTAATAACTGGTAACAACACCAGCTGATGATTCCTCAGCTATTGAAAATACATAAAATGAAGATCTTTCAAATCCTGTTTGGCCTGCTCAACTTTCCCTCTGGCAGGCTTTCGGGATGCTTTGGGGGCTGTGGAGATGGCCTGAACAGAGCCACTGCCTTCCACAGTCAAGTCTTTGTACATTTCCCCCAACATCTTCCAACTTTTTTGGCGTTGCCCGCTCCTTTTGTAAGTGATGACCAACAATACACTTTAGTCCGTGATTCTTTTACTTCAAGACTGCAGTCAGTCGGTGATGAGCCACAAGTAGCTTTACAGAGAAACAGGTTCCTGCTCTCTGCTTTTCAGCTCTCATCTTGCTTCCATTTTTCATTTCTGCTTTAATTTACATTGGTAGAATTACCCCGCCTTCCTCGTTCCCTCCCTTCTTATACTTTAAAATTATATATTTTCACCAAGATGTGCCTAAGGGTGTGTAGTTAGTTGTTTTTTACTCTTTAATCTTTGAGGGGCCTGCCACCTAGCTCCCAAATAAATACACGGAGGCTTATTCTTTCTTATAAACGCCCAGCCTTAGCTTGGCTTGTTTCTGGCCAACTTTTCTTAACTTAATCATCCTGCCTACCTTCTGCCTCTCGACTTTTATCTTTCTATATACCTTTCTTTACTTCTTTCTCCATGGCTTGTTGTGTGGCTGCCCCGGTGTCTTCCTCTCCTCCTTTTTCTCCTCCTTCCTCTTCTTCTCTCTGCCTGCCAGCCTCTCCTATCCTTTCTCCTGCCTTGCTATTGGCCTTTCAGCTCTTTCTTAGACCATTAGGTGTTTTAGATGGGCAAAGTAACACAGCCTCACAGAGTTAAACAAATGCAATATAAAAGAATACAGCACATCTTTGCACCATTAAACAAATATTCTACAGCATAAAAATGTAATATATCTTTAGCTAATATTCCACAACAAGTGTGTGTATGTGCATGTGAAGTTTTTGATGGAATCTTGAATCTGTAGACAAACCAGATCATCTTTCTAATGTTTATGTTAATTTTTAAATTTTCTGTTCTTCCTTTGTCTTTTCTTCTAGAGCTCACATCAGGAACCATGTGCCGCCGGCTTCCCCTTTCATCTTCTCATGGTGGAAGCTGTCATCCTTTCCTCCTGGGCTTAGACAAAGCCTCCGCTTGCTCTCTCAGGCTATTGCTCTGCTGTGCTGCCAGCCAGGTCTCACCATGGCTAGCTGTGCGATCTAGGGGAGTTGTTTAGCACGTTCATGCCTCGGTTTTGTCTTCTGAAAAAGGCAGGGGATAGCAATATATTTTTCTCAGATTATTGTGAAACGAAAAGGAGACAATAGTTGTCAAGCATTAGGAACAGAACATGATAGGTGTTCAGCAGATGTTCTGATTGTTTGGACTTGATTGTTCCAGTGTGGAGGATTAAACCCAAGGGCTGTGCATGCTACAATGGCTCTCAACCACTGACGCTACAGGCCCCCCTGAGCTTTATTTTAACAACCATGTTTCACGTTTGATTGTTTCTTTCCGCAGCAGTCTACTCTTGTGGGTAAATGACCCACTCTTCTCTGTATTAAATGTAAAAACTGAAGGTGAAAAGACGGATGTCTGTGTTGCAAGCATGGGGATCTGAGGTTGATGGAGGTAGGAACAGACGGATTCCTGATGCTTGGTGAACAGCCAGGCCAGCCAAATCCGTCCAGATTCTGTGACAGACCCCGTCACAAAAGATGAGGAAGAGTGAGGAAGATGCCCAACCTTGACTCTGACATGCAGACATGTATAAGCAAATACATATAAAAAGCAAAGCTCTAAGTCCTAGGAGAAAAAAACAACTATAAAGAAAACCTGTATGACCCTAAGTTGGATGGTGATGTCCTGTGCTTCACACACAACGCAGACTATTAAGGGAAGACTGAGCAAGGACAGGTCAAGCAGCGGCAGAATATCCAACTCCTGCTGTTTGCAATATCCTGTCTCCACAGTGTGGGCAAGCCAGCCACCCACAGGCTTTACAATCTAGGTGTTATGACAAAGGACTCGTGGCCATGTACAATCTTCTAGAGGTTACCATGCAAATATGATAACTCTAAGATACAGCAAATATTTCAGTGCTGTGCAAATGAAGGTGTATCAGCACTAACACACTCCTGGCGTTAGTGCACAACAGAGGCCCAGAACCATCAGTTACCAGGAAGCTGAAGGTGAACAGCGCCGTGAACTCTCGGGTCACATCTATTAATGGCCAAAATTAAATGGCGACAAAACCAGGGATGGGAAGAGTCCAGACCAGGTACATCTCCACCCGTTGTTGGGAGAGGGCTAAGGACTGCACCTGTTTTAGAAAACTGCGCAGAGGTTGCATGCAAAGTAGTGTGACCTGTCAGGGATCCTGACGAGGCAGGAACACAGACCTGAACCAGGACCCACACAAGAACTCAGAGCTGCAATGCTCGGGGTAGATCTGTGCACAGCACTCAGCAATAAGCAGAATAAACACCTGGTACCACTAACAACAAAGCAGGCTCTCCTAGTGCCGCATGGAGCGAAAGGAGCCAGACAGCAAAACATATGTGACAAACGGTCCAATTTAGATGCCGCTGAGAACAGATAAAGTTCATCTATAATTTCAGAAGCCAGCTTAGGTGAAGAAGTATCTTGCATGGCCAAGGGAAATTTCTGGATGTTGTAAATGTCTGGATCTTGACCAGGTAGTCATTATGTCAGTACTTAGAAGGTGCGTCATACAGGGATGATTAGGTATTTGTGGTATTAGTGGAATAGAGATAATGCAAGCAGAGTGTGCACGTGTGAGTGTGTAGGCGCATGCACACGAGTGCGCATGCGTTTGCACAAGTGCCATGACTCATGTATCAGTCCTCTCCTCCTACCTTGTTTGAGACTGGGTTTTGCTGCTTTGCTTTGCTGCTGCATCCATAGGGCTAGCTGGCCTGCAAGCTGCCCGGGACTCACTTGTCTCAGCCACTCAGCTTTCCATAGGAGCTCTGGGATTACAGACATGGAATAGTTTGCCTGGCCTTCGATGGGTGGGGGGATCTGAACACTGGGCCTCACATTTGCACAGCAGGTGATTTACCTTCTGAGCCATCTCCCCAGTCTATAAATGGATGTTTGTTTATTAATTTGTCTTACAAAAATATAATTGCAGGGCTGGAGAGGTGGTTGTGTGGTTAAGAAAACTTTTTTTTACAAAAGAGATTTAAGGAAAAAAGTGGCTTTAGAATTGTGATTTTTCTGTAGGTCATGGCTTCCTGTGTTGAGACTTTCTGGTTTTGTTCATTGACTTTGAATACTGTGACTCTCCCAAAATTGCAAATTAGAAGTGATGATTAGACAGTTCCTTGAGATTTTCTAAGGCATGCATTTTTTAAATTTTTAATATTTTACATGTATGAGTAGTTTGCTTTCATGTACACATATCCTGGTGCCTGCAGAAGTCAGAAGAGGGCATTGGATCCCCGGGATCTGGAGTCACAGACTATTGTGAGCCACCATGTGGTTGGTGGGTGCTGGGGACAAAATCCCAGGCCTTTGCAGAGCAGCAAGGATTCGTCACTGGTGTGCCGGCTCTCCGGCTGTCCTTCCCCTTTGAAGAGAGTTCCACATCTCAGTTCGTTCCCATTGTCTTTCTTTTTCCTTGCTGTGCTGGAGAAGACTTCTAGAACAGTGCCATCAGTTTGGTAAGAGAAGGTAGCCTCCCTCTGCTCCTTTTTTAGGTGGGGGAATACTCAGGGTTTCATTACTAACCACAAGCTCAGCCATAGGTGCGTGTGTGCGTGTGTGTGTGTGTGTGTGTGTGTGTGTGTGTGTGTGTGTTCACACATGTGGTATATGTGTATGTGCACAGGTGTGTATTACATATGAAACTCAGAAGGCATCCAATGTCTTCCTCTGTCATTCTCCAGGCTAGTTTTTGAGTCACTAACCTGAGCTCACAGATTCAGCAAGACTAGCTGTCCAGAGAACTGTAAGGATCCTTCTGCCATCCGCGCCACAGTGCAAGAGTTACAGACACACTGCACCAAGCCTGGCTTTAGAAACCCGGCTGCTGTGGGAGGCCGAATTTGCCAAGAGATTTGGCCATGTCACCTAACATCACACTGATGGGTGTAAGGTTATTGGTTAGACTTTCATTAGCTTGTTTTCACTGTCTGCAGTATCTGCAGATGTTCCATTTTACATTTTTGATTGAGAAGATAGCTCAGATAAAGGCTTTGACCCATGGGACCCACATAAGAACTTTCGAAAGGAGAGAGCCAACTCTGCAAAGTTGTCCTCTGACCCCCACGTGGGCATGATGGCTTTGGTGCACCCACACTCACATAACCCCCCCGCTCTCTCACAATATAATAAAGAATAAAACTTAGATGTCTACATTTCCTCTCCCTTTTCTCAATTAGCCTTTCTGTATATTAATTTTATTAATTTTATAAAACAGATTTGACTTGGATTTTCCATTATTGTTCTGACTTCTGCCCCTTGGGATTTCCTTTGTTCTGGTGCCGTTAGATTCAAGCCACTTGTCTAAGTTAGAAACTAATAAGGGATGCACAATCCGCCTGATGCCACACTGCTCAGGTGGGTGCTGGCTACCCACAAGCCAATCTGGGTCCTCAGGGCCTGGGCTGTTGAGGAGACATCCACAGGCTTGCCTAGCACCTCGGGTGCCATGAGGAGGAACAAATATGTGTTGGGGAAATGGGAGAGAAAGAGAAGCAAACTGGGGAGAATCGGAGGGGAAGAAGTGAGCACAGAGAGGAGCACGCTAATGTTGGCAGCCTGATTGCCACCCAGGGACACGGTAATATCTCGGCCCTGGACTGCTGCCAAGGGCCATGTCTGTCCATGGTCTTATTACAGCCAGGATCTGTACTGACAACCACGGCCCATGTTGCCTCCAAAGGTCATAAGTGTAACAAGAGGGCCGGGCTGCTTGTTGGGGTTTCTGTCCCACCCAGTCCCCCAACTATTTAGTCCCAGAGAAAAATCACACAGAGGACTCCGTAAGTTATAAAACTGATTAGCCCATTAGGTCAGGCTTTTTATTAGTTCTTGTAACTTATATTAACCCATTATTCTGATCTATTTTATCGGAACCTTTTTCATCTGGGCAGATCACATCCTGCTGCTTCGGTGATCTGGGCTGGACTGGGAGGAATCAGGTTCCTCCTTCCCAGAATTCTCCTGTTCTCATTGCATCATTTCTACTTCCTGTCTGGTTTTCCCACCTATACTTCCTGCCTGGCCAATCAGCATTTATTTAAAACATGATTGACAGAATACAGACAATTCTCCCACACCAATAAGGATACCCAGAGTCTGGTCCGCTACCTGTGGTCATGTAGGTGTCTGATGGCCATGCTACTGCAGGAACCATACTGATTTGAGTGGCCTGTGCTGCTGCCCAGTGCCATGGTGATGTCCAGGCCAGAGCTGAAGCTATGGGCTATGTATGTGTCTGTGGCCCTACAGCAGCCAGGGTCTGAGCTGATGTCCATGACTCCTGCTTCCATTGAGGGCTATGTTGATGCCTGGGATCTGGTCAGCCACCTGAGACTATGTTGGTGTTCAAGGGCAGCTGGAGCCATACAGATCTGAGTGGCCCTGTCCCGCTACCTGGTGTCATGGTGAAGTCTAGGCCAGAACTCCTGCCGAGGTCCATGGTCCTGCTGCATCTGGGGTCTGTGTTGATGTCTGTCACCATGTTACCACAGGGGTATGTAACATGAGAGGGCCTGCTTGTTGTTGGGGTTTCTGTCCTGCCCGGTACCCCACAGCTGGCAAGCCCCAAAGAAAATCACATAGAGGACTCCATAAGATTATAAACTGATTGGCCCATTAGCTTAGGCTTTGTATTAGCTCTTATAACGTATATTACCCCATTATGCTTAACTATGTTAGCCACATGGCTCGGTACCTTTCTCAGTCTGTTAGGTAACATCTTGCTTCTTTGGTGATCTGGGCAGGACTTGGGGGAAGAGCTTCCTTCTTCCCAGAATACTCCTGTTCTCATTGTCCCGCCTCTACTTCCTGTCTGGTTGACCCACCTATACTTCCTGCCTGGCCAATCAGCATTTATTCAAAACATGATTCACAGAATACAGATAATTCTCCCACACCAGGGGGACACAGGAAACATGCATGATAGAATCAGAGGGCTGTGATGAGCCAGCCCTGACCTTCGCTGGCCCTGGACCCTCAGATAAGGTCCTTCCCACATACACACTTGAGAGAGATGGCCCCGCCCCTCACCACAGGTATGGGAAAGCTGTCCTTGATGGCAGGAGTGTAGGAGAGCTGGCTCCACCCCTCGCCTGGGTGGGGTGGCTCAAGTGGCCCAGACTGACCAGCTCAGCTGCCACCCAGATCTACCCCATCTATGACCAGCTGGAACGGGTCAAGGGACTGGTCCTGTGGAATGGTACAGGATCTCCTTAACTCAGGGTGGCTGTAGGATATTCAAAAGAAGTGCAAAGACAGGAAAGACAGAGGAGTGGGACTTGTTTGTCGGTTTGTTTGTAACTTTTTAAAAAATTGTCCTTGTTGGGGACGTTGCAAGGAGGATGTGGGAATAGTGAGAGGTGATCGGAATTGGGATATATGATTTGATGGCCCCAAAGAACCAATAAAGAAATTATGTTAAAATATAAAAAAATAGAAACTAAGATGGTTATGTTAAAGATTCCCTTCTCTAGTCTAGTCATAGGAAGTTGTGTATTTTCCTCTCACTATTGCCTGTTTAGCTGTAGAGCCTGCCAGCTTCACCATACTGTATTGTGAGTATCCTTATGTTTGAAACATTTTCCAGGGTTTTTTTTTGTTGTTGTTGTTGTTGGTTTTTTTTATCTTTTCTAGTTTGACTCTTATTTAACAGGATATTATTTAAGTTTCAAATATTTGGTTATTTCGCCGATGTCTTACTGTTATGAATTCTAATATAGTTTTATGGCCAACAAACATAATTAGTAATTAACCATTTTATTGGGACTTATGGCTCATCAAATGTGGTCTGTCTTGATGAAAGCTCTATATGTGTTTGAAGAATGTGCAGGTCCTAGTAGAACATCTTAGTTTTTTGTAGTTAGGTTAATTCATCATCCTCAAATTTACGAACTAATTTTATTCTAGTGGACAATTGAGTTCCTCTACGACCACCTTGGAGTTGTGTTTGCTTCAATAGGGTGACTGGGAGAGAAGTCCATAGTTTTTCTAAGGACCTCTAATTGGCTAGGACTCAATCACAATCCAGCTCCCCCGTGGAATTTGCCAATATTGCTTTTAGGCTATCATAGGGCTGGGCTAGAGACAGTCTTATTATAAAACCTAGCACTAATCCCTAAAACAACCTTCTGCTATCTCGGCTGGGTCTGTGGGTGCTCATCCAGCATCCCTGAGGTTTGCCAACCTGGATAACACTATCATCCACTTTCCAATGTTTCTTTCTCAAACTCAAGCATCTCTGGGCCATCCTCAACCCTTTGGTATTGACTCTCTCTTCAATCTGCTAGCCTTTTTCTTATGCAGGTGTGACCCAGTCCAAAGACTCTCACAAGGCTTTCTGGAGCCACCCTTCTACGTAGCTGGCTCTTTGGTGCTGGGGATCATTCAGGTGCTTCAGCGGTCTCGAGTCAGATTTCTGCTTGCTTGGTTAAGTGAAACTGCTACACTCAACTTGAGCTACAGCTCATTGTGCAGTTGATGAGACACTGTCCCCAAGAGAAAAACTAGGGCTTCTCTCTCCCCTAGCAAACTGAAGTATTATAGAGTTTTACTCCATTGTCTGAAAATAGTGATATAATTATTATGGAAGGAGGATTAATTTGATTTTATTTATTCTGGAAGAGCAGAGGTCTGTCATCCTTTAAAAAAAACTTAAAGTAGGGTTTTGGCAAAAAGTTTATTTTTATTAGTTTTAATTACATGTAGGTATGTGTATCCACATGTTTGAATGTGTATGCAAGTGAAGGTGCCCATGTAGGACAGAGGGATCAGGTTCTCTGGAACTGGAGTTATAGACTACTGTGAGCCACCTGATGTAGGTGCTGGGATTCGAACCTGGGTCCTCCAGAAGAACGGCAAGTACTCTTAGCCAAAGAAACATCTCTCCAGCCTCTACATGTTTTAATAACATCATGGTAGGCAGAACCCTAAGATGACTCCATAATCCTTAACCTTACATAATGTCCCTGAGTGGGAACAAAACCAATGATGAGATCTCGTGCCTGGGATTATTTTAAATCTTGTAGAAAACAAGATTTCATGTCTGTGATTAGGATCCCCAGGTCAACGAACCTGATGCAGGTGCCTGTTAAGAGGGACAGAACTTTCCCTGAAGAAAGGCATGAAACAGGGAAGGATCGTCTCTGTGGGACAGAGAAGGCATGCCTGTAGCAAAGAGTCAGAGATCAGGAGGAGCTGAGAGCAGCCCACAACAGACAGACAGACAGACAGGCAGGCAGGCAGGCAGGCAGGCAGGCAGGCAGACAGACAAGGGCAATCTCAGTCCCACAGTCACAAAGGACTGAACGCACTTGACAACCTAAACAGACTGGGAGTGAATTCTTCCCCCAGACTCACCAGGAGGAAACACAGTTTGCTGATGCCTGATTTCAGCTTGTAATGCCTTGATCAGAAGACCCGGCTAACAGATGACCTTCTGGTCCTGGAGCTGGAGGAGGGTGAACGGGTTTACTTTAAACCTCTGCGATTTGTGGCTTTAGTGTGCAGGAACAGAAAACTAGGTGATTCGCACTGGATTGTGATCCCTGGATCATACCCCAGGGTTCAGGGAAAGACAGACGCGTGGGAAGGCAGAATGGGACCACGAGGGTTCATTCTCTTCTTTGGCATAAATGAATTTCCATTCCGAAAGAAAACAGACTGTGGGGAAAGAAGAACGGGGAGCCTCAGCAAGAAAACAGCCTCTGCATAGCTCATTGTGGTGTCCTGTGGGGAGGAATTAATGAGGCTTTCCTGAGAGCCAGAACATTTCCCAGGAAAATGACAGACGAGCAGTTTTGTGTTATTTTGTTTTCCTAACAGTTCTGGGGATGGAATCCAGGGCCCTGCACAGTCTAAGCAAACAGTGCTGCTGAGCTCCAGCCCCAGCCCGTGGAGGAAAGATTGGGAAATGTTGGATCCAGAGCAGAGCAGTTCTCGGCTTGTCCGGCTTCCTACGCCAGGAGATGCCAGTGGAGCGTTTCCATGACTACCTCAGATATCCATATGTTACTCAGAGTCGGAACCTCACAAGTCCCAGAAGGGCTGAGTGTTTCTCAAATATTTGGTCAGCCAATACATGGCTCACAGTCCCTCTGGAAAAAGCCTGGAAGAAAATTTGTGGTGCACTCATGATGGTGTGGAAGGGCTGGATCTTCCTCAGATCTTCCTCAGTCTCCACTAAGAGAGTCACTCGGAGAGCTGAAGGAAAATACCACATAGCCAGAGTCTTTGTAAGGATCACCCTCCTCTCCTATTTCACCCCCCACCATCAGGATCCCTTCTCGGTGTCTGTCTGTCCTCCCCTCCAGCAGCGCAGCCATCAGGAAACGCAAACCTGCATCTCCATCCTCTCTCTTCCGCCCTTGCTTCCCGCCACCCAGACAAGCACAGCAGAGACTTTCCATGTGCTGTCATGTGCTGGTGGTTCCTCCCTCACTCTCTTCCTCTCCCTTCTCTCTTTTCTTCCTTCCTTTCTCCCTCCCTCTCTCCTTCCATTTCTTCTGCCCTTCCTTCCTTTTATTTATCCTTTGAGAACTTTACACATAGATAATAAATCTTAGTCATCTCTCGCCTCTGTGCCCCCTCCCATGGAAACCCTTTCTTCCTTAGTAGGGCCCCTCCTACTCCCTGGTCTCTTTTGTTTGCGACCCACTGAGTTAGAGTGGGGTGGTTTGTTTGCATGAACCTGAGTAGGGATTTAATTACTGCATAAAACCCAACTTTTCACTGGCTTTCACGCTGAAGAAAAACACACCTTCTTTCCCAGCAGCTGTTAATTGCCCGTAGTCCGCCAAGGAGCGTGGGACCGCAAGAGTTCCTCCTCCATCCACGAGGAAATGTTGATAGGGCCCAGTCTTGTGCAGGTGACCACAGCTGCAGGTCTTCCATGTGCAATGGCCATGCTTTATCCAGAGATGATAAGCATATCTCGACAGCTTCCAGCGCTTAACACTCTTTCCAACCACACTCTGGGCTGTTCCCCCAGCCCCCACCCCCTTCAGCAATTCCCTAAGCCTTAGCCGCGGAATGTTTTGTCGATGTTCTGGTAGGGACTGGGCTCCACAGCTCAGCAGCAGTGTATTTCTTAATGTCGAGGTGAAGAGAATGTTTCTGGACCTTCCTAAGTCGGATCCAAAGAGACAATATCAGAAATGGTGATAAGGAGACTTGATGAGAACTGTGGACAGTGCGAGAGGGGCCGCTGACGCGATGGAAGGTTTTGGCTCCTGCGGGGGATCCACGAGGGTGAAGTATCAGGATGGATCCTGGGGAAGAAGGGATTGCATGGATTAGACATGTCAAGTAGCATTGCGGTCAGAGCAATCAGGCTCAAGTGTGTAATGAATGCCCAGAGAATGCTGAGCTAAGGGAGGAGTCAAGAGAAGAAATGTTTGATTGGAACCACAGGCCTGAGGCCCAGAAACGTGGGCTGCATCAGCCACACATGGCTGCTCATTTCCCCAGCTAGAGCCCACACGCCCCAGCCATGCTCCATGCTGTGTTTTCTTCTTCTTCTTCTTCTTCTTCTTCTTCTTCTTCTTCTTCTTCTTCTTCTTCTTCTTCTTCTTCTTCTTCTTCTTCTTCTTCTTCTTCTTCTTCTTCTTCTTTTTCTTCTTCTTCCTCTTCTTCTCCTTCTCCTCCTCCTCCTCCTCCTCCTCCTTCTCCTCCTTCTTCTTCATAAAATCCTCATTTAAAAATATATTTAACTTGATTGGCTCAGACATTTAATGATGTGCAAATTTATCAAACCATTATATTATATAATACCCCACTAGTAGGTACAGTTAAAAATTGATTTATATAGTAGTTTAAAATATAAGTTAAGCAAAGGGGAAAAGGATTAGGCTAAGAGAAATTAGCACTTTCGTTGTAAGTACGTGTTGTATGGCAAATCAATCTCTATTACCTTTATATTTTGATATTTTGTTACAGAGTCACTGAACAAGCTAAGAGGGCATGTTCTTATTTTACATAGATGAAATATAACCTTGTTTGAATTGATGAGGCAATTCTTCTTTTTAGGCATCTGTTATGCTGTGAGACTTTTCTTACCACAGTTTCTGGTTGGATTGGTGTGTGAGTCTCGAGTAGACAGGGTTGAACTTGGCACTGAACACAGTGAAAAGGCCTGCTGTGTTCAGACAGGGATGATCCCCTTTGATAGACGCTGTATGAAGCAGCGCTTTTAGACGGATTCTAAACATTTAGTCTCTGTCTTGGTAGAGGGGAGTCTGAACAAGAAACCCACAGGCAATCTTTCTCAGCCACGAGAGAATCTGGGTCAGCGGCATGACTGAACAAGGAAGCCAACCAAAACAGTGCCAGGTGGTCATCACAATATCGGCCTTATTTAATTTTTCTAGGCTGGCCACAAGGCCTTGGGAACTGTGACATTTTCTTGTGTTATATTCTGATAAGTTTTCCTTTCGGATTATCTGGGTTCTAATGGGTTTGGTATTTGTAAGTTGCTGTTGTTTGTTTTTCACTAGTTCCCAAACAATATTTATCTGTAAGACATTGTACTTTGATATAGAAGGAGCCTTTTTAACTGAAAATAGTTTCTTTGAGAATACAATATATCCTGATTACGATTTTCCCTTCTTCTACTCCTCCCAGTTCCTCTCCACCTCCCCTCCCCTCTGAATCCACTCCCTTTCTGTGTTACATTACAAAAGGACAGGCTTCTAAGAGACAACAACCAAACATGACAAAATAAAATTTAAGATGAAGCAAAAACTTTCATATTGAGATTGGACATGACAACCCCGTAGGAACAAAAGAATCAGAGACCCACTTATCCTCGTGGTTCTGAGTCCCACAAAAATACTAAGCCAATAGCTATAATATGTACTCAGAGGACCCGGTGCAGACCCACGTAGGCCCTGTGCTTGCTGCTGCAGTCTCTGTGAACTCATATGCTCCTTGCTTAGCTCGTTTGGAGGGCCGTGTTCTTGTTGTGTCCTCCCTCTCCTCTGACTCTGACAGTCTTTCTGCCTCCTCTTCCACAGGATTCCCTGAGCTCTGCTGGGAGGGATTTGATGGAGACCTCCAGTTTAGACGCTCTGCCTCACATCTGGCTGTGGGTCTCTGCATCTGTTCCCGTCTCCGATAATGACTGGAAATAGAAATAGAAATAGAATATCATTAAGAAATAGAATATCATTAAGAAATTCGCCCCCACGCCAGTCTCTGGGCTATCTAGAATCTGGTTATTGATGAAGTGGGCCTTTAGTCACATCAGACAGTGGTTAGCTGCTCTCACAAGTTCTGTGCCTCCATTGCCCTAGCATATTTCGCAGGAAGGACACACTGTTGGTCAAAGGTTTGGTGACTGGGTTGGCATCCATGTTTCTATTTGGGTAGCTTTCAGAAGAAATCTCTTCTTAACGAAAGAGATTAGAATGTCGGGTGAAGGCTCCATGTGGGCACCAGCTCAGCTTCTCCATGTTCAATGAGCTGTGTGGATGTCGTCCTGGCAATGGGGCCCCGCCATCAGTTGGTGTCTGTACATCTGGGTTTGGGGTGATTATAGGTCTAGGTGCTGATTTATGGGTTTGTCTTTGTTGAATGGGTGTTTTGCTCCTTGGTTTCTGTTTCCTCTCTGGACTTTCAAGTGTGACGGTTGTGTGTTGCCTGGTTTACTGCCTGCTCAGCTGCTGTTTTACAGGGAGTGTGTTCAGAGAGGAAGGAGGCAAGGCAAGGATGCTCTGTGGGATCCACAAGACGTCTGGTGGGAGGAGGCTACCACTGGTGTTCTGTTGCCGCGCTGGGGAAGAGACTGGGAGATTGAGTCTGAGGGAATAGAAAGCAACTCTTCCTCTCTTCAGTTAAGCCATTTGAGTCTGACCTGGTTCAAGTGTATTTCTCCCTCACCACGATGAAACCAGCTGTAACAACCTGTCAGAAATTGGGGGTTCTACAGTCACACCCACCCGGGATTCACCTCTACCATCTCCCTATGAGAAGGTACTGGATTACTTACCTCCAGGTTATTCTCTGGCTTGGACATCCTGTTACTCTGCTTTCCTTTAAACTCGTTTGCTTATAGAAGCACATACCCTAAAGCAGCCAATTGCACAACCTCTCTCTACCATCTCCTGCATTCTTAGGGCTGTTTCAGATAAGAGATTCTTGGGTTGCTACACTCATAAACACCAGACCAAATCTGAGACCATCTGTTTCCTGGCCAAATGTTTGCCCATGTGGTGTGTACATAAAGGGAGAGTACAGGCAGCAAACGTGTGTTTTATAAATGGTGCTGTCATAAAGAGAACACGGAGGACGCAAGACTTTGTAATGATCCGCCTTAAGACGGATTAGCTGTAAGCCTAACCCAGTAAAGGATGACAATAAATTCTTATCAAAAAGCTGCTTCAAAGCTTGGCGTGGTAGCCCACGCCTGGAGTCCTAGCCAGTCAGAAGACTAAGGCAGAAGAATTCCTTAAGCCCAGGAGTTTGAGACCAGCCTGAGCAACATAGTGAGGCTGATGAGGTCTTCTGAGGTAAGGACACTTGCTGCCAAATCTGATGGCCTGTGTTTGATCCCCACAACCCACATGGCGGAAGGAGAGAAGTGACCCCTGCAAGCTATCTGATTCTTGCATGTATGCAGTTCACATGCTTGCACCAGTTCATACACACACACACACACACACACACACACACACACACGTTCAGAGGGGGAAAAATGGTTGCTTTCTGAAAAGGAGAGACATCACCATTCTAAGAGATAAGTGGACATGTTAAAATATATATATATTTGACTCTACACTTTGGGCTCAAATTTGATGCCTACTTCTTCTTTATGGAATTATCTCTCCATTTCTAGCTATTAACTCTGAGCAGGGCTTGTGTTCTCCAGATATGATATTTGGTTTGGCTACCCACAGCTTCAAATGTAAAGACAGAAGGATTTGTTTGCCGCCAAGGCAGAGGTGTCATGATTCACCAACCAAGCACATCCCCTTGTCCCTGTGGGTAACCGCTACGGCCTACTATGCCTTGAGAGTCCTGTGTGGTATCATATCATCTCTCTCATTTCTTACACAGTTCAGATCCTTTCAGAATCCTAAGGTTGTGGCAGTGGTAGTAGGGAGAAGGTCTCAGTATCACATGCCCATGTTTCTAAATTCACCAACCTCTCCAGAAAAAAAAATGCACACATGCAGAAAGGCCTTTTGGAGACAGCAAAAACACCTCTTCTTCCTTCATATAGTAATAGTGGGAACATACAATGCTATGCATACTTTGGGAAAATACAGAGCTGATTTTTATAAAACAAACTACTATCCTTTGTATGACCCCCTTGATTCCAAAGTATTAATCCAACAGAAATGACAACAAATGTCCACAGAATAATTTGTACAAAATTGGAACGCCTTCAAGTATCTCTCAATGAGAGAATGGGCTAATAATCTATGATATACTTGTTCAGTGGGGTAAAAAGTATCAAGACCTGGTACATAAAGGAACACTGGGGTAAGGAGGTGGCTCAACTCCTGCTACACAAGTAACATTGGAGTGAGCAGATGTCTCAGCAGTTAAAAGCACTTCCTGTTCTTACAAAGGACTCAAGTGTATTTCCCACCGTGTTGGGCAGCTCACCACCTGCAACAGAAGCTGCGGCAGAATCCAACACCCTCTTCTCACGACTAAGGGCACTGTGAGCAGGTATGCATGTGTGTGTGTGTGTATGCACGCACACACACACACATACACACATATGGGTAGCTCTTAGAAACCACAAACCATTTTTATTTGATCTGGGTGATCCTCAAGAATATCCCATAAGTGAACTGAGCTGTGTTTTCTCCTTAACATACTCTTTATTTACATTGACAGAATTCCTGGACTAAATGAAATAAAATTACAGTGAAAAATCAGAAGGGCAGTCGCTATGGTGATGTACCATATCTTCATAATACCTGGCCCACGGGTATTTATGAATTTGTCAAGTCTCAACTAGTGAATACAAATGATTTATGCATTTCATTGTGTGTGAAGTTTACCTCAAAACGCCTAGAAATCATGGCTTGGTAGAGCATGAGATTGCTGGAGTATTTAGAAGAAACATTACATCAGTTCTTAGTATGTCTGTAACTTATTTTTGAAACACATCAACAAACTCAACTGGATTGCTGGATGGATTGGCAGATGGCTCACTGTTAACTGTGACAAACAAGGAGAGTCAGGGTTTGGGTATGCAGATAAAACCACCCCAGTCCTGGAAGTCTTTAGTTTTCCTTTGGCATTGGACAAGGCAGGTAACAAGGAGACACCATAAACATCTGGAAAGCCTGCATCACTGTTGTCTGCATCATCGACCAACCACATCAGGGAGTTTTCACTGGAACCGCTCAGCCAGAATAAAACCGTCTTTGGTCATCGATTTGCAAATGGATGACTAAGCTAGTGAGACCTTTTCCGGCCTCCATCTCTGTCACCAGGATGGGGCAGGACAGCAGCATCAATGGTGCTACCCAAATCACAGTTCCTGATTTTTACATAAAATTGCTCCAACCCACATGGACCATTACTTGAAAGATAGTTCTGGATCTTTCCAGGTGTCTCTGAAACTGGGCGTGGTGGTGGTCCGTACCTTTAGTCTTAGTGCTTGGGAGACCAATGCAGGAAGAGTGGAGGTGCGAGGCCCTCATGACTCCCCAGAAAGACTCTGCCTTGAAGTGTGGGGCAAAGGGGTGTGTGTATGTGTGGTGCCACACGTGATTCTAGGAAAGTTCATTTGTAAACACATCGATCCTTATCCGCTTGCCCTAGTGTATTCAGTAAACACAGATCAAACCTTTTCCACACGACAGGTGTTGGGACTGAACAAGGAGCTTCCCTGTCCTTGGGCTCGCAATGCCAGCCTTTCTGCTCCTGCTGCCACGTCTTTGGGGAGGCCATTGATCGGGTTTGACTTTTGAGCTCTACATAAGCACACCCTCTAGGACAGTGAAAGTCTACGAGAGCTATGACACTGGCAGGTATATAGGACCCCCTCACAAAAGACCACCCTTCTGCCGCTTCTGATCAAGGACCATAGCTGTCGCTGCTGGGAAGTCAGGCCCTCGGAACCACTCCTTCCAGTCTGGCCCTCCCCTTCCCTATTCTAGCTTCTACCCTCAGCACTACATAAAGCAGATGAATGGTACTTAGCTTGGAGACCCAGCACTGGGCAGGGGAGAGGGGACAAGTAAGGAAGGAAGATCAGGAGTCCAAGGACATCATTCCCTATTTAATGAGTTCCAGGCCAACCTGGGATACATGAGACCCTGTCTCAGACAATCCAAAAAAGTTTATTCATGGGTTGACCTTTCCTTTTAATATTTAGAGATGTTTGAAAGCAAAGAAAAAAAATCCTATAAATCCATGTCTCAAAATAAATGGCTAATGTTCATTTCCCATTTCAAAAGAAAATTTATCTACTATTTATTCAAGAGATAAGACATGTTTTGAACTTCAAAATTAAAAGGCCTGGGAGCATTGAAGGACATAAATATCTCCAAGACTTGAAGGCAAGTGATAACAATCTTTTTCTTATCTTTACTGTTTGTCTTGAAGAAACTAGGGAGCAGAACAAACTGGACGCTTCAGTGGGGACTTGGGGGGAAAAGGTTTGCTCATAAATCAGAGGGCGGTGAAGGTACTGAAGCCTTACTGTTTACCCGAACCTTTCTGTTATTCCAAGTATAACCTCTGCATGGAAATTGCCTTCGTGTTCCATCCAAGCCAGGCTTTGACTAGTCTCTAGGGAGTAAGGCTCTTTCACTCTGTCCCCAGCCTGTGTGGGCGCAAAAGGAAACATGATGCTTCCAAAAGCATCCGCTTATTAAAAACCTAATATTTAGACAGTCATCGAGAAAGTATTAACAAATGATGGCGAGGGTGTGGACCAAAAGGAGCCCTTATACACTACTGGCAGGGATGCTGCCACTGAATACAACCAGAGTGAAGCACATCACGTGAATTAAGCCAATCTCAGAAAGACAAATATCCTATGTTGTGTGACTCCTAGATTTTTCTGTAGATACATGAAGTCATGCGTGGATCTACATGGTGTCATGCGTGTGTATGTGGCATGGGAGGAGAAGTGAAACTGTCTGAGGATGCACAAGGGATGCTTGATTTTATTAGGTGAATGTTGGAGGGCCCCACATCAGGAGCAGTGGGAAGAACCCATCTCCTGTGCCTGCACCCATGAACCACAAAACCTCCTTCATCTGCTTCCCTCAACATCCACTGAGTGAGAAATGATCTCAGAAGTCACCCACTCCTGCCCCATTCTTCTAGAGATGAGGAAACTGAGGCCCAGCAGAGGATACTAGTTATCTGGCATATAAATTGGTTTCTCAGG
Source organism: Myodes glareolus (assembly GCF_982192425.1). Classification (NCBI taxonomy): domain Eukaryota; kingdom Metazoa; phylum Chordata; class Mammalia; order Rodentia; family Cricetidae; genus Myodes; species Myodes glareolus. Next base: position 58,993,017 of record NC_142042.1, on the reverse strand, counting down.
AAGTTCTGGGAATTTTAATTTGAGTAATTTTCCCCAAATTAAAAAATAGACATATGTACAAAATTTGCCATATTAATTGTTTAAAGCATGCAATTTGGTTATATTAAACACACACACACACACACACACACACACACATATATATATATTGAACATATCCTTCATCCTGTAAAACAGAAACATTATCCTTTAAAGTTCCCTTCCTCCCTCTGTCCACCGCTACAAGCTGCCAGCTTTTATCTTCTGTCTCTAGATTGCCTAGAAACCACACAGTTTTATCTGTGGGTCATTTATTTCCCCCAGACTCATCCATGCTGTGTTTTGCAGAGGGCTATTCTTTTGGAAGGCCTAACAGTATCCCGATGTATGGATACACTGTATCATGTTTAACCATTCATCTGTTGATAGATACTTGAATCTGTTACAAAATAATTGTAGCTGTTGTGACTACAGCATGAATGAACAAATATCTCTTCAATATATTGCTTTTAATTTTGTTGGGTTTTGAGGCATTATGTCCTAGTTAAATCTGGCTGGAACTCAATATGTAGCCAAGGCAACTGATCCTCTGGCTTAGCCTTCTGAGTACTGGGGTGATGGACATGAGCCACCAGGTTCAGCTTCTGCTCGACTGTATATCTATTTACTGAGAAGTAAACTGCTAGATTATATGCTATTAAGGTTTGGATACTAATTTCCCTCTCGCAAAGACCCATATCTACAGGCCTGTTCCCCTGTCTGCTATGGATTAGGAGCTAGTGGCTTTTTCCTAAGGGACGGATGTTGAGTCGCTGGGAGCGTGGCCTTGGGGGATCCTGAGACTGAAAGTCCTCTCAAGAGGTGAGCTCACCTCCTCTGCTGTGTGTCCTCATCACCACACTGTCCTGTGCGGCCACGGACCTGAGAGACCAGGCCAAGAAGCCATTGACTGAAAGCTCTGCTAACGGGAGCCTAACTAAACTGGTTTTATTTTTAAGTTATTTTTCTCAGATATTTTGTCACATGATGGGAAGCTGACCAATAATTCCAGCAATTCTATTTTTAACTTTCTGAGGAACTGTCATATTGTTTTGCACAGTGACTATGGCATTTTGCAGTCCCACCAAGGGTGCACAAGATTTGGGGTGGGGCCCTGGAGGGAAAGCCCTGGGGATACCGAGGGACACTGTAGCTCATTAATTAATAACTGCATTCCCTTTACCTTTTTGTTCATGAATGGGCTCTTGGGTTGATTCCAAATCTTATCTGCTGCGAATGGTGCCAAGGATGAAGAGATCCCTTCCATGTGGTGTGCCTATATCACAAGGGTGACCATATCCCTTCCACATGAGGGTGTGTTTTGTTGACCTTCAGGACTTATCTAGCAATGTATGACAAATATTAATCTCTCATCAGGCCTATGATCTTCAAATATTTCATCCCGTTTTGGAAGTTACCTCTGTTGAAACTCGGACAGTTTTCAATCTCCATTTTCATGAGGGTGCCCTGCCCTCATGTCCCATAGGAAAGAAAGTCTTACTATACATGAAAGAAAAATGTTCACCGAAAAGATTGTCCAAGATAGTTCAGAGCAATGTCAGTGAGAAACTGGAGGTAGCTGAACTGTTAGATCTCAAAACCAGGACAAAGCTCCGAGATGCCTACCCAGTAGCTAAGGATACTCTGGTCACCAAGCTCTCCCAGCATCCCTCAGTCCCTACCTGTTACATGGTCCTCCTGGCTGGCACAGCTTGCCTCCTACCCTGAACTCTCCAGCACAGGGGCTGGGCTGCCCTTCCCCCGAGGCTCTTTTCCATATAATCCAACCATTTTAGCTTCATGGTCCTATTTACCCTTTTTGCTTCTGTTTGGCCCCTTTTGGTCTCTCACCTGACTTCTTGGTCTCCTGGCTCACCCCTCTCCCTCCACATCGTCCCTCACATGGCCTTGCTCAGTTTGGCCATGCTCACTCTGGACTCCCCAGATGTCTCTGTCCCTGCCTCAGGCTGTTTACTCAATAAACCTTATCATCTCAATAAACCTTCTTCTCCACCAAGTACCTAGGAGCAGCCATGCCCTCCTCTTCAATATACTACTGGCTATCTCCTAAGAACACAGAACTAATTACACATGTAAAGAGGAGACGTTCTTCCCGTCCTGCGCTGGCAGGGAATAGTGAATATGAGATTCGCGTATCTAACATACACTAATAACAGCCACACACAGAATGTGATGCGCGTGGTTAACATGTCCTGAACAGCCAGCCACGCTTAGAGATCTGGATGTGACTGCTTTCTCTCACAACAGAGGAATGACTTTGTATAGCGTTAAGATTTCGGATCAACATGACACTGTGAAATTATAATGCATCACAAAGTGTTTTTAAATAATAAAACTGGAGAGGAAAGATCCTACAACTGGAGAAGGTAATGTAAATGCCTACACTTTGCGATGCATTATGATTCCTTCCTTTGTGACAACCTTTTACACCTGTTTATATGCAAACGTAAAGACAGAAGTCGTTTAGGTAAGCACACAGAAACAGGGAGCTAATGGGCTTTGTGGGCCCTCTAAGTGCTGTGCACAGTCCCAGGCATCTCAATATATTGAGATTGGTTCACCATATGCATAGAAGAGACAGCCAGCCAGATAAAGATGGGCTTAAGAAGAGATACCTTGCTCATGGCCCCAGGTCTATAAATAGTAATTCACATCCTCTCTGAGAAATGTTTTTCGAGAGGAAGGGCTTAGTTTAGGAGGTGATAAGACCAGAGCTGATGAAGACTTGCAGCTTCCATCACGGCGACAGGTTTTTCTGCTGTGCCTCTCTGTACGATCCGCCTGATACTTTCTGACTTGGTGGAGCTTTCCATAAGTATAGGCAGCAGATTGTCCGTGAAGTGTGTGTGTGTGGGGGGGAAATGGGATGGCCCTATGCTACCTGATCCTTGTTTGGGAGCTGAATGAGAGGGTAGGACTCCTGTGATTCCCAGGCTGTAAATGTTAATGAACCCAGTCATGGTGACTCATTTCCTCTCTGATGATGGTAGGGTTTGCTTTCATATCAACACAGATGGATGTTGTACATCTTGTTTGCCTCAATGTTCATGGTCAATATTTCTGTCAAGTACAAACGAACAAAGTCTAAGGCCATAAAGATTTGCACCCTATAAAGGCAGAGACGGGAATTGTTTTATTTTGTTCTGAGATGGAATCTCATGGAGCCCAGGTGGGCCTCAAACTCTCCATGTATCCAAAATTAACCTTGAACTTCTGGCCTTCCTGCTTCTACCTCCCAGAGCTGGGAGTTTTCACCATGCACCACCATGACCCTTTTACAGCTACACCATGCTGAGCATTAAACCCCGGACTCTGTGCACACGAGACAAGCATTCTATGGACGAAGCTATAACTCCAGCCTGAGTATGGTAACTATTTAAAAAGTAATGGGTAAGGCAGGCAGTGGTGATGCACGCCTTTAATCCCAGCACTTGGGAGGCAGGGGTAGGTGGCTCTCAGAGGTCGTGGCCAGCCTGGTCTACACAGTGAGTTCCAGGACAGCCAGGGATACACAGAGAAGCTCATTCTTGGAAAACGAAAATGAAAACAGAGCTCATGCTGTTTGCTTAGGATTTAGAATCAGAAAACAATTAAGACTCCCCCTCCCTTCACACAACCACTTCCGCACTTCAGATCTACAAATCTCCCCCGACCCCCATTTCATTTTTTTTTATTCTCCTAAAGCACAGCGTTCTTTGCTCTCCTTCTCTCTTTAGTTGCTCCATCACACACTGCCTTGCGGCTCTGCTTCTGTCTGGCTAAGGTTCTTGCTGATGTAATATTTACACATAAACCACGATAGCAACAATACTCCTGAAAGACTTCTAGCAGGATCAGACAGTCAGGTAGAAATGGTTCAGTAGTTAAAGTCGGTCCCAAGTGAGTCCCTGGCGCTCCAAAGCTGGGTGCAGTTTGTCCTTGATTCTGAATGAAGAAGCAAGTGCTGTGGGACAATGGATTTACCCTGTAAAGATTCCTTTCTTGTACTGGTTTAATAAAATGATGATTGGCCAGTAGGCAGGAAGTATAGGTGGGGTGGCCAGGCAGGAAGTAGAGGCAGGGAGCAGTAGAATTCTGGGAAGAGGAAAGATTCAGTCTATAGTCATCACCCAGATGTAGAAAAGACAGATAAGAATGCCTCACTGATGAAGGTACCAAGTCACATGGCTAACACAGACAAGAATAATGGGTTAAGATGTGGGATGTAAGAATTAGTTAATAATAAGCCTGAGCTACCAGGCCAAGCAGTTTATAATTAATGTAGACCTCTGTGTATTTATTTGGGACTGAACTGCTGTGGTACTGGGCAGGACAGAAATCTCAGTCAACAAACAAGAGCTGATCTCAAAATGGGAGTTTGTTGGTCACGCAAGTTGAAGACGAGAAGGTCACTTCCATTCAAACATCAACCAGGAAAATGGAGTCAAAAAATCATGCTGTAGAAATGACAAGACGACCCCCAGTTGACAGCCTTCTTACCACAGTGTACCCTAGCTGTTAGTGGAGACTGCTGAGTGGAGATTTAAGTAAACTCAGCTCAAATCCAAGCTCAACAGCTTTGCCCCAAAGCCCTGCATGGCTCCCGTGAGTCCTTGGGACTGACCTGAGTAGTGTATCTGCCTCCAGTCTTCCCATGGACAGAAACACTCTCTTTGTTCTATAGAAAACTTCCCCCCACCTTCTTGCTCTGTGATATTTGGCATAGTGGCCCCTAGAGACACATAGCTACTAAAAATAAAAATTTGTGGGCTGGGGATGTAGCTTAGTTGGTAGAGTACTTGCCTACATGAGGCTCTGGGTTCAGTCTCCAGAACTGCATAAAACCAGACATGGTGTTGAATGCACTTGGGAGGCAGAGACAGAAGAATCAAAAGTTCAAGGTCATCCTCAGCTACAAACTGAGTTTGAGGCCAGCTTGGGATACATGAGATCCTGCTCAAAAAAAAAAAGGAAACTTCCTCAGTTTTCTTATTAGTCTCTTTCCAGTTTGATTCCTGTGGTCAATGGCTCCCCGTGAACAACACAGGTTGAAGTGGGCCCATAAGTATAGCAAAGTCTGTCCGGTAGTCAGACTGATATATCATGAATTGATGAAAGTTCACCTAGTGTTTAGGTCAAAGGGGGAAAGATATTGTTTTATCAAAAATGCACTGTGAACCAGTCCCATTTCTTTCTCTTCTTTTGGTGTTGCGATTGACCCAGGCTTTTACATGGTGTTGGTGATTGACCCAGGCTTTTACATGGTGTTGGTGACTGAACCAGGCTCTCACACAGTCTTGGGAATTGAGCCAACAAGCTTAGCAAGTGTTCTGCCACCGAGCTAGCCTGATCTAAGCACAGCTGATCACATGCCTCTTTTCAGAAGTGTGCCCATCATGATCGTGGTATAGCGACGAGTGTGTTTCTCTTTGGAAGAGACTTTCTAGAGGCCAAATTGAATCGTGACATTGACAAGGCAAGAGGCTTCCAGTGGGCTTCAAGGGTAAGATCTCCCAACAGAGGAAGCAAACATCTCTTGTTAGGAAGTAAATGTTTCTGAAAAGAATTGTTAAGTTATGCTTTTTCTCTGTGGGGCTAAAAAAAAGGTATGGGGTTGGCCTTGTAGCAAAGGCTCTTTCAGGAGTCACTGGTCACACCAGTGAGTGCACGTTGCTAAGAATGGGCTCACACACGGGAGAGACGTTATGAGTCCCCACGGGAGTGGGGCGGAAATGCATCAAGAAAACAGACAGAAAGAGACACTTTAAAAAAGTACAGTCACGAGCTGTTCAGGAGGCACGGTCCCTGTCAGAGGCAAGAATAGGAACACTGTCCAAAAGGAAGCTGTAGAAGGGGCAGGGAGATAGCTCGGTTGTAAAGGGCTTGCTGGCTGTGCAAGCACAAAGACCTGCATTTGACCCCAGATCCCAAGTCAGAAGCCAGATGTGGGGAGGGCGGACAGATCCTAAGAAACGCCACCTGAGCTTGACCTCCGGTCTGTACCTGCATCCGCACACACACGAGTGTCTTCCTGGACCCTTTCACCTGGTTCCTACATCTACACACCCAGGTCTTTGTGTTTGATCACGTTCAGTGTTTATTGAATTAGCTGAGTAGTTCCCCCGCTATAAACATGACCAAATAAGGAGAGAGAAAGAGGGGTGTTACAAGCAGGAACGGCCTCAACACCAGCATGGCGGCTTGTGGGCAAACAGGCACGAGGTGGTGGTGGAGCAGGAATGCCAGGGAGGCTGAGAGATGGCGAGTTTGAACAGTCCCCCCGAAGTCTGGGGGAATATGGGGCTCCATGGCAAATTTCTTTTCCCTGAAACGTTTTTTGCTTTAAAAAATTTTTAACTTTACATATGAGTGTTTTGCCTGCTTCTGTGTATGTGTGTGCACCACGTGTGGGCTTGCCGCTTGTGACGGTCAGAAGTGGGGTGTCAGATCCCCTAGAACTCGGGTCACAGGCAGTTGGGAACCATGTGGGTGCTGGGAATCAAACCTGGGTTCTCTACAAGAGCAGCCAGGGCTCTTAGCGGCTGAGCCACTTCTCCAGCTCCATCAACTGTCATTCCCATCAGGTTTGCAGTATCGAGAATTCTGAGAATACATACCCTCCAATATTTGTGTGTATGTGATGGGTGTGGTGGGGATAGGGGAAGGTGCTGATGTGGCGGCCAGAGGTCAACGTCAGCTGTTCTTCTCAATGGCTCGCCTCCTGATTTCCTGAGTCGGGCTCTCTCTTTGAGCCCTAGCTGGCCAGGGAGGCCCCGAGATCCACCTGTCTTCACCTCCCTCTGAAATTACAGGCACCTGGCACTGCACCCGGCCTGTGGGGTGACCTGAGCTTGGCTTCTCATGCTGTGCAGCCCACATTTTACCCAGTGAACTATTGCCGTGACCTTCAATTGGCTATTCTCTAATAAAGCCTAAATTTAATCAACACTGGACCTTGGCAGGCTCAACCTCAGGTCAGCTCTCCTAACCTTGGTGGATATTGTCTGTGATGTTGGCTCTTATTCATATTGAAAATAAAGTACTGCTAATCTTCCCAAACATAATTATAATTACTCAATACACTCAATACTTATTCCTCTCTGTTCAATAGCATATCAAATTCTTTGCTTCTGGAACCTTCCCGCCACCCAAAGACAGACTTTACCAGTAATTTCAATGATTCTATTGATTACTTTAAGTTCTTATAATTCAAATTTCATTATTTTGTATTTACCCTTATGACTGCCTTCTATGGAAAGCCAATGCCCTGAACGTACAAATGAATTTGAAATTCATTTCCTAAAGCTGTCTTCACCATCATGGTGCTATTTGGACTCTTGTATTCTTTTGTGTTATTTTCTTCTTTCATTTTTAAAATTAAAATAGAATTACATAATTTTCCCCCTTCCCTTTCCATCCACCAGCCACTCCCATGTACCCTCCCCTTGTGTCCTGTTGAAATCATGGCTTCTTTTTCTTTTGTCTTCCACCTTTATTCCCCCCACCCCTGCACTCCCTGGTCTCTTTTTCTTTAGTTGAGGTTGCGTGTGTGTGTGTGTGTGTGTGTGTGTGTGTGTGTGTGTGTGTGCACAACCTGCTCAGTCTGTCTAGTGTTATCTGTATGTATTTATATAGGTAATCATGGCTGACTATTTGGTATTGGATAACCAATTGGCAACCTCATCCCTGAGGAGGACTATTTCGCCCTCTCTCAGTAGTAAACATTTATTTTACTTTATACGTGGGTGTTTTGCCTCTGTGTATGTCTATGTACTACCTGTATGAAGCGCACACAGAGGTCCACAGAAGGTGTCAGAACACCTGAAGCTGAAGTTGCAGGCCGTTGTGGGACTCTATGTGAGCGTTGGGACTTGAACCCAGGTCCTCGGCAGTGCAGCCAGAGCTGTTAATAGCTGAGCTGTCTCTCTAGTGCTCCTTTCTGATTTGTGGTTCTTGGTAAGTAATTTGTGCACTTGGGTTCTCGCCTTCTAGATGTTATGTTTGGTGTGTTTGTAAGCAAAGTTTCTTTTAGATCACTCCTTCTTCATAGTCAAGGGAACTTTTAAATTCCAATGACTTTCTGATCCCTTATATTCTCTGTGCAATAGAGTCTCATGCAGCACAAACCGGTCTAGAACTCAGCTATGGAGCTGAGGGTGGCCTTGAGTTTCTGACCTGTCTGCCTTCACTCCTAAGTGTTAGGATCACAAATCCGTGACACCACTTCTGCTTTTTTTGTGTTTCTGGGGACCAAATCCAGGCCTTGGCACCTGCTAGACAAGAATTCTATCAATTGAACTTCATCCCTCACCCAGCTGCCGTGTAGCTCAGGGTGACCTGGACCTCGTTATGGAGCCCGGCCTATCTGCAAATTCACAGCCCTACCTCAGCCTCCAAGTTCTGGGATTGAGTGTGAACCAGCCTCCATGTCAGGCCACACTCCCTTTTATTCTTGTGTCTTAAAGTTAGATGTGGGCTCTATTGGTGTCTTCGTTTGGTGCTGGCAAACAGGGGCTCCGGTAGAGACCGCTCACAGTCACGAGAAATCACAAGTTCTGATGCTCCGTTTGTCATCTGAAGACTTAGAAATAGTAACATGCCCACCGGGGCAAGAGTCAAGGCGGGGTGGAGTTAAGGCGGGGTAGGAGAAGATCTACCTACCCACAATATTTTCCAAAACTTGTCTGTGTTTCTTCTGCATTGGGTCTTTGGGACTTGCAAGTCTCGGAGTTGGCATCTGTGTTCTTTCTATTATACAATGTAGCAGTGCCTTCCCTGTCCAGCTTTCTGAAGAGGAAAAACATTGTATATTAAACAGGTAAATTCACCCAGTAATACCCTCCTCCGTATTCAGATTAGGGGAGCATGGCTCCCAGGGGTTCCACACATGACCAGTGCTTGCTTGTTTTCTCTATCTATCTATCTATCTATCTATCTATCTATCTATCTATCTATCTATCTATCTATCTATTCCAAGTAGTCCTGGCTATCCTTGAACTCAATATGTAGACCAGGATGTCCTCAAACTCACTGAGATCCACCTGTCTCTGCTGGGATTAAAGGCGTGCACCACTCCTGCCCAGCTAATGATGGTGCTGTATAGTGAGAGCAGAACAGAACTCCACCTGAACCAGCCAAACCCATGCCTTCTTCCTTGAGCATCATCAGAGGGTATCAGCCGCCGGAGGAGGTAAGCTGGGACTCCTTGCTTTCTCAGGCCCTATCATGAATTTACACAGAGGTTGGAAAAGCCCAATGACAGGGGCAGAGTAGCATCTAGAAAGCAGCCTAGGCTTGGAGCAGAGAGCCCTGGCTTCCTTACGATTCCCAGTCAGTTACTTTAGCGAAGGCACGCCTCTGCAGTCAGATTTGAGCATCACTGTGGCCCCTTTCAGACACAATGATCCTTACAGAGCTAACTCTGTAATTTGAGATGAGCAATCTCTGGCACCCACAGCACAAATCAATCCCTTACCCTCTTCACAGAAAAGCAAACCTAATGGCCTTTCTAAATAGCTCCTCTTTTTCAAAAACGATTGGGAATTCAGCCAAGAAATCTAGATTGGAGCGAGGAAGCCAGAGTTCTGCATGCGCCACAGATGAGCCTTGAGAACCCACAGACCACTGCTCTCTTGTATTGGGTTTTAAATTTTTTTCTAAGGTTTATTTTTATTATTGTTAATTGTGTACAGGTGTGTGTGTGTGTCTGTGTGTGGGTGTGTGCACAGAGTGCAGCTGTCTGTGGAGACCAGAGGCCTCAGGTCTCCTGGAGCTGTAGTTACAGACGGGTGAGACCTGCCTGACACGGATGCTCAGAACTGATCCAGGTCTCTGGGAAGACAACAGGTGCTCTCTGGGCCCCCACAACTGGGCTTCTTAACTGTGCATTGGGAGAAGCCTGTCCTACATGGCCCATAGGGCATTTGATGATGTAGGAAAGAATTTGCTATAAGATACTCTATCAGTGTAAGCTATTTTGACATTATTTGCCTGTGTCAAAACAGATTTCAGTGCCTTCAGTTCCACAGGAGAAAGGCAAACAGTGGTCTAAGGACCTTGATGCATGCTGGGAGGTGGGAATGGCTTGGGGGAGAAGAGCCTATGTGGCCTTCAGTCGGAACCTAAAGCCAAATCTATTCTGCAAGGATAGAAATCTAACTCTTCAAAGTGGAACATCTTTCCAGGAAAGAAAAGAAGACAGAGGTCACCTCCAATATGAAGAGTCAGAAAGGAGAGAGAGAAAAAAAACAAAACAGAACATAACCAAGCACAATTAACTGAAGAAATGAGAGAGGAAACGGGCCATTCTCAGACTACAGGATACTGTTCATTTTAATAGCATGGACATAAAGGATTTTGTTTGCACACAGGGAGAGGTTCTGCTCTCGGCTAGACAAAGCCCAGTGTGTGTCCACTCTACAGCGATCACGCAAACAGTCCATTTTTTTTACAGTAGATAAGAGTAATTATTTGTAAACAACGCTATTGCCTCATGACTTCAACAGGTCATCATATCCTGAGGCAAGAGGTATAAAGACGCAGGAACCTGGGACCACTCACGCTGAAGAAGACAGAGTTCTCAGAGTGTGATTGCAACCAGGTAATCAATCCTCCTGGCGGTGGGGACAGCAGGGTTTCTGTGAACACCTATTTTTCTTTGCCAGCTACCCTGTGGATCAGAAATTACAAGATACATCTCTGTTGCTTCTGCTGGGGTGTTGGTTATTAGCGCTGTTTTGATTTAAATTGTTCATTTTTAACACCGTCATCAACATTAACTGCTGTGTGGGTGTTTGCACATGCGCGCAAGGTGAACAGACATTAGGGAACAACTCTGGAGTTCTCTCCTTCTATCTTTACGTGGGCCCAGGGATGGGACTCAGGTTGCCAGGCTTACACAGCAAACATCTTTTCCGCTGCTCCTGGTCCGGAGCCCTGAGTTGTTTCTTTTCTTTCTGCTCTTATGGAAAGAGAGTTGACTTTGGTGGCCAGCGGTGTTGGATTGTGTGGTGGCTCTGTGGTCTGGTGGCTGTGAAACTCAGGGAAAGTGACAGAATACAATGAATGGCAGTTGGCTTATCAGCAACATTGCTGACACTCACAGTGCAGTGTAGTTATGGAGGTCAAAGGAGACAACAGGGTTTCACCAGGTGCCTCAAATCCTGGGCTCCATCTCTCCAGCCCATCAGCCTGACCGTTGAGTTCCAGATAGCTGCTTTTCAAAGGGTTGAAATCCCACCGTACTTTAGAAAGGAAACTTCAGCAAAGAAGCGCAAAATTTATGTGATAATTTTAAAAACTGAAAGCAAATAGAACATGAATGGCGCCCCCTCGGTTACTGCCAGACCCAAGTGCTCATGGGGGCTGTGGATTAGGGTTTCCAGAAGTTTCCAGTTTAGATGCCCTATTGCATTGGCTCCCAGGCCACCAATTATTTGAGATTTTGTTATTTGGCTTTTGATCAGAGAGCATGGTTAAATAAGAATTCAACGAATTCTTCATTGTCATAGTTACTTCTGAAAAACTACTAGAGCTTAGAATTGCCATAAAGCGTAGATAAGATTAGAAAAGGCTGTAGGTGCCCATTTTAACCTTATGCCACTATGGTGGCTACTGTTTCTTGCAGACATTCAAAAGTTATAAAGAAGACTGTTCATATAACAAAGGCATTTTTAAAACTTGAACATTACTGGTGTCAAGAGGCTGCCGAAAGATCCAGTGAAGCCCGTGGCTCAGCACTTGTTGGATGAGCTAAGTGCAGGGGTGGGGGCTACTGCAAGGAAGCAAAAGGAAGTGGAGTTTTGGGGCCTCCTGTTGGCCCCTACAGTTGAAGTCTGTGGTCCTTTAGAATGCTATATACGTATGAAAAGTATGAACTGAGAAATACTTTTAGGACCCCAATAGGAAGCAAAAAATATATTAAAGAGTCTCATCAATCATCAAAAAAGAACAACAAAATAGAAAAGTGTACAAAGCTATAAGCTGATAATTCACATAAGAAATTTCAAAAATCATATATAAAAGATGCTGTTTCACTGACAGCCTTTAGGTATGAGCAAACATTTTTTTTTTAAAACATCGAACTTAGTAAGCAGCACTTTTTGACAAACTTAAGCGTTTTTCGTGAGATAAGAGGGCAGCGGTCTTGAATTCTCCCAATAGGATGGGTAGGCGAGCCTTCCAGAGGAGAGGGGGCTTCAAAGTGCCAAGGGACTTACTCCGGGTGCAGCAGAACGTAAGTTCATGCCAAACAGAGAAGAGAAGCCGAACGAAGAACCATGGCTGCAGGAACGTCCTCTGTGGCTGGTCTGTGTCTGAGAAGCAGCCAGGTTACGAGGCAATGTGATTTGATTTATGTGAACCTATACATGGAGGCCCTTCACCGAACTGCTTACCTCTCTGGGAGATGGGCTCACTTCCTAGTTCTTGATCTGTGTTTATATTTTAATGATTTGTGCGTTTCTTGATAATGAAAGGGGAGACTAGAAAGCTTCTCTCTCTCTCTCTCTCTCTCTCTCTCTCTCTTTCTTTCTTTTTCTTTCAACATGATGTCAGCAGGGTTCAAGAGTCCGATCTAGTTACAATTGCTGGTGACACACAGCAAATAGCCCAGTCCTTGTAAACCCAGGCTTTCTTATCTGTGACTGTATTTGGACCATCTGTTTACTTTATCATCAACATTATAAAAAACTCTCTGTATTGGAACCCCTTTATTACATTTCCAGGACTTCCAAAGACCTATTTATTACCCCCGTGAGGAAGTGTGCCCATGTCGCCCTCTGCTGACCCTCCCGGAAATAACAACACAGGGACTGGGTGGTTCACAAACTCTTAGACTGCTAAGCACATCTTCCTGCTGTCCTTAGGTCTCTGCCATTGGTCCAGAGGGGCTTGAAGGGAAGATTAAATCCTCATCAACTAAATGCTCCTCATCTGTATGTCAACCTTGGGATTATCCTTGTAAAACCCTCATCTACTTGGAAATATTTCAATGTGATATCTAAACTCCAGCATCCTTCTCACTGGTCCACTGCAGGTCTAGGAGACACCAGAGTCTTTAAGAGAAAACTGGCAAGAGTTCTGAAGGCCTTGAAATCAAAACATCGAAGTATCATCTCTGGCGAAAGAGGAAGATGGCTCCCAAATGCGTTTGGCTGTTCCTGCTGCTGAGCTTTGTAACTGGCCCTGAAGTCATGAGTGGTGAGTTCAGTCACATATTGAAAGACAGTCACAGTCAGCAAGCACACAGCGCACACATCACACCATCCGCTCACATCCGCAGGCATTTCAGGAAAGACGTATCTCGAAGAGGGAAAGCTAATGTGACCCGTCAATGGCTCTACAGTCAAAGAGGGGTGCCCACGGTGGTTGTAAGCCATACTTAGTGGGTGGGCTGCGGGATAAATTCTGAAAGTTTGTTGCGAGTGATGGAGAGTCTGTCTAAAGAACCCGACACGCATCAGACTGTCTGTGACTGACAGCTCTAATCACAGCATCGAAAGCCTTATGTACTGTTCTCTTATTTGAGCCTATTGAAAGATCCAGTTTACCAGGGACCTGCAAGCCTAGTTGCAGAGATGGCTATTGTACGCTCATAGATCATTCATCGAGGACAGGGAGTGTGCCAGTGACTGTACAGGATCTACAGTAGAGAAAATAGGACAGGGAAAGTTTAAGTATGCAGAGGAAAAAACAATACCATGGAAAATCTGGACTGGAACAAGTTAGAATGTGGGCTCATCTGATGTAACGGCTTTGTTGAATCTATGGGTAAAACGAGGGCAGAGATTTGTCACAAGTCACACTGCTGAACTATGTGGTGCTCTGGCCAGCTCCTCTTCTTGGATGTCTCCCACAGTCCTCCATAGCCTCGGTGGGAGCTGGAGGTGGCAGTGTAAGAATTGCTTGCTTGAGCATCATCTCTGTTGAGAAAAGAGGCCGCTAAAAGATCTAGTGATGCCTAAAACCCCTTGAATGGGCTTGCTCAAGGGGAGGAGCTAAAACAAGGTAGTATCAAGAGAAACAGTGCTTGTGAGTCATCAGCTGAAGGCTGTGGTCCTTGCCATAGCCTACCCTTGACATGGTTGTGTATGGTACCCACTGCTCCCAACCCCACATCCGCCTCCAGCCATCAATTCTCTCACCATTGCTCAGGTTGCTCAGGACCCAGGAACTCAACCACCATTTCTCACCCTTGCAAGAATGTTCAGCACGCCAGGAGCTGCCCCCAGCCACTGCTGAGCTGCCTTCTAGCCATCTCTATACGTGGTTTCAGGGATGCCCTGACCTCTGGCTTCCTTCAAGGACTTGACATTTACCTTGACTGTATTCTGGAGAATCAGATAAGACTCTCCAATTCGTTTCCCAGGACTTCACTAATCTCTTTGGTTCTCTCCCCAGGAGTAGCCAGAGCTAAAGCATATACCATGGGTCCTTCCGTGGCTCTTTTCCAGACAGATCTTCCTCCCAGCTGTAGAAAAACTTGGCATTGATTGTTACATTCCTGCGAACCGTGCTTAAGACAGATCCCATATATTCTGAGCACAGCAGCGTATGGGAAAGCCTAACATTGTTTTCAGTTAAAGGTGATGTGGAGAAGTGAGAAATTGGTTTTCTCTTTCAGCAGAGGCTGATGGCCAAGATCAGAGCTCTGTTGTCCCCACAATGGTTCCTTGCCCTGGCCTGTGGCTGCCTGTGGCTCCGTGAGGAGAAACAGAAACACTTAAAGACAATGGGAACTGCATCTGGTTAACATTTTCAGTAATGTTCCACCTCGTTATCGCAATAATGGTGATGGTTTTTAAAAGCTATAATTCTAGCTGAGTCTGGTGATGCGTGCCTGGAATTCTGGTTACTCAGGAAAACAGTGCAGAATGACCTGACCTGCTTCGGCTACATAGAGTTCAAGGCCAGTCTTGGGAGCTTAAGCAGACCCTGTCTCGGGTTGTAAAAAACAGAAAAGGCACAGGTTAGGGTATAGCTCTACATACCCATCCTGGTATCATGTAAGAGAGCTAGAATTCTAGCCAGCTGTCATGTATTCAACCACTGCTGTATGCTAGGCAGAATGCTAACACTGTGTGCATTTTGTGTGTGTTATCCCACTAACCCTCAAGGCAACCCTGTGGGGAAGTATGTGTTCTTAGTTTATTGTGCGGGCAAGAGACCAGAGTTAGAAGAGGCTGGGAGAGTAGAACTAGAGATGTGGAGCCTGGATGCTAGGACCCGTTCCTGCTGATCACCCCATGGCACTCTTGGTAGAGATGTGAAGGGTCCTGGGCTGCTGAGAAAACAGTGGCTCGCCCAGTTCCACCACACTCCTGGCTGGTGGTAGCCATTGCCGTCTCTCCAGGCGAGTCTGGCTGTTAAACAAAGCAGCCTGCACAAATGGGAGTGGCTTGCAGTTTTTTGTTTGTTTGTTTGTTTTAACGTAGCTTGAGCTTGACTACAGACGGCTGGAGCCTCATCTCAGAGTCGTCTAGGGCTCATCTTCACTCTGTCCGCTGTGGGAGTGTGAGGCGCAGCAACTTCCTTCTGCCTTTGTTTCCTCATCTGAGACATGGCGGGGATGTCAGAAACTATTTAGCGGCGGTGGGGTGGGTTCTAGAGTATTAGTAAGACTGCCCAAAGCAAGACCACTACAGCGCAGGCCTCGGAAGCATTTTTTAGCAACTGAGATGCTCCCACCAGGGGGCGCATTCGGTAGCTGCAAGAAGGCTGGGCTACGGTCAGAAAGAAAGATGAACAGCAGAGGGGCGGGGAGAATGCGAGGCAGAGGGGCAGAGGGGCATGCGCAAAAGCGCGGAGAAAAGCAAGAGAGATGAATCCCAAAGACAGAGATCGATGCACACACAGGCACAGAGAAGCAGAGAATCCGGTGGGAGAGGCAGAGGCTGGAGGCATCCTGATCTTAGGTTTCTATGCTCAGACGCCCCTCTGGATCCTCTGTTTATGTCCCAATATGGCTGTTCTCTTGAGCTCAAGTCAGAGAAAGTGAGTGCCATGGTGGAGGAGTACCTTTCCCGTGTGTTTGCCCACAGAATATCAAGCCGATTCCCTCCAGGTCACGTGAGAGGACACAATGACCTGTGCTGGAGTCCCGTGTCTTGTCGGGCTCTGGTTCTTACGCTCCGCTGCAGGTGCCGTTACACGGTTATCCAGGTGACCAGCCCCCCAGGTCCTCATACTTAGGGTTGGAGAGTTTTGCCTTCTGCTGCCTCTCTTCCTGAACATTCTCACCAGCCTTAGGTCAGAAGGTCCGCTTCCTGTGTTAGTCACTTTTCTCATTGCCGTGATCAAAGGCCCGAGGGGAAGCAGCTCTGGGAAGGAAGCGTTTCTTTTGTAGTACAGTTTGAAAGAAACTGTCCACAGCCATGGGGAAGGTGTGGTGGCAGGGGAAGAAGAGAGCTGACAAGAAATGGGCCTGGGCCACACTAGGGATCCATTTCCTTGGTGAGGCTGCACCTACTAAAAGTTCTGCAGCTTTTTTTAAAAAATGCCACCAGCAGGGGGAGCAAGCACTCAGATATATGAGCCTGTGGGGGACAGTTCACTGGTTTAAAAATTATAAGCCTTCCCAATGCTGCTTTGGCGATCCTTCATTTGAGACCGTTTTACTATCAACTTTTTCAGAACAGTAACCAATGTCCTAGCTGGGGTTACCGATGCTGTGATAAAACACCACCATCAAAGGCAAGTTGGGAAGGAAACGGTTTATTTGACTTACACTTCCACACCATGGTCCATCACCAAAGGAAGTCAGGACAGGAACTCAGAGAGGGCAGGGACCTGGAGGCAGGAGCGGATGCAGAGGCCGCAGAGGGGTGCTGCTTACTGACTTGCTTCACACAACTTGCTCCCTGCTTTCCTAGAGAATACAGAACCACCAGCCCAGGAATGGCACCACCCACAGTGAGCTGGGCCGTCCCACATCAATCACTAATTAAGAAAGTGTTTGCCTACAGCCCGATCTTACAGAGGCATTTTTCTCAGCGGAGGCTTCCTCCTCTCTGATGACTCTAGCCTGTGTCGAGTTGACATAAAACTAGCCAGCACAAAGCACAAATCTCTTTAAAAAGCTTTGGTCTACAAAGCCATCACTTCCACACCCAGTTTCTAGGATCTAAAGCAAAACAACAGAGTTTTGATTTCTTCAGGGCTTTGGTGCACACCTATAATCCTAGCACTCAGGAGGCTGAAGTTGGAGTTCAACCTGGGCTACATAGCCAGACATTCTTTCAAAGAACATTGTTTTTTCAAGGAAAAGAAGAGTATTCAGTGTCAGGTTCAAAAATTAAGATTTCCTTTGCTTTTTAAAATTGTCTTATAAAACAATTGAGGTTTCTCCACTCTGTAATCATTTGTTACTAAGTTCCTAATTTCTCATTTTTGCATATTCATAAATCAAAGATCAGAAAGGTTCCTGGTAGAAATGTGGGTCTTTAAGGCCATTAAACTGAATCTAAAGAGTAGTTTTTCTAGTTTACAGTGAGAGAGACTTCTCATCAGGTAACCATCTTGTCCTGGTTTACCTTTCTGAATTATTTTGATAAAAATAAAGCCCGAGTCAACTGCTTAGCCTGATGCCCAGCGCCAACCATGGCTGGTGATGGTAGCTGCAGCCAGGGTAGCAGTGGAATAAATGCTTTCCTTTTCTTAATGCAAAACGGTGCCCCATCTTCTAATAGTAGAAATAAAGGAGGACCTTCACTGCTTGGCTTCCATTTATTTTAGGTCATCCCCAGAGCCTTTTTGTGACGGTTACTCTGCAGTGTTAACTAAACTTGGAGTCACCTATAAGGCACGGCTCTGGGTGTATCCAGAGAGGGTTAACTGCAGAAGGGGATTTAGCCTGAATGTGTACAGTGCCATTCCACAAGCTGGGATCCTGGGTTGAATACAAAGAAAGAAAATGAGCTGAGTACCAGTGCCCACCTCACTATGGTTCCCAAATGCAGATTTAACCACTCCATCGCATTCTGGCTGCCAGGCCCTTCCTGCAGTAAAGGACTGTATCCCCTCTAGCAACCGCCAAAACAGACCCTTTCCGCCACAGCAAAATAATAAATATGCTTCCCTTCCATTTCTTAGCTCGGTTAGTGATAATCCGTCATTCACAGATTCAGTCACGCACGCACGCAATGGATCGAGATCTGTAAGAGGCGCCATCCTCCAAATCAGCTGGGACTGGTGCCTGGGAGGATGCTGGTGGGCGGGGCAAGACAGTTGGACTGAGACAGGAATGAGGACTAGCAATGTGGTTCAGGTGGTAGAAGGTGCACCTAACATGCATGAAACCCTAGATTTGACACACACACACACACACACACACACACACACACTGCTTTGTAAAACCAAGAATGATGCCAATGCCTGTGATCTCAGCGTTTGGGAGGTAGAGGCAGGAGAGCTACACAGTGAGTTTGAGGTCATCTAGGATTATATGGTGAGGGAAGGAGAGAGAGAAGAAGGGAAGGGAACGGAAGGGAAGGGAAGGGAAGGGAACGGAAGGGAAGGGAAGGGAAGGGAAGGGAAGGGAAGGGGAGGGGAGGGGAGGGGAGGGGAGGGGAGGGGAGGGGAGGGGAGGGGAGGGGAGGGGAGGGGAGGGGAGGGGAGGGGAGGGGAAGGGAGGGGAGGGGAGGGAAGGGAAGGGAAGGGAAGGGAAGGGAAGGGAAGGGAAGGGAAGGGAAGGGAAAGACAGGACTCTGGAAAGCTACAGGCAGTAGATGAAACAGTACAGACTGAAGTAAAGGAGTGACATGTTATTAGTAGTCATCTGACCGACAAAAGAAAGACTTTGCACTGGGCTTGGAGTGTAGGTGTGCAGCCACATTGTCACAGTGCCCAGACTCTGCCCAGACTCTAGCCAGACATCCCCTTGGTCTCCAGTCCCTCTGCTGTCCCACTCACCTCCTCTTTATCAGTTACCAGCTCCAGCCCAGAGGCTCTTGGCAGCCGAGTAGCAGGAAAGGCTCCGGCCCTCCTGCATCACAGCCCCCTTGGCCGCAGGCCTCTCCTGTTCCTGTTGATCATGTTGTCTTACAGAGCCCCTGGACTCAAGCCAAACTTAGCAGCTTGCCCTTTCTGCACCCTCCAGACACATTCCTGCCTCCACGCCTCTGCCCAGCTCATACTTTTTCTGTGAAATGTAACCCCCTCTCCTTGTTATTGAGACACAGCCTACCCATGATCTCATTTCAGCCCGGTTGCCTTTTTATCCCACCCCTTTCCAAAAAGGGCTCCTTCTCCTAACAATGTCTCCAATTCCCAGTTTATGTCTCTGTCTACTCTGTGAGCTCCTACCGTGTCATCCAACCAGTGTCTCAAGCATGTCTGCTGCAGTTACACACGCATTGCTAGGGAGATTGCAGCGACTGATTGGCAGTGACGCTTCAGAGCACACATTGTGGGACAAAACTCCAGTGGCTTCACGACCTCCTTAGTTCCTTCTCTGACAGCAGAGCTGCGGTGATATGTGGGTTTCTAGAATTACCGTTGGTTCAGATTATGTGTTCAGTACTCCCAGAAAGCTTCATTTCCCCTTCCCTGTAAATACTCCCCTGGTAAAAGCTCTTTTGATGAAGGCTGGAGAAGAATAATAACAAAAATTTTGTTTGTCCTCTTTTTCCTTCTCTGTTTCTCCGTCTCTGTCTCTGTCTCTGTCTCTGTCTCTCTCTGTGTGTGTGTGTGTGTGCGTGTGTGTGCGTGTGTGTGCGTGTGTTTGTGTATGTGTGTTGAGACGAATCTCATGTCCTCTGGCTGTCCTCAAATGCACTATGTATCCCAGGATGGCTTTGAATTCCTGATTCTTCTCTCTCATCATCTGAGCGCTGAGTGCGAGGATTACAGATGTGCACACCACACCTGGCATATTCAGTGTTGGGAATCAAAACCCAGGGCTTTGTGCATGCAGAGCTAGCATTCCGGCAGTTTACCTAGATCCCCAACCCCATACAGTATACATTTTTGTTTTTTGATTTTTTTTTTTTTTGATAGGGGTGTTTCTGTTTTTTGAGACAGGGTTTCTCTGTAGCTTTGGAGTCTGTCCTGGAACTAGCTCTTAAAGACCAGGCTGGCCTTGAACTCACAGAGATCTGCCTGCCTCTGCCTCTCAAATGCATACACCACCACCGCCTGACACAGTATACATTTTTTAGTAGTGCAGCAGGGTCCTTCTGAAATGGACTCTTCCTTTTACTTAAGGTGTTCCAAATCCAAAAACGGTCTCTTCATCATACTGAGTTTTGACATCACAATCTATAACTGTCTTTTGTTTCTGTACAGCTGTCTGGAGACCCAGCTGTGCTGCAGGATGGTTTTACTACAGTTCCCACTGCTATGGATACTTTCGGAAGATGGGAAACTGGTCTCAGGCTGAGGTGAGAAGTTTGAGGTGTTGATTTCTTTGAGAACAGGGGATCAGCTAGAACTGCAGATCATATTTGACTTAAAGTCAAGGGCTCTTCCTGGGACCTCGGGAGAAGCCTTGTGGTTAAAACAAAGAGGGGTGTGCTCAACTCCTTCAATTTTGTGAACATTGATGATGTAGAAACCGTGTGCTAAGACCCTCAATGGGCTGCAGGGAGAAAGAAGCAGCCATGACCCTCAGAAAGCTAGAAATACACAGCTCAAAGAAGCATCAAGAGTTGAGGAGCTTGTGCAAAGAGTTACTGGATTCCTCTATGAGACTTACCAGAGAGAGTGATACGGAAATGCCTGAAACAGGTCTCAGGGACACCGGGCAAAAAGCCAAGTGTCAGAAATAGGAGGTGTCCTCACTTGACACAACCCACACATGCCTGGATTTTGTTTTTTCCAGCTATGTGTAAGACATTCACAGATATCCAAGTAGCCAGTCCAAGTAAGTGGAGAATTATTACCGCCATCTCTCCAGCTTGTGGCTGACTGACACAGATAGAAGCGACGTGGCATGGCCCAGCCCAGAGTGGTCTCGGGTGTCCTTCCTGCGTGTAACTCAGTAAAGAAAGGAACAAGGGTGGCGTCCCCACCATGCGACAGCTGATGAGGATCAGGCAGTTTTCTCTGACTTCTGAAACTGAGAGAAGGGAACATGGTGGAACATAGCTACGGCCCCAGCTCTTGGGAGCTGAGACAGGAAGTCATGAGTAGTTTGAGGCCAGCCTTGGCTACAGAGGGAGATCTTTCCTCAACAGACAGGCGACGTGTGAAATCAATGTGTGGTTGTGACGTCTAAATAGAAAATTTCTTTGCAGTGTAAACAAAATTGATTTCCTTTTGATCAGACCAAGAGAAGTAGCAATGCAAATTCAGGGAGGGAAATGTCTTATTGAGTGGAGTCCTGAATAACTGGAGGCATAGAGAGAGCGAGGGGAAAGATGGAGTGAGCAAGAGGCGGGGAGGAGAGAGAGTGAGACAACCCCAGGATTCTGTAACTATGAGGAAATTGTGCCTCAGAGAGGTGGAGTGACTTATGAAGGCCACAAGGACCCCAGGCACTTCTCTGGTGCTAAATCTCCTGCCCGGGCTTTGAGCTTTTACTTCCTCTGAGACCCAGCACCGTGGTCTCTGTCTTCTATAGTGACAGAACTCACCTGTGGGGTTTAGATCTCAGTGTTGGGGAAAAGGGAACCATCCTTCTCGGTACACTAGGGCTCCAAGGAGAGGGTTGTGCGCTCGTGGCATCTTTAATGGGACCTCTACTTGCAGGAGGAGTGTCAGAAGTACGGAAGTGGATCCCACCTGGCATCTCTCTCGAATTCAAAGGAAGCCAGAGTCGTAGCAAAGTACATACTTGGCTATCAGAGAAACCTGCCTGTGTGGATTGGCCTGCATGACCCACAGAAGGTAACCCCATGTTTGGCTCACAGAGTCTCTTAGAAAACCCAGAATGACAATCATTCCATGAGAAGTGGCTTTCTGGCCTACGGATAGGACTCAAGTAGTGGCCCTGTTGCCAAGAGCCTCCAGTGGTTCAGGCCGAGGCCCGAAGGTCAGGAACCCCTTCTTTCCCTCAGTGGGAGAAATAACCCAAATCCATTCTGTGGAACTTTTAATTAAGGTCCTTCTGGATCTTCAGACACTAAAGTACCAATTTTACAGAGCCTTCAAGAGAGAGAGAGAGGTGGGGGGGAGGGAAATTGTGGAAGCCGATCTAGAAGATTCAGAGTAATTTATTTGCCTTTGGTCTTAATTAAAGGTAAAAACTTTCAACTAACCTTTTTCTGAGATTCTGTCACTTTTTCTTTTTAATCGTTCTTAATTCTCTCCTCTGAACCCCTTTTGACCTCTCCATCAGTACTTGACTATGAGAAGGACCACACGGTATCTGTATTTATGGATTTGGGATGGGGTGTCTATACCTAACTGAAATAGGGGTGTAGGCGGGAAAACCCTGCTTTCTGTTTCTGATGACATGGCCGGAGACACCCGTGCTCATAGACCTCATTCCAGGAACATGGAGTCACTCTCTGGCACTGGCCTGTGACTCACAGCGTGCTTTGTCTTTTGAGTATTGCAGAAAAACAAGTGATTTTTGTGTGTGCTATAACTGTTATACAGTTATGTGCTTTAAATGGTGTTTATTTGAATTGCACAATTTTTTAACTTTTAAATAGTTTTATATTTTTACTTTCTGTGTGTGAGCGTGTATTTACATGTTTGTATGTTCCTGGTGCTTGGGGAGGCCAGAAGAAGATAATGGGGTGCCCTGGAATTGGGGTAACACAGTTGTGAACTGCCATGGAGGTGCTGAGAACCAAGCCTGGGTCCTCAGTAAAAGCAACAGGCACTGTTAACAGCTGAGCCCCTCCATTTTTTGAGACAGAGTCTGACTATGTAGCTTTGGCTGACCTGGAGCTCGCTACATAGACCAGGGTGGCCTTAAGTTCACAGAGATCTTCCTGCCTCTGCATCCCCAGTTGTAGGATTAAAGACATAGGCTACCACACCTGGCCAAATTTTTTATTATTTTTCATGTATTTATTTTGTTGTCACTTAGAACTCTGCTTTCAAAGACAAGCTATACATTTTCATCTGTTTCTGTGAGATTTTTATAGTTTGATTTTTTTTGACATGTGTGAATGTGAAACACAAATGTTCTAATGTTGTTCTCTATCTCTAACAATCAAGAAAATGCAAACTAAAATTATATAATTTGACTTAGATTATCAATATTTTTCTTTGTATCATGACTACTATCTTGAGGATGTAGAGAAATGGTCCTTGTGCCCAGTCAGTGGGCATGTAAGTTTGTACAAGTGGGCAGTTTGGGTATTAATAACCTCAAAACAGCCACATTATCTGACCCATTGATTCTTCTTCTGGAATAGATTATAAGGAAATAATTTTGAGAACACCGAATGAGTCTCAACAAAATTAGTCATAGCAGTGTTTTTCATAGTAATTGGAAACAATACACTCAGTAGTCAACACAAGATTGTTAGGGCAGACTATTGTACATCCTTGTGTTGAAGGGGGGTTTGGAAAGCAACAAGAAAGACTCAAGTAAATGTTTTAAAGAAAGCAGTATTTTTTTAGTACATTGATAACCATGTCTCAATATGGTTAAAAACCATAGAAGTAAATATGCTAAAACATTGGTGATGCTTTCCTCTGTCATTGAATGGAGCGACTTTCATAATTTTGGTTCTTCATCTATTTCAATCCTTTGCCCCCTGAAACCCCATCTCACCGGCTGAGGGCCTGCTGCATCTGTGGGAGTGGGAGCTGGCTGGGTTGCACACTCCCTCTGTTTCCTGTCATTGCAGACGCAGTTATGGCAGTGGATTGACGGGTCTATAGACCTGTACTCACCGTGGAATTACAAGACAAAGAGTGGAGCCAATTACTGTGCTGCGCTGAACCCCAAGGATAGTAAGTTCCCTGCACCCCTTCCCTTTCTCCAAGCTGCAACTCCGTCCTTGAACCTGTTAGGAGTGGAAGGGGCATGCTTGCCCTCCTCCCATCGCCCCTGTCACTCGGCAGCACTGCCTCACAGGACAGCGGCCTTGACACACAGTCTATGAACCTCCAGTCGTCTGGACCCACTCTGAAGTCTTTGCTAAACCCAGTGAAGGATTTTTTTTTTTTTTTAACATCAGTGGAAGGGGCCATGGGGTGACAGACTATGACAAAGACAGCAGAGGTGAAAGCTGGAGAAGGGAATCTCTTAGGCCAGCAGAGCCCACACTGCTGCTATGAAAGACAAGTTAGCCAGAACACAGGCAAAATCATAGGTACAAGCTACTAAAACAAGGTTGTCCACCCAAACTGAGGGAAAGCTGTGGCGAGTTAACACCACCCAAACCCATCACGGCGCTACCCCAGGAAGCAGCGAGAAGCCCCCCACTAGGGTCAACCAAACAAAAGCTAGACATTTTGTTTTCGTTGTAGTAGAAACTGTGTTAGAAGAGAGACTCGGAGTCACAAGGATCAACCGAAGAACATTCTAAGAGAACATAGTCCGGGGACTCTCAGACCTATCGTATGAGGCCCTCCACATGTCTGTCTTTTAGTCAGATCAGCTTTGGGGAAGCAGTTGACCAGATGTTTCCTGAGACCCTTTGCATCCCCACTGGATAAAGTGGTTCTGGGCTTCTCACTGGTCAACGTTCTTAGAGTCTTTCCTCTCGGTAGAATCCCACACTGAAGGAGCCTGTGGCATATCTGTAAGAAGGGGGAGCCTGAGTCTTTTGGTCCCATTCACCCATCTGGTTTCACTTCAGTTCACAGCAATCAGAACACAGGCTTCAGACACAATGAAAGCCAAAGGAGGGGGCTGAGGAGGGGGCTGGGGCTGGGAGGGGGGAGGGGGAGGAGAGGCAGTATGCTTGCTGCGTGGAGTGACCTGAGTTTGAATCTCCAGAACCCACATAAGCTGGACAAGGTAGTGCTCATGCGATCTCAGCACTTGGACAGGAAGACAGGAGGTGGGGGGGGGTAGGGTAGAGAGACAGGAGAGTTCCCCAGAAGCTCACAGGTCAGTCACACGTGGAGGTGGTAGTCTGGGGAGAACATAAAATTGGGTCATGAATTAAAAACCCAGGGAAAGGAGCAAGGCGAGTGAAAAGCTGGTGAAGGGTAGACCTTAAAGGGGAAATCTTCATGAGACCCCGCCCTAGTGCTATTGATGTCCGTAGAATGGATTTTACCTATGTACAGTCAGGCATGAACTCTGCTCTCGGTGGCAACGCCTGTTCTTGCTTCCTTTCTACTTAGGAAGAACTTCTAGGTGTTTTGTCCCCTCTGTCCCTTTGTCGTTTCCTTGGGACTCTCCACTCTGCACCAGAACTCTTTTGTGACCCACTATTTCACTTTGAGACTCCAAACTAAAACAGGCCTGCAATCCCAGTACTTGGAAGGCTGAGGCAGGAGGCTCATCAAGTTCAAGACCAGCCTGGACGACAGAGTAAATTCAAGGCCAGCCTGGGCAATGTAGTGAGCCCTGTGCTATAACAGAAAGCAAGAAGAGAGCTGAGAGTATGGTCACACAGAGCAATTGTTAGTGTAGTCGAGGGCCTGGGTTCAGTCGTCAGTGCTGCAAGAAAAAAGAAGGAAAAAAGACAAGTTATGTTCAGTCTGCCTTGGGGTCAAGGGCAGGAGCTCTGTGTTCTGGATGATCTTGTAGAAATAGAGCATCTTCATCTTCTTCATCTTAACGGAACTGCCTATCCTGGTGCGGACTTCTTCCTTCTCTGCACCCCAGATGTCTCCTTATGAAAGGGAGAGAGTCACCTTAATAGTCATTCAGTGCCTTCATGTATAGGCTGGGCTCACTGCCCAGGTTTGGTGTGCCCATACCCCCAACCCATTCCCACCACGTCCCCCTTTAGTGTTGTGGGAGGGAGGCAGGCAGGAGGAGATTAGAATGGGTGCCGATCTAGGTGGGCACCATGGGTAAGCTGCTCTTGGTCACCTCATGCTTCAATTCCATCTCTTCTCTGGGCTCAGTGGATGTCCCAAAGGACCCTCCTACACAGCCACATATCTAGTCAGCCAACCTGACTAGATTCCAGCCAACCTGACTAGCCGATTCCAGACTAGCAGGCTTGTGCGCACACTCTTGGTTCCAAACTTGAAATCCCTCAGCAGGCTTGTAGTCTCCATGTCATGTTCTGGTGCTCCAACTACAGGCCCCTTGGTTTAGGACATAGGCACAACCACCCTCTGTGTCTCAAGTACGGGAAGTACAGGTAGATGACGGGATCAGACCTGCAGGTTAAGACCTAAGCCGACGCCAGCTAGGGGGAAACTCAACATCCTGCCACATTCTCTCCAGGATCTCAAGGACTGAGGAACTCTATTTTGAGGTCCAACAGAAATAGTTAGGCCTCTCCTAGAAATATATATTTCAGTCCCCCAAAAGTCCCAGTCTCTGGCCAGTCCTTCTTTTTAAGTGGGTAACCTGTTGGGATGTGATTGGTTACAATGACTTACAGGTCTTTGAAGTTCACCCTGGAGCATCTCAGAGCTTGGCTGTGGAGTCTCCCAGGTCTTTGGCACAACCATTTCTAACACAAAGGAGGGGCTGGAGGGATGGCTCAGCTGTTGTCTTAGTTAGGGTTTCTCCTGCTCTGGTGAAGTACCATGAACAATAGCATGCTGGGGAGGGAAGGGTTTATCCAGTTGATGCTTCCACAGCAAGGTTCATCATCAAGGGAAGTCAGATGGAACTCAGGCAGAACAAGAACCCGGAGGTAGGGGTTGATGCAGAACCATGGAGAGATGCTGTTTCCTGGCTTGTTCGGCATGACTTGCTGACCCTATTCTTTTATAGCAGGACCACCAGCCCAGGGATGGTCCCACCCACAGTGGGCGGACCCTTGCTCATGAGTCACTAGGAAAACGTACTATAGGCTTGTTTATGGAGATACTTTTTCAGTTGGGGCTCCCTCTTCTCTGATGACTCTCGCATGTGTCAAATTGACATAAAACAGTGAGTACAGCCGTTGAAAACAGCTGCTGCTCCTCTAGAGGATAGGAGTTGGGTTCCTAACACTCACACTGGGCAGGTCACAACCTCTTGCAACTCCAGCTCCAGGGGACCTGATGTCCTTCTGTGGCCTCTGCAGGCGCGCACACACACACACACAAAATAAAATGATAAATCTTAAAATAAAACATAACTGTCAGGCCGTGGTGGTGCATGCCTTTAATCCCACAGCACTCAGGAGGCAGAGGCAGGTAGATCTCTGTGAGTTCGAGTTCAGCCTGGTCTACAAGAGCTAGTTCCAGGGCAGCTAGGGCTGTTACACAGAGAAACCCTGTCTCAAAAAACCAACACAAGCAAAAACCCCACTACCACCACCAACAACCAATAAACCAAGCGCACATAAAGGGAGCCTTCCCTGGGCCTTTGTCAGGTGCTGCTTCCTCCGGAGTGCCGGAGTAGAGCTTGTGCAAACCTGCAGTGATCTGAGAAAGTGGGTGTTTGCGTTAGTCAGGGACCCCCAGAGAACCAGTAACGGGAGGTGGAGATTCCTGGGGGTGGAGTGGGGGCCAGGAAATTACTGCAAGAGTTGATGTGGAAAAACTGAGTCCAAAATAATTAGAGGGAAAAATTCTCTACTCCAGGAAGCCCTTGGTCTGGGCTCCTTTACTCAACGTCTTTTGACTTGAGTGTCAACGATATCTGTGAAACACCCACAGAGTAATATCTAGACAGCTAGGGGGCTAGCACTTGCTGGACGTCTGGACGAAACAATACCCATGTCGGCATCTGAAGTAACCACTACTGGCCCTTGTCCGGCGCTCCAAGAACACACAGACAATTCTGGCACATTTGGTACTGAGCTAGCTTGGCTTAAATGTCTGTTTATTTTCTTACAGGATTTTTAAGCTGGAACAAGAATAGATGCAGTGAGCGCCAACACTTCCTATGCAAGTACAAGCCATAGAGCAAGAATTCAGGGCCTGCCAGCCGTGCGCAAGCTCCCTCTTCCTCCCTCTCACCTGGCGGCTGATATAATCCTTATCCCCCCAGAGGAAGCACAGCAGCGAACACTGATGAGGCCTCCAGTCCACTGACTATCAGGCTCAGAGAGCGTAGCATGGTGGGACAGGGGCTTCCAGCTTCAGAGAGCTTAGCATGGTGGGACAGCGGTTTCCAGTCTCAGGGATTGGCGTGGTGGGGCAGTGGCTTCTGGTCTCAGTGTTCACTCTGCAGTCCTTCCTGATAGTCCTTTTTCCCTTTGGCTGTCTCAAACAAATCGAAATATACTCGCGGACCACTGGGTCTCTGTCATACCAGTAAAGTTTGGAGCCAAAACACAAATGGTCAAGAGTGAGCTTCTGTCCCTTCAGCCCCTGTAACCTCCGACCTCCCTCTGTCACCCACACATGTCCCTGTACTTCCCTACTGTCCACCCTCTTGTGTGGAGTGTTCATCAGTGGAGTCCCTGCCGGTCTGAAGTGGACCATGAATTATTCATTGAGTAGTGGTGTGTAGGAGCCTGCTGAGTCCCACTGTAGTGGTGTGTAGGAGCCTGCGGAGTCCCACTGTAGTGGTGACGGGGACGGAAAGGGGAAATAAGACTCAGGAACACTCCTGCATGGTGTTCCATCTTCCTCCCCCTCGCCCTGCCTCCTGTGTCCCCAGCAGCACTCAGTCTGAGTAGAGAGGTAAACAGTGTCCCTGCAAGGCTCAGAGTGAGTGGAGCAATGCTTAATTAAGAGTTCTTCTGGGCCTATGATGGGAGGTGACAGTCACAAGTGGTGCGGAGGACTGACCCGGAGGCCCTGGAATTCACCTCTTCTCTGCCACTAACAAACTCCGTGGCCTTACTCACTTCTCCGTGCTCCGAGTTTAAGATTCCTTATAGCATGTCTGTTCCAATAAAAAGGAGGTAACCAAACTATAAAACACTTACATCTTCATCCCCCAGGTCATGGGTCTGCATGGCAGTACAAGAACATAGGATTTGCTGGCTGTTGAGAAGATCGCTCGCTTTGGTATGATCCTGACCTTGTCTAGTAGAAGGAAAAGTGTCCAGGAAGAGAAAGTCCATGTGACATGGCCGTGCAATTAGGTGGACAGCTGCTTGCTTTATCCTTGTGACATGGCCAAGCAGTGAACACAGCTTGCTGCGTTGTTCTGAGAATGGCCCTTTATCCCCAGAGCCATCGGGGGCTGACTGCAGGAAAACTGAAGGAAAGGTTAGCGAGGAAAGAGGTAACCAAGAGGAAAACAGCAGTCAGATATTACTCTAATGGGGCCTGTTGACCTGTAAATAAATCATACTAGGGAGATTTCAGAGGAGGTGACAGGCAGGTACAGAAGGGCCATTTTCATTTTCACGGAAAGGGCAGCCACCCACTCCAAAGAGGGAAGTGAAAGCGTCAGATTCCTGGATAGAGGTGATGGATGAACTGAGGGTGCAGGCTGAGGGGTGCCACGTAGAATCCAGGCCCCAGACGCTGCAGCGCTACAGGGAGAACTGGAACATGGAGAGGTCACAGAGGGACTATCCCCTCACGAGGCAAGGCCTCGTTGTTTATGGAATAAGGCGCAGGAGAAAAGAAAGAACCTGGGTCCAGGTTCCCTCCTAGTTTATTTATGTCCCCACCACAGCAAAGGAGAGATAAAATAACAATCCAGACAGTAACTGATAAAAGTATATTCTATAAGCACTGGGAAAGCTCTTAAAATGGGCTTGAAGTAGTTTCGTGTGGGGATCATTGCCGCTTTGGGGCGGTCTTTGTGGATGACAAAGCCCCTGTCCTGAAATTGCTGCGATGCTGGGAACAGGCGAGCCCTCACACGCACATAGCAGGCACACATAGTAACAAGATGACTTCCACCTTGTTAGAAGGGAGGCTGGTCCACAGTTCACTCTGGAGCTCTGCTGCCCTTCCCTTATGCATGCAAAATGTCAGCAATCCTTAGAAATTCAGCTGCGGGTGGCATACTACAAATCTCCAAGAATGCATCCTGGGTACCAGGAGTCGATGCTTGGAGCCTGGGAAGCCATCCATAAGCAAAGTTGGTGCCGTTACAGATTGTGCCTTTCAGCTGGGCAGTGGAAGGAGACAGAAAAGTAAATCAAATAAAAGAAACAGTCTGGAAGTTGTGGCAAGTGCTGTGGGGGAGGGTAAGACTGACCAGGAGTGGGGTGGGGTGGTGTGGGGTGGAAAGGGTGGGGAATGGGGGGAGGAGGGATGGCTCAGGGTGTAGGGCATCATGTATTTCTTATCCATTGCAAGTGATAGCCAGACTTTCCCAAATAAAAATAAGAATTTATTGATTTAATTTATGATATGTAATAATTCATAAAAAATTGGATTGAGGTATAACTGGACCAATGGCTAAAGGTAGTCCTGGGATGGGGTTTTCTCTTCATTTTATGGCTGAGAACTAGTCTTGTTATTAGCTTCATCTCATAAGATAGATATAACGACTCCAGCTTTGACCCACATAGAAAAAGGTTCACAGACCTCACACAAAAGCCTCTAACTGAAGCCTTTTTGGCCCAAAACAGCCTGGTGTGCATTATGCACTCATTGCTCCAAACCAGCCACTATAGCCAAAAGGGCAGAAGGTGATGATTAGCCTGGCGAAGTCATAGTACATGTAGTTCTCCTAGAGACAGGAACTAGGCTCGGAGAGGACCTTTGCTACCATATATGGTGCCTTCATAGAAATTGAACAAGATTGCCCCTTTATCGTGGGAAGCACAGCCTCAAGACTCCCGAAAACAAAGCAGCCTGGATGTCAGTCTGTCGCCTTGGTGATGTACTCTTCTGCCAGGCACAAACTACATGACCCTGCCCTGTAGCCTTACATGGACTGGGGAGGGGCAGATCACTCCTCCACCCAGGTAACCAAGAAGCATCCTTCGAATAATTCTGTCCGAAGGCCCCACTTGTAAGACCTTAGAGTCAGAAGTCTGAGCTGAGACTGAGAAGCACAAGACGAAAGAAAGAAAACATTCAATATGGTGTCATTTCGTGAGATGCGCCCCTGGCTTACAAGTTCGGCCACATCTACGGCAATTTATTCCGGTGAGGAAAACAACTACGGAATCACGTCGCCCTGGGGCTGACTGACTTCTCCAGGTTAGCTGTCATCTTTTCCCAGGGATCTGAGGATTGAGTTAAGACACGTAAAGCGTTCGGAATGGGGCCTGGTCAAATTCTTAACCAATACCGTCACCATCCATGGAAGTCCCATGAGCTGTCATAATTAGCTGCTCAAATCCCATGGCAACTTAGGATCCACAGGCTCTGCAGAGCATGGGAAGACAGCAGCAGAGAAATCTTGGTCTGCAGACAGCCCTGGACATGAGCCTGCCTAGCCTGTAGGAGGAAATCCAGCCCCAAGACAAACAAGGAGATGCTGTGTGCCAGTGCTTTAGTGCAGCGACAAAAAACCCTGAGAAAATCAGCTTCAAATACAGAAAGATTTAATCCGGATCATGGCTTTGGCCCGTGGTCACTTGGCCCCATTGCCGTGGGTCTGCCGCAAGGCAGAACATCACGTCCAGAACATGTGGCAAAGTAAAGCTGCTCCCTCGTGCTGGCTGGAGAGGGCTTGCTTTTTATAACAACGCTTGAGACCCATATGTTCTGTTCTGTGGTTTTGATGTGAAAAGTCTCACCAAAGGCTCACGTGCTGAAAGCCTGGCTCTCACTAGCGGACTTAATAACTGAGAGGCATTGAATCAGGACGGGTGATTCCTTGACATTTGGGGGAGAGAAATATTGGGGGAAGTAAGGGTTAGCTCCAAATAGGTCCCTGGAGCAAGGCTTTGGAGTGTTTTGTCCCTTGTCCCCACCCTCTGCTACCTGCCGCCATGAATCGAGCATCCTGCTTCTCTATCATGCCCCACCATGATGCTCTGGCCCACCTCGACTCAGAAGCAGAGAGCTGGACAACCCCACACAGATGCCTCTTTGTCAGTAACGGCAGGAAACACTTTAAGATGATTTCTGTTAGGTTTTCGTTTCAGTGATCTGAAGACAAAGAACTAACACACTATGAATCCTTAAATGGATTGGCTCCTTCATGAAGTTGGAGCCCTCATGGCCCACAGCCCAAAGGCCCCATTTCAGAACCCAGCTGCCATTAGGAAGAAGCCTTCAGCAGCGTGAGTGTTGTGGATAGGATTCAAGTCAGAAACGCCAGTGTGTGCCTAGTGTCTGAGAGGTGTTTGTAATCGCTGAGTTAAAATGTGTGGTGGAGACTGAGATAAGCCTGGGAACTCTCCCAGAAGCCCTGGGTGTCCAGGTTAATGTGGACGAATATCACATTTAGATTTCTCCATAGTCAAAAAACACAAGCCGTCTAAGAGAAACATTGATTAATTTGGCTTCAACTTTTAATATTTTTGTGTGTATGTGTGCAAGTGTGTGCACTCATGTGTATGCAGGTACGTTTGTGTAGGTTCACACAGCACACACGTGCATATATAGATGTGGGCAGCTTTGGGTGTCATTCCTCAGAAGCTGTCTGCCTTGTATTACTGTTGCTATTGTTTTTTGTGTGTTTGTTTGTTCTGCTTTGTTTTTGAGACAGTATCTCACCGTGTAGCCTTGACTGGCCTGGAACTCACTATGTAGACCAGGCTGGACTTAAACTCATAGAGATCCACCTGCTTTGTGTCCCAAGTCCTAAGATGCAAAGGATGTGTCTGTCACTATGCCATGCCTCCGTTTTTACGACAGACTCTCCTACTGGGACCTGCAGCTCGCTGATTAGGCTAGGGTGACCTGCCGCCATGCTCTGGGGACCCATCTCTCTCTGCCTTCCCACAAGTGTACACCACCACACCTTTCCTTCACGTGGATGGTGAGCATCAAATTGGGCTTCTTACATTTGCATGGCTGGCATTTTATTGACTGAGCGGTTGCCATCAAATTTAATACTTTGCTCTTAAAATACACTGTTGGAAATTGAGAAGACATGATGAAGAATGGGAAAACAGGTGAATTTCAAGTTCATCACATTAGTGTTCTGCATCCCCCAGCTTTACCTGTACCAGAAGGCTTTCCCATCCCCACCCCATCCAGCTCCATCGGTTCTTCTTTCTATAATGATAAACACTCATTTTAGACAAACTACGAAGGCACTTAACCCTTTCGGTGTTTCAAACCTCCCCAAAATAAAGTGAATAGGCCAGTCACCCTACCTTTCCTCAAACTCGTCACGGCTTCTAACATAAATTTCTAGAAAAGAGGTTTCAAAATTTATTCTTTAATTATTTTTATTTTTTACTTTTTAAAGACTTATTTATTATGTAGAGTGTTCTGCCCACATGTACACCTGCAGACCAGAAGAGGGCACTAGATCATACGAGCCTGTGCACCTGTAGATGCACATGTCTGCAGAATCCAGGAGAGGGCGTCAGATCCTCTGGCGCTAGACTGAAAGGCAGTGGTCAGTAGCCTGACTTGGGTGTTGGGAGACAGACCTGGGTCCTCTGCAAGAGCAGTATATCTGCTTGACTACTGAGCCATCTCTCCGGAATCCTCCGGAACTCTCTGGCTTGTCGTAGAAAAGTTGCAGTTAGGTGACTATCCTTCTCCCAGGGGCCCCTTTTCTTCTAGCTTCTAGAGCACCTGGCCTCTGCCCAAGTCTCGTTACCATGCTAAATCTGTGTTATCTCAATGTCTGTCTTCCAGACTTCATTTTCTCTACATGATAAGAGCTAGTTTGATATGGATAAGTGAAGCGATTTGATAAAAGGCAATAAGGACTTTAGCCCTCAGATCCATTCCTTTCAACTAAGTTCAGCCAAACAGCTAAGTCTGCTGGCCTTTGCCCATGGGGACAAGCTGATAACCCTGGAATGAGCGACTCACTCTTTTGTCCAACTTGTGTCTGAATCACGTAGTTCTCTAAGTCAAGGTCAGCCTCTGAGGGCACTGGGACTTCTACAAAAATAACAGAGAATGCAAAAATAAAAGAGTTGCATAGTAATGGTGGGTCAGGGTATCCTCCTGACAGGCAGACCTGGTCTGCTGCAATCAGGGGACAGACAGCACTGGTGTAGAGCAAGCCTCAAAAGTAGAGTTTATGACCAAGATCAATACCTGTCCTGCCACCAGAGGGCCCCATGAGGCAGCTGGAAAGGAATCTGCAGGTGGATGTCTAAATTTGTGAGAAAATTAAAACTAGAGCCTCTTGGGGTTCTAGAACCTTTCTCTGCAGAACAGCAAATATCCTATCCTGTTGTCTGATTGCTCCATGTCCAGTGTCAAATATTTTATAACATTGTGTCTATTTCTTTTGTAAATATGTGCATGCATATGCAGGTTGCAGAGATCAGAAGTCAAGGTCAGATACCTTCTTCGTTACTTGCCAACTTAATTTTTGAGGCGGGGTCTCCCAGTGAGCAAACAGCTTGCCGACTTGTAGAGAGGCTGTCCAACGAGCCCTAGCATTCTCTTGCCTCTGCCTCCTCTGTGCTGGGATTGCTGGCACACTCGGCCATGCCTGGGATCTGA
The DNA here is from genome assembly GCF_982192425.1 of Myodes glareolus. Lineage (NCBI taxonomy): Eukaryota > Metazoa > Chordata > Mammalia > Rodentia > Cricetidae > Myodes > Myodes glareolus. The sequence goes on along the minus strand of NC_142042.1, from coordinate 58,958,577 downwards.
ACTCAGGTCCTAAGGTTTGAGTAGCAAGCACTTTATCCATCCGACCATCTCCCAGTTTGTTAGGTTTCCAACCTCCAAACCCCTAAGTGCCATTGAATCAGAAGGATCTGTGACAGACACGTTTATACTCAGCATTCCTCAGGAACCTGTGAATCCGGTTTCTGCCTGCCAGGAAGAGCTGCTTCCCTTATCTTCTCCTATCTCTGACTAAAGGGATGTCTGGCTCCCTATTAGCACATACTTGTAACACATAACAAAGCACCGTGCTAGCTCCCAGGCTGTTCTGGCTTGCATACTCCCCTCCCTTTAGTGACCTGCTCTGTATAACTGGCATAGCTCTCCCCTGTCTTTTTTGCTGCCATCCCTGTCCCTGAGAAGTAGCCATGGCAGCTTTGGACTCCCCAAATGCCTCTGGCTATTCTGTCTACACCCCAAGGGGCCTGCAGCACTTTCATATTTATAGTCAACCTTCTTCCCATCCACAGAACTGTCTAGTTTGGTGGTTGCTGTGCTCTCACACTATCCTGCCGAGAAAAAAATCATCCCGAGTTTAAAATTAGACAATGAACAGGCCTAGAGTATAGTAACCCAGAAAGGTAGGATATAGACATCGCATGAATTTTCATTAAGATGTACATTAGTAATTAAAATGGAATCCTCAAACGCTAACGAGTAGATGTCATGGAAGCAAAATGTATTAATATAAAAAAAATAGCTGGATGTGGTGGTGCTTTTTTTTTTTTTACTTTTTATTGATTCTTTGTGGATTTCACATCCTGTACCTGATTCCACTCATCTCCCTGTCCCTCTGTATTCACCCTCTGCCATTGCAACTTGCCCTCCCAAAATAAAATAAAATAAAAGCAGAAACAAACAAACTAAAAAAAAAAGAAGAGAAAGAAAGCAAAACAAAACAACCAACAAATAAAATCTCAGTATGGAAGCCGCAATGTGACCAAGCCACATAGTATACCCTTTAGTTCATATATCTTTACTTATAACTGTTCATTGCAATGAGTCATTGGTCCAAGTCCAGACTCTGACTTCTGTGACACCATTGATGCTGGGCCCTCCCTGGAACTCTTCTTGGATACCCTGTTATTGCCGTATGTCATGGAGATCCTGGAGTTCTGGATCTGCAGGTCCAGCCCCTTCACAAGTTTCAGCAGATGAGGTGGATGTGGGGTGAGCTAACTTCATAACCTTGGTTCTGAGTCTGGGTGCTAGCTGGGTTGTTCAGCCTCCGGTTTTCCCTCACCATCACCACCAGAGCCAGCTCTCCAGTGCCGCCCCAGCTAGCTGACCCAATGCAGCAGGCAGCAAGGAGCAGGGCCAGTTCTGCTCTCCTCCCCTCAGGGCTGGTTCACTGGCACCCACACCACCAGTGTCAGGGGTAAGGTGCAGGGCCCGATTTCCAAAGTGCTGCAGTTAGTGAGGGACAGGTCCACCTCTCCCACCCTCAAGACCTCATGACAAGCTCTCTCACCTGCCACAGGCATGGGGGGGAAGGGTAGAGGGGAGGGCATCTCTCTCTCAAGCACTCCATTGCATCACAGATGAGGGGGTGGGGCCAGATCTCCCAATCACATTCAATAGGGTCAGCTGTGCTGTGTTGTGCTGCCCAGGTGAGATACAGGGTCTGCTCTGCCAAGTGCTGCAGTGGTGAGGGGCAGGGCCACCTCTCCCACTTAAGGATCCCATGACCAGCTTCCCCACATGCAGTAGGTGGCAAGAGGCTAAGGGTAAGGGGGCAACTCTTTCTCTCCCATGCCTTTGCATGATAGACAGATCGTGGGGCTAGCTCTTTCTCTCATGCTGACTTACGCTCCACACCACCAAGGAGGTCAGCTCTACTGGGTTGTTCAGGTGAGGTGCGGGGCCCGCTCTCCAGGGCTGAAGCTGGTGATTGGCAGGGTCAGGTCTCCCTGGTGCTGGAGCCAGGGAGGGATGGGACCAACTCTGTGCAGCCCTATCCTCACTGCCCCAGGGTGGCATCAACACAGACTGCAGCTGAAGCAGGGCCATGGACCCAGACATGGCCCTCAGCAGCAGCTCAGGCCCAAAAGACACCATGGTCCCAGATGGGAGTGCAGGCTACTCAGATATGTATGACCCTGGCAGCAGCACAGGCCTTGGAGACTAACATGGCCCTAGGTGGCAGCCCAGACCCTAGATGTCCACATGGCCCTTGATGGCAACATGGATCATGAATATCAACACAGACCCAGGCTGCAGTTGGACCACAGACCCAGACATGGTCCTTAGCAGCAGCTTGGGTCCAGTTGTCGACATGACCTCTAAGTACAGGTCACTCGGATTAGCACGGACCCAGCAGGACTATGATCCTTGAATACCAACATGGTCCCAGGTGGCGGCCAAGATCCCAGGCATCCAGGACACACTTTTGATCCCAGCAGAGGCAAGGGATTCTTAATGAATTTGTCTAACATGCAAAACAAGTCCAGGCAAGTCAGAGCTACATCCCGAGACCCTGTCTCAGAAAGCAAAACAAAATAAAACTACATACACACACACACACACACACACACACACACACACACACACACACAGAGAGAGAGAGAGAGAGAGACAGACAGACAATAAAAACAAATCAGTGTCCCAACAGGAATTTCTCATGGGAACCAGGAAGGAAAATTAGAAAAAATATTTCCTTGCTCATTCAAATGTATTGTGGGTGTATGGTATCCACGCTGTGTTCCACAACCCAGACGAGGAAATTTAAGGAGACTTAACAGCATTCTGGAGAGGAAAAGGAAGTCTTTTATTTTAGATCTTAAACATCTCCCAAGGTCTATGGTTAGAAGCTAGACCCTTGGAGTGGCACTATGGAGAAGTAGTGGGACTTCTAAGAGGAGGGGCCTAGGGAGCAGACTTCTAATCACAACCTTTGGCATTGGTTCAAAGGGAATTCTAGGATCTTAGGGGTTTTTGTTTTATTAAAAATATTATTTTTTATTTGTATGTTTTGCCTGCATGTATGTTTGTAAACATAAGCATGTGTGTTGTGATTGCAAAGGTCAGACAAGGGTGTTCATCTCCCAGAACTGGTAACAACAGATTGTTGTGAGCTGCCATGTGGGTGCTGGGAATTGATGTGGGAATCCCCTCTGTGTGTCACTTGTATTGGTTAATGAATAAAGAAACTGCCTTGGCCTGATAGGGCAGAACTTAGGTAGGTGGAGAAGACAGAACTAAATTCTGGGAGAAAGAAAGCAGAGTCAAGAGAGACGCCATGGATCTGCCAGAGACAGACGCTGGGAATTTTACCCGGTAAGCCACTGCCATGTGACAATACACAGATTAATAGAAATGGGTTAAATGAAGATGTAAAAATTGATCAATAAGAAACTAGAGCTGATGGGCCAAGCAGTGATTTAATTAATACAGTTTCTGTGTGGTTATTTCAGGGCTAAGCTTGTCCCAAACAGCCGGGACAAACAAGCAGCCCCTCCTTGCAACAGGGAATCATACTCTGGTTCTCTGCAAGAGTTTGTGTAGACAGAAGTTTCAGTGAATATTTCAGCACAGGTGTGTGGGTTCACAAGGGTCTGTGAAATGAAGACTCAGAGATACATGAGAATGAACTTAGCCTCTGTGGCTGCAGGGAGCACAGTCTCCGTGAACTGAAGTGCTTTCTCTTCACCTTCAAGAATCTTTATTTTTTTCCTGTATTTACGCTTTAGTTAGTAGATTTCTATATCTCAAAGCAAACTGATAAAAGCTTCTGACAATACAATGCCAGGTGCAAATACCTGATCCATGAGGTACCATGCTTTTCCTGGTTTCCTCTACACCAAGCTTTGCCTAGGCTTTGTATCCATGGGAAACTCTCAGTCAAGATTCACATAGGGCAACAAAAGGTATCTGTAACACAAAGCAAGGCCTAGGGGCTGTGTGAAAACTCCGGAGTCAGGCCAGGTATAACCCAGCAGGGTTTCATGGCTAGTGGAGGTTGCTTGCTATCCCTCTGGCACCAGGCCAGTTGGGCATTATACCACATCTGTCCCACCCAGTCCCAAATAAACACACAGAGGCTTATATTAATTATAAATTGTTTGGCGTATTGCTCAGGCTTATTACTAACTACTTCTTAGAACTTAAAATAACCCATAATTCTTATCTATGTTTAGCCACATGACTTGGTACCTTTTCTCAGTGAGGCATTCTCATCTTGCTTCCTCTGTTTCTGGATGACAGCTGGCTCTCTGCCTTCCCTCTTCTCTTCCCAGAATTCATTTAGTCTAGTTGCCCCACCTATGCTTCCTGCCTGGCCACTGGCCAATCAGCATTCTATTAAACTAAAACAAATGACAAATCTTTACAGTGCACAAGAGCATTAGCATTCTCCCACAGCAAATTTGAGTACTCTTAATTGCTGAGCCATCAGACTTTAGTCTTTGGATATTTTTTAAAATTCTGAACTATGATACAAGTAACTTTATTCTCCCACTAATGCCAACACAGGCTCAAAGGAGCCTCTTGAAATTAGAATAAGTCCTTTCCTTTATGTTTTTTTCTCCTAGAAATTTTTATAGTGATGGAAAACTAGCAGAGGATTTAGCACCGGGGCTGGGATGTACTTTAGTGGTAGAGTTTGCCTGGCATGCACAAGGCTCTAGGATTGGTTTCCAGCACCACAATAAACAACCAAAGTGGCATTAAGATAATAGCTAGACTGCTGAAGAGATGGCTTAACTCTTACAGAGGAACTGGGCTCAGTTTCAAGCACCCACAGAATAGCTCACAAGAGTCTGTAACTCTGGTTCTAGGGAATCTGACTTCCTCTTCTGACCCCCACAGGCACCAGGCATGTATGTGATACACATGCAAACATACAAACAATATATTCATACATATAAAATAAAAAATCTCAAAAACAAACAAAAGAAATAATTGAAGAGAAGAAAATATTTCTTCTTTAAAAGATTTTACTTTTAGCATATATATATATATATACATACACACACACACACATGCTTGTATGTGGGTTTGTGCATGAGAGTGCAGGTGACTGTGAGGCCAAAAGGGGGCGCTGTGTGCCCTGAAGTTGAAGGTACAGGCAATTGTGAACCATCAAACTCAGGTTTACTGGAAGATTAGTATACAATCCAGACTGGTGAGCCATCTCTCCAGCGCTGAGAAAAATATTTCTAAGAAAATAGAAGATGACTGTGTTTCAAAAGAGGGAAAAGGAAGAAAAAAAATGGAGTGGCATGATGAGCTAGCTTCAGGAAACCACACAAAAAAAAAAAGACGTAAATTTTCTATTTCAATGTTTAGACTAGCAGTTCTCAGCCTTCCTAATGCTGTGACCCTTTAATACAGTTCTTCATGCTTTTGTGACCCCCAACCATATCATTATTTCTGCTGTTACTTCATAACTGTAATTTAGCTACTGTTATGAATCATAATGTAAATATCTGTTATGCAACCCCCAAAGGGGTCGTAACCCATAAGTTGAGAACCCTTTGCTTAGAGACAGTAAGTGTGGCTTGCACTAAAAACATGTGGGATTTATGTTCCTGCAGAAGAGAATAGAAGATATAGAAAAAAGTAAAAGGTAAAGTGTGAGAAAATGTGAACCAATTTTAACATAGACAATCGCTGGAAAAGCTGATTCAATCTGGGAATGAGAAATCCAGGGTCACACAGGCCAACATAAAATCACATGTGAGTTGAATATCTAGATCCCATGGGCCAATGCTGAGAAAAGAAGCTATCCAGTGATGAGATCCAAGTAATTTAAAAAGGAGATAATATGGAGGGCTTAGAGGAGGCAGTATGACAGAAAATACTAATAGCGACAGTCGTTCAGATTTATTAGTGGCCATTGACTGTTGGATATCAGGATAATAAAACGACGTGAGACTCTTTCGAACCTCAACAGCATAAAATATCCTAATGACATTATAGACACAAAGGGAGAGGAAGTGGAATCACACACCAGTGTGCTACACACTTCCCCATTTTGGAGTAAGGCAGGAATAGAACACCTGTTACTGACACATGTCTCCTGCCACAGAACACATAGCTGGAGGGCTTTGATGAAAGATTTATTAGTTTGTTTATTTATGGGCGTCTGTGTGTTCGTTTGTGCATGTGCATGCAGTTGCCCTCAGAGGCCAGAAGAGGGTGTTAGATCCCCTGCTGCTGGAGTTACAGTGACTTGTGAGCCACCCAACAAGAGTCCTGGGAACTGGTCCTCTGGAAAAGCAGCAAGCTAGGAGCCACTGAGCCATCTCTCAGCTCTGTTCTTAAGATCAGTTTTGATTTTTAAATTTTAAAATTAAATTTATTTGTGTGTGTATGGAGGGCTTATATTGCCACAACATGTGTGTGAAGATCAGAGGACAACTCTGTGGAACCAGTCTCTTCTGGCAGCATGTGAATTCCAGGGACCAAATGCAGGCCGTCTTGCTGGCCCAAGAGTGTATGTAAATACTCCTTCAGAAGTGAGTATTTTCTGCTACAGAAGACATTTAAAGATGAAACTCCTCTAGTTTTGCTATATGTGCTTATTTTCTATTTAAAAAATAAATTTAATGCTTTTGCTTTTAAAATGCTTTAGCTCTTATAATCCTATAGCCGTGAAATTATTTCTGTCTCCCACCATCAGCATGTATGTGGAGAGATATTTAAAATCATATCCTCAAAGACAGGTGTGATGCTGTACGTCTATAATCTCAGCACTTGCAAGACTGGGAGGGAAATCACCAGTTCAAGGGCAGCCTTGGTAATATAATAAGACTTTGTCAAAAACAAAACAGTAATAACAAATACACAAAGAAAAGTATGTTCACTGTTATTAACAATTTTATTTTTTGCAGTGGTGGGACTGAGGTAACCTTTCAAAAATTACTTTCTTTGTATTTTTTAAAACTAACACATATGCTTTTTAAATTTACTTATTTTTGGAGACAGGATGTCACTAAACATCCTAGTCTGGCCTTGAATTCACTGGGTATGTCTCCCTTGGCTGCAGACTCCTAACCATTAGGATGACTGACACATATCCCTGGATAGGGCTTATAATTAAATATTTTTAAATGTATTTCTTTCTTCTAAAAAACAGTGCAAGTTGTATTTTATATTTATGTTTATATAAATATAATATAATAAATACTTTTATATTAGTTTTAAATTGTTACATTAAAACTGTTTTTTACCAGAGACTTTTATGGTTTCCCGGTTGTGTAAGCGAATCACCTTATTTGAAATACATACAAACACCAAATTAGAGCTATATCCTTTATGTGTAAGCCATGAATAATGATGTAATAAATAGAAATAAACTCATTTCTAAAAAAAGAATCCAACTCACATAAACTTGACCTAACAGAGAATGTGGGTTTGGTAAAGCTAAAGCTGGCTTTCAAAAGAGTCCTGGAATAGACATTCTGTCTGGCTGTGATCCAGATTCTTTGGAAGTTTAACAGGGACTCTGGCTCAAGTACCACTTAACTTTTCTCCATTCAACCCACCGAGCATCCTTCATCCTCTGAGAGGCCTGCAGCCACACTCAGCTCTACTCCACGCCTGGGCGCCTGGGAAGCTGGCCAGCACTGGCTCCCTCGTCCTCATAAGCGAAGCAAGTGCATCACTGGATCTTGTCACAAAAACAGAGCAAAGCTTGAGATTTTCAAGGCACAGCTCTGAAGTCAATAATGCTGGGTGCTTCTCAACTTGACTAGTTGGAGAGAGGCCCAGAAGGTTTAGTCGTGCACACCTCTGGGTAAATCTGTGAGGGTGAGTCCAGAGAGCCGTCAGGGGAAGACCTGCCCTCAATGATTGTGGCTGGCACTGTCCCATGGTTGGTGGCCCTTAGTGGAAACCCAGAGGAAGGAGAGAGCAGCCAGCACAGGCCTTGAGCTGCTTCCGGGCTGCTCTTCTAGGCCACACCCTTCCGGCCTGGATGGACAGAAACTTAAAAGTAGGAGCAGAATCACATCTGTCTCCTCCATCCAGTGGTCACTGCCACAAAGTCCAGCACAGCAATGGAGGGTGATGAGGTTTATAAAACAGTTTATATATTCTCTTTCACATTTCAAGAAAAAACTTCTATCAACGGTAATTAGCCTGGCAAGGGCCAGTAGTCCATAAATCTTCCCCGACTTTAATCTCCCTCACCTAGGATATCTTTTGTTTACACGAAGGCCTGGTTGCAAAACTTGATAGTCTGGAGTGACCCGCCCCTTCTCCCTTCCTTTTCCTTTGCACCAATTCTCTTACAACTAGACAGTCTCGAAAGACTGTGAAATCAGAGCCCAGGGAAGGAGGGAAAAGACAGTTACCTTAGAATAAAAACTAAGGGAACTCCCGGCCTGAGTGCGTGCTTGCTAGCTTCTGGTGCAGCCTTTGTGTAAAAACAAACTGTCTTGCCGGCTGCTTTCACTATGCTTGCTTGTTCCTTTGTGCGGTGCTGACCTTATCCTTCTTTGTTCCCAACAACGCTGAGAGACAAGAAAAAGAGCGTGGGCTTTGCTGCCTGACGTATTTCCAGTACCAGGTCTGCCGGCTAATAGTGACGTGGCTTCGGACAGCTTGCCCGATCTCTCTGAGGCTGTTTTCCCATTTGCAAAAGAGAAATAAACAAATAGAAAAAAAAAAGAGAGAGACTCTTTTAAAAGATCATTGGATAGATTTAACAAAATTACCCACAGGTATTTAAATCGGGAGCAGAGCAGTTTGTGTTCCTAGATGTCCCGTTAGCAGAACAGATTTCAATGGCTGCTGTCATTGGGTAATACTCCAGGATTTAACAGGAAACTCTGCAACTTGATTAAAATTCCTGAGGGTCTCAGTCACCAAAACTGTCACAGATCAGAGGCAGGTGACCTGTGTCCGAGGCTGCAGAGCAGTGGTACAGCCTGTGTCCCAGGAAGCATGAGGAGGGCAAACCCAGCTTGTAGCTGGTTGTGCACAGTTCCAGAGAGCAGCTCTGCCCACAGTGGCTGTGCTGCAGGGAACCCTGGCTGAGCACGGGAGGGGCCTATGGTAGAGATGAGCCACAGCATTGAACAGCCTGGCCCTTCGCATCCTTGGAGGTGGACGGAGGCATCCCAACCGTGCCTGTCTACACTCCGAATGCTGGACCACAGTGAGATTAGCGCCACAGGGCAGGCTCACAGTTGCTGCTCCTCTGAGGAACAGTTAGCTGAGCTCCATGGTGAGAGTAAGTTGAAAAGGAATGTTCTGGAAGACCACTCTGACGTGGGGCAAATGTAAAGTGGTTTGCAAGATTAACTCAGAGCAGGGCAGTGGGATTTCGTCAGGATACGGAGTTTTCAGACTTTCAGGGTGGTGATGGAGAAGGAAAATAGTTATTGAGGCTTACGAGGTCCTGCTCCCCCCACCCTCCCAGCCCTCGCTGAGGAGCTGGTCTACAGAGCTAGTTCCAGGACAGCCTGGGCTACACAGAGAAACCCTGCCTCAAAAAAAAAAAAAAAAAAAACCAAAACCAAAAAAACCCAAAACCAAACCTCTCTCCCTCTCTCCCACTCCCACCTATATATACACAAATATACATTTATTTATATATTAAAGCTTACATTTTATTTAAAAACTTGTAAATAAAAAAAAATCATGCATCAAAATTCACTAGACTCAAAGTCTTAGTGAACTTCTATACAGTTAGAATAGCCCTTCTGAAGCTGTGGAGCTTAGTGTTAGATTTTATGCTTTCACTACTGAATATATTTTATGTACTTATACACACACACACACACACCAAACAAATAGAAAACCAACAAACTCTGCCAAATCTGCAACAAAGCTAAACCTAGAAAAAAAAAGCTGTATATATTTTTTCAATATTTGAGTGTCCATTGCCTGCATTCAGTCCATCCGAATATTAAATAATAAAATCTAAAAAAACATGTTTGGCTGGCCGTGGTAGCGCATTTCTTTGATCCTCGTGCTCCAGAGGCAAAGGTAAATGGATCTCTTTAGTCCTCCCTGGTCTACATAGAGCATTCCAGGCCAGCCAAGGGCTACACACTGACACCTGATCTCAAAAAAGAAAGAAAGGAAGGAAGGAAGGAAGGAAGGAGGGAGGGAGGGAGGGAGGGAGGGAGGGAGGGAGGGAGGAAGGAAGGAAGGAAGGAAGGAAGGAAGGAAGGAAGGAAGGAAGGAAGGAAGGAAGGAAGGAAGGAAGGAATAGTGAATTATTCTGACCCCAACTTTATCCCCAACTTTAAAGACAAATCGAATCCTTAGTATGGGACCTGAGTGGTCATGGTACTGGCCTGGGTTACCAAAGGGTGCCTGCAGTGCATTCTGGGAACTCTGAACAGTTGACCACTGGGAGTCAGGGAAAGCTCCATTCGACAGAGGTGACAGTCGCCAAGGTGCCAGAAGACCTATCCCCACCATCTCTCCAGGAAGTAAACCGTTGAATGTTGATTGGACTGTGGGCTGTATTGCTAGATGAATATCAGAACACGAGGCTGGTGGGATTCCCTTCCAGGCTGTCTGCAGCTGCAGGAAGCCCAGGAAAGAAAACACTGGAAACACGTGAAGTGCTGAGGGACGCTGCCTACTCTCACAGCGGGGGTGAGGGGGGGGGGTAGGGTGGGGGTGGAGGGCGTGGCTTCCACACACAGCATCTGGAAGGCTTGGCAGAATTCCTAAGTTACACATTCAGGAATAAAAAATTTTGATTATAAATTATGACACAACAGTCTTTTGGAACGAGCCTAAGACAACGTGCTGAGAGGACCTTGACCTAGTCTTGACCCTGGAGAAGCCAGGTTTCTGTGGGATCGATCTTCCCAGAAAGCGTTTGGAGAGAAATGTTAACGGAAAAACCCGTGCTCACTGGACACTTGGTAATCCATCATAGTTGTCAAGTTTAGTGAAAACAATTGAACAGGAATAAGAAAGGGTGCCAATACCGCCATTCTCAGAAGACAAAAATTGAGAGCAAAGTGAGGCTAGAGTCATCTTGAGGTCAGACCGGTGCCAGCAAAAGTCCATACGTCTGGCCAAAGCATTCTCCAGCGGGCTGGAGAGATAATTCGGTGATTAAGAGCACTGGCATCTTTCAGAGATTTTCAACATGCGTGTAGCAGCTCACAATGGTCTGTAATTCCAATGCTTGGGGATCTGACGCCCTCTTCTGGCCTCCATAGTCACTGCATGCACATGGTGCACAGATATAAACGGAGGTAGTATTCCTTCCCATGCACATAAAATAATAAATCTCAAAAAAATACAAAACAAAACTAAAAGCCCACAAACATTCCATAAAGGGGCTGGGGAGATGGCTCAGGGAGTAAAGTGTTTGTCTAGGGCTTGAATATGATGATCAGAATCCACATTTTAAAAAGCTAGGCACAGTAGTGGCCTTCTCGCAATCCCAGCGCTGGACAAGTGAAGTTAGGAAGCTCCCTGGGGCTAACTGGACATCCGTCTTATACTGCTTTGGCAAGTTTGCAGAATGGGGTAGTGGTGGTGGCTTAGTTAAAAAAAAAAATTAGAGCCAGGTAGTGATGGTGCACACTTTTAATGCCAGCACTTGGGAGGCAGAAGCAGGTGAATCTCTGTGAATTCGAGGTCAGCTTGGTCTACAGAGTGAGTTCCAGGACAGCCAGAGCTAAGTAGGGAGGCTCTGTCTTGAAAAACAAAACAAAATAGTAGAAATCGCCTGAAAAAATGACTCCTGAGGTGCTTCTCTGGCCTCCACTCACTCTGGCATGTGACCCACACAAAAAGACTCCACAAAGGGTGTGTTCATTCTATTGCTGCATTAAAAAGTCACCACAAATCTGCTTGATACCAGTGACATACATTTGTTATCTCAAACTTTCTGTGGGTCAAGAGGCACAAAGCTTAGCTGGGGTCCCATAGGCTGCAATGCAGTATCAGCAGGGGAAGGTCCTGACCAGTCTCCAAACTCACCCAAGTTGTTGCCCGAGTTCACTTCCTTATGGTTGCAGGACTGAGGTCCCTGGCTGTTTTCAGAGTCCTAACTTGGTTTCTAAGGTCACCTGCTGTGTGACTGTCCCTCAAGTGGGGTAGTCTGCGTCTTCCCATCCCACAGGGGACACGCGACACTTTCTGTAGTCTGCGGTCACGACAGCCACCGTAGGAGTGACTGCTCATTTCTCCTGCTGCAGCTTCTGGCTAGAGCGCGGCCCGGAGTTCCATCCACACTGGCACTATTTGAAGGGCATGACTCACTGGGGATTGCCAGTAAGGTGTGTCCTCCACACACTAAAACACTTCGTTATGTGTGCGCTGTGTGTTGTGTGTGCACGAGGCCTGAGCACAAGAGTCCAGGGAAGTTAGGGGACCACGTTTGTTTGCATTTTCTCCAGGTCAGACTATGAAACCCAATTCCACATGGAGCAGGTCTCTTTGGGAGGCGCTCCTCAGAAACACCTGCAGAGTGAGGGAGAAGGGAAATGAAGTGGGACAAAGCGACTGTCAATTACATGGTAGGCGTAAGTTACAAATTGAGGGCAATTTGAATTTAAGCCCTCCCCGCCCCAGGTTCTCATAATAAGCACAGTACAGGACTCTCCCCGTACCATATGAGGAGTAAAGAGCTGACGTGTTTATACACCAACAGCAGGCATGAAGAGTGAAGAGGTCTGGGGCTGGAGAGTTGGCTCAGTGGTTAAGAGCACTGGCTGCTCTTCCAGAGGACCTGGGCTCAATTCCCAGCACCCAGGTGGTGGCTCACAAAGGTCTGAAACTCTAGTCTCAAGGGATCTGGTATTCTTTTCTGGCCTTGGTGGGCACTGTAAGCAATGATGCACAGACATACATGCAGGAAAAATAACACCCCATATATATATTATTATAATGAGAGATGAAAGGGTGATTGCCCTTGGAGGAAATTTGAGAAGGGCAGGACCATCTAATAAAATTTCTTTTTAACTTTTTAATGAGATGTGTATGATACAAACACACACACACACACACACACACACACACACAAACACTCATCCCAAATCCACATCTTGATGAATTTTCACAAGAAAGTGTCCATGGAAGCTGCTATTGTGACCCCTCTTTTCAGGGTAACTGCTGTAGAATGGTGTGGGTTAGTTTTGTCCATGTTGTTCTCACATAAGGGAACCACGCAAGTACTCACAAAATTTTCATATGTGGCATACAAGTGTAAATGTGTGCCTAAGAGTGAGTGTGTAGGGGCAGGAGGTTGGTGACCGGTGTCTCCCTCTGTCTTTCACTCCCTGTTGCTTTAAGAGCGGGTTCTTACTGAACCAGGAGGCTGCAGTTACAGCTAGACTGGCTGGCCACCAAGCCCCCAGAATCCATCTGTCTCTGCCACCCCCTGCCCCATGCTGGGATCTTAGGAACCTGCTACCACACTTAGTTTTTTACATAGCTGTAATCTCAGGTCCCCATGCCACCATGGGAGACACTTAGCCTCTGAGCCATCTCCTTAGCCCACAGATGTTTATTTGTGTCCGGCATTTTCGCTCAGTCTTTGGGAGGTCATCCATACTGTTACATGCTCATGGATTATGCATTCTCATGTTGTATAATATTCCATGTTGCAATGGTATCCAATCTACTGATTGATGTGGGATGTCCTTCTGTATATGTGATGCTTTTATTGGTTAATAAATAAAGCTGTTTTGGCCAAAGTTTTAGTAGAGCAAAGCCAAGCAGGAAATCTGAATAGAGATATAGAAAGTAGGCAGAGTGGAAGAGACGCCATGTAGTTGCTGAAGGAGAGGGGCCTGGAAACTTTCCAGTAAGCTACAGCCTCATGGCAATACACAGATAAATAGAAATTGCTTAATTCAAGATGTAAGACCTAGCTAGAAATATGCCTGAGTCATTGGCCCAACAGTGCTGTAATTAATACAGTTTCTATGTGGTTTTTTTCGGGTCTGGGCAGCTGGGAAATGAGAGAGCATTCTTAGTCTGCAACCAATGAAGGGCATTGATTGGGCGGTTTCTTAGCAAGACTTCTGTTTGATGTGCATTGTACAGTATTCTCTATGGCAACACAGCATCTTTAAGTAACAATGTGAACTATGAGAAGGTTCTATAAGGTGAACACCAAGCCCAGTGTGGGGATAGCTCGGGATAAAACAGAAGCCATGTGTGAGCCAGCCATGGTGTCTGTTCTGTTGTTTTTAGTGGCTTTAATTACTCTTAGATTTCATTCCGCAGGAGCTTGAGTTGCCTGGCCAGGCTGACAGTGGATCTAGAGAAAGACTTCCGGTGATGTCTCATGGCTTTTCTCTTCTGGTTTTCCTTCTTATCAAAGATTCCAAGGTCTCATTCACTTACCAAGGGAATGGACGTGGCACTCAAAAAGACAAATCAAAGTTTCTTTCTAGTAAAGTTGGGGACTTGTCAGTAATTATGTAAGCTGATTCCGATTCCGTATAGTGAATCTATACACAAATAATAAGAATGATGATGATAATAAAATTTACAAACCTTAACTCATTGTCCAGTGTGTACTCTAAACTGTGTTGGTGATGGGAGTAGGAGGCGCTCCACCCCCAGAGGCTCTTGGGACCAGCAATGGCAGGAGCAGCAGCAGGAAGAAGGTCAGTGGTCCCAGTAGTCAGCTAGGAGCAAATGAGAAAACCTCTAGCAACTGGAACAGGGACAGATTCAAAAGCTATAGAGTGGGGTTGGTTTGGAAGATGGTGTGGTGTTCTTAATTCTTAATCGGGGTTCATTTTCCCTGATTCTCCATCAACATTGAGGGAGCAGGGAGAGGATCCAGCAAAGTAGCCCTGATTGAGACCTTGCTCTGGTTCTGGTGGACTTTTGCAGCCTCTTCCCAGGCTCTGTCCTGATTGGTCCTTACTCTTCACTTTATTTGCATACACACACACAGCCAATCAGGGCTTGTTTATGTCTCTATAAACCAGTGGTTCTCAGCCTTGTGGATAGCGACACTGCTTGTCCAGAATCAAGTGGCCCTTTCACAGGGGTCGCCTAAGACCATCAGAAAATACACGTATTTACATTACAATTCATAACAATAGCAAAATTATAGCTATGAGGTAGCTACAAAACAGCTATATGGTTGGGAGTCACCACAACATGAGGAACTGTATTAAAGGGTCGCAGCATTAGGAAGGTTGAGGACCACTTTATTATATAAACCCTGTGCACATCCTCTCTATCATCCAACTTAGGCTCTCCTCAGAGAGGAAAGACTCCCTCTGTCCCTAGGACCTGAAAGAGATTCTGCCACAGGGAGGGAAACTGAATCCTGCCTCAGCTTCTGAGATATCCTGCTCCCATCTAAGGCAGAAAATTGGTTGTTATCTGATACCAAGTGTTCAGTCCTGAAATCACATACGTACAAATAACATTATATGGACTAGGCAGGCTCTATTTATATATCTAGGAATATATCCGTCTATAACAACAAGGAAAGAAATCGATGTCAACCTGCCGAGATGGCTCAGGGGTGAAGAGCACTTGTTGCCCTTGCAGAGGACCTAGGTTCGATTCCAGCACCCACGTGGTAGCTCACAACCATCCACAATTCCAGTTCCAAGGGGTCTGTCTCCCACTTCTGACCTCCTCAAGCGATAGGCATGCAAGTGGTACACATACATACATGTAGGCAAAACATTCACATGTAAAATAAAGTTTAAAAAAGCAAACAGAGGCCATAAATTTGAGAGAAAAAATGAGGAGTGTGGGGGAGGGGTCAGAGAGAGGAATGGTAAGTGGGGGAATGATGTCATTATGTTTTCATTTAAAAATACATTTTTAAAAAGAATTTTGGACCCACTATTTTTTGCTCCAATTGTCACTCCTGTGTGAACTTCCGTTTTCCTGTGTGAATGAGTTTTCCTGAGTGGGGGAAATACAGACTTCTCTATTTGTTCCCTCTTACCTCCTGCCTACTACGATCTAGGATGAGCGACCAAACTCTGCCCCATCTTACTACCACAGTCACCAAAGGATCCTTGTTCCCAACGCATCCTAAATCGCATCCTAAATCACACACAGTCCTCCTTCCTAGCCAGTGTAGGGTTTGATCTGTTACCAAGGAAACAAGACCTTCAGGCTTCTCTGGTCACCGATCTCCTGCCTGGGTATTTTAAAACCCCATAGTCGTTACTGCCCAAATGAACCCAGAAACGGAAATGGTTAAAACATCTGCTGTGAAAGAGCAGCCGGAAAGGAAATCAGGAAGCTGAAGTTCATCCCGGGAGCATCCTTCATTCATCGGCTTGCATAACTGAGGGTTATGATGAGGTGGTCCGGCACACAGTAGTCCTCTAGTTTGGTCGCTACGGCAACTGGGCGGAAGTGTGGAGTGAGCACAAAGCTGTTGACCAAGTGGGAGGAGAAAGGCACGGCAAGCGTCATAGCTTGCATTGGGCTAGTTTAACTCATCGAAGGTAGTCAGGAGCATGGCCTCCAGTCAGAGCAGATGACCCAGGACGAGCATGCCTGGGCTTTGCTTCTGTGTCTAGCGATTCTGACCAGTGTGGGGTTGTAGGACTTCTTACAATCACAACATTCTCAGGATTTCCCCACAGTGCTTTCCTGGTGCTCATTTCAGTGAAGTCCCAGCTTCCTGGGTCGTCAGAAGGTGATCTGGGTTGAAGGAGCCAAGCTAGCTTTACAGAGTCCTTTCCTCTGTTTCCTCCGTGTTCCGAAGCACGCTGGCGTCCTCTGTGATTCCCCGACTCTGTGTATTCCCCAAGAAAGGAAGCGTTTCTCGGTTTTCCCCTCCCATTATCTCCTTTACCCTTATTCTGCTGAGTTTTGATTTTTTTTTTTTTCCTCAGCAGTTTGTACTCAGTGTTCAGCCAAGCCTGGAAAGGGGCCCTGGCTCTTCCCACAGCTGGCTCCCAACTTTATGTTCATGTTGATACCTGCGGCTGATTATGACGGTGATGTTTATACCAGGAAACCAATCAGATTGTTAAAGTATAAACAGTACCTGAGTGATGGAGCTGTTCCAGCCCCAGGGCGTGGAGCTTACACTTAAGTAGCCCTGGTGGTCAACCCAGCTCTCAGGTTTAGTTGTTGCTTCTCCCGTTTCAGCCTGCCAGCCCCTCCCCCAAGTTCTGGGCAACGGTTTAGGGGTTCTCCTATGTCCAGAGCTTCCTACAAACCATCCTGTCCTCTGCTTTCTTACTCTCAGAGGCCAACATGAATGTTCTGTTTTATCTCGCTCCTTGCATTTGGCGGATCAAAGGGACAAGCCATCACCTTGTTTTATTGTCGGTGTTCATGAGCTTTTGATTTTACTTTAACCATTTTTATATGGGGATCAGGGATTCAAACACTGTGTCACTTCTACCCCTCAGGAAGCTGCGGGCTGGGTGATGGATAAGGTCCTGGTTCCACCTGCTGTGTGTGCAAAACATCACAAACACCTCTGTGGAGCAGTAAACGGACCTAGAGATGCGCTTGGCCACGGCTGGAGGTCTCCTTGTTAGAGGGGCATCTTCTGCTGACGCTTGCGGAAAGCACTTCATTTAGCCACTAGCTACTGGGGTCCCACGGCGGCATCTTACAACCTACTGAACTTTTGCCGCTTTCTCCACCTCCAATATTCCCCTGCCTTTCTGGTCACTGTTTAACTTCTCAGATAGGAAAGCAATAATAATAAAAATTTAAAAACCGGCGTAAAACCTTGACCTTAAAGAAAAAAAAGAGATGACTTTTCTATAGCTGCCTCCTGCAGTAATGAAGGTCCAGAACTCATGGCCGCAGGAAGAGTCTCCGAATTCATGTCAGTGCCTTGTTTTGCAAACAAAATCATTTTCTACAGAACTGGATTAAACGAAAGAGTAAAGGCATCTTGAATGTTATTATTTTTTCAATATTATTTTGGAAAGGAATTCAAACTACAATTAAGTTATTATAATTGCATTAGTCTGGGCTTTCTAGAGAAACAAAGAACTGGGCATGTGTGCATGTATGCAATTTCTCATAAGGTATTAGTTTGCATGATCGTGGGCACAGATAAGTTCCCGAATCTGTGGGTGGGAAGCTGGAGATTCAAAAGAGCCAGAGGAAAGCTCTTGTCTGGACCCAAAAGCCCGAGAACCAGGAGAATGGTGGTGTAGCTCCTGTCCAGAGGCTGGCAGGTTGGATGCCCAGGAAGAGCTGAGTGTTCAGGATGACGCTGGAAGAGGAGATGCTCCAAGCACCTGCCAGGCAGGAGGCATCCCATCACTCTTACTACTGAGAAGCTCAGTTTTCTGTTCTATTTGGGCTTTTAACTGATTAGATGTGGTCCATCCTCATTAGCAGGACCAACTCCATCACTTTGTCTATTGATTTAAATGTTAAACTTAGCTGGGAATACCCTCACAGAAATATGCAGAGTGATGTCTTAGCAAATCTGGGTGCCCAGTGGCCCAGCCGAACTTATATCTAAAATTAATCATTATAGTTTCTAACCATTGAATACTATTCAAGTATTAATTAAAGTGATCTCATCAGTTGTACTAGGGGTCACTGGAGAAGAGGGTTCTGCCTACAGTGATCTGTTCTAGAAGTCAAGGGAGAGAGAAGTTGGGGCAGGGATGAATTCTCTGGAAGTGTCCAGAACGGTGTCTCACACCCATGACCTCAGCACTTGGAAAGCTGAGATAGGAGGATTGATACCAACAGAGGCAACACTGGGAGACCATTTCCCCAAACAAGCAAACAGAAGTTTTATCTCATTTAACCTGTTTTATAGAGTAGGGCATCAAAGGAGACTAGCTGAGATGACATAGAGAGAAAACAGAGCAAATCTAAATCCATAATTTCTCCTGTCCTTTTCTTCCCCCTTCCCTCCCTCCCTCCTTTCCTTTCTCCATTTCTTCTTCTCCATTCTCTGTATTGCTTTTCCTTTTCCCATCTAAGGTCACTGCCTGAAGAAAGCTGGCAGAGGCCTTTTTTTGCAGAATGAAGTAATTCTACACACTGCCATCTATACTGCAGGCATTCCCATTGTATCTGTTGACTGTATGGAGGAAGGAACGGAAGTTTTCAATCCTCCAGGAGGAAGAAGTGAGTGTCTCTAACAATCCTCAGCCTGGATGTGCAGCAGGGCAGGTGGTAAGTGGAGCTGGCGCTGGCACAGTCTGAAAAGCTCTTGTGTGACTGACTGTGGAAATGCATGGAGTTGTACCAGGGGGCAATGGGGAAGATGCTTCTGTCTTGCGTTGGTCAGTTCTAGAAGTCCAGGGAAAGGGAAGTGGGGGCTGGGATGGATGTCTGGAAGGAATCCAGAAGGGTAAGGAGATCTCTGGAGCAAGGATGACCTTGCATAGATATGAGCACACACACTGTGAGTAGCGTGGTGGTACACCGAGCAATGAAATCTCTGCCTTTAGATGGGATAGGAAAACCCTGTCCAGGAAAAGGGGGAAAGTTACACATTTCCCATCTACTCTAGGTGCTTTGAGCTTCGTGCTTTGATGTTTTGTCTTTTCTGTTTTAAAACATCCATTAAGAAATTATCTGAACAGATACACAGAAAGTCGCTGATCATGGCTGTGACTGAGTCATGTTTTCTGTTTACTTATTTGCATTTTTTCTAAATTGCATTTTCCGTGTGTGTGTGTGTGTGTGTGTGTGTGTGTGTGTGTGTGTGTGTGTGCTTGGTGGACAATTTAGGGAGACTGTTCTCTTCCTCCACTGTGTAGGTCATGACTCAGGTCATCGAGCTTGGCGGCAAACACTTTTACTGCCTCAGCCACATCGCTAGGCCCCTTCTTTCCATTTTTCCTGAGATGGATTTTATCCTTAAGAGAAGAACAATAAAGGAGAACTCTCGTTGGGAGCACAGTTGCATTTGCTGGCCAGAGTTTTTATTAAGTCAGGTATTTGCTCACAGTTTGCAGATTCTAGACTTTTCCCAGGAGTGGGAGTCCAAAGTCCGACCAGCACTGACCAGGATGTCCATGTGAGCAATGCCTGTGTGCACTTTGTCCAAAGACTCGAGTGTTGACATTTCATCCAGATCCATGTCACTATAACCAAACACAACCCGAGTTCAAAAAGAGAGAAACAAGCTGCCTTCAAGTTTAAAAACTTTCTCTACAGTAGTCTTAGATTGTCTTGATTCAAGTAATGTCCAGATATCATTCTGTTGCCATTGTTCAAATTTTCTCACCGGTTAATGCGAACATGGAGAAATGCGGCTGTGCTTTATAAATGGAGCCGTTTCTGGAAAGTTCGCTGAATCATCAAAACATTTTCTGAAGTATTTGATCACTTGCGTGTTTCCCTGCCTTGTACTGCATGCTGTCGAACACACTGAGTTTCTTCTCCAGTGTTGCCCCCTTTACAGATTTTTGAGAACCCCAGAATGCACTTGTTGGCCCCTGCTTGTGTCTGCGTGCGTGAGGGAGTGTTCTGGACTGAACTGGGGACCCCGTGTATGCTAACCAAACAGCTATTTTCTCAGCCCTGCCTCTTTCTCTTGGAGACAGGATCTCACTGAGTTGCTAAGCTGGCATAGGATATTCTGTGTAGCACAGGAAGGCTTGGAACTTCCCACTCTCCTGCCTCAGCCTTTTGTCTTCAATGCCTGGCTGAGTTAGTGTTGCCACGACGTGGCACAATCCCACTTTCATTTCCTTCTTGTCTTACTCTCTGGAAAAGCGTAGCTGTCTGTCTGTGCGACCTCTAGCTCCATGCTCTACTCAACTCCCAGTTTTTGTTCTCTGATGAATTTTTTTCACACCAATGAACAGTTTAAAGTTTTTAAAAAACATTTATTTATTTAGTTTGTTTAGTGTGTGTGTGTGTATGTGTGTGTGTGTATGTGTGTGTGTATGTGTGTGTGTGTATGTGTGTGTGTGTATGTGTGTGTGTGTATGTGTGTGTGTGTATGTGTGTGTGTGTATATGTGTGTGTGTGTATATGTGTGTGTGTGTGTACACTTGCATGCCTCAGCTCTAGGGTGAAAGTCAGAGGCCGACATTTGGGAGAACGTGAGGGAGAGAGCTATTCTCTGTTTCCTGGAAATGAATTCATGTGGTTGGGCTTGGCCTCAAACACCTTTATCTCCTGGGCCATCTTGCCAGCCCTTAGATACATCACCTTTAGAAAGAAAAAAAAAGTGTATTTTTGGTTGCTCTTATATTTCCTTTTCCAGATATCCCCACTACAAGCAGCTAGTGGCATTAAAGAACTGACAGTCTGAAATCTGCCTCTGCCATGCGTCTCTCAACTGAACCTGGAAACAAGAGCCTTCTTTATTTAAGACATCTGGTGTGAACTTGGGAGGTAAACTGGCATGGAGTTTTTTTATATTTATTTATTTGGTGGAGGGCTGTCTTAGTTTCTGTTCTATTACTACGAAGAGACATCATTTCCAAGACAGCTTATAGAAGAAAGCATTTAATTGGGAGCTTGCTTTCAGTTTCAGAGGCCTGAGTGGTGGGGAGTGAGGCCTAGGCAGGCAGGCCTAGCACCGGAGCAGTGGTTAAGGGCTTATGTCTTATTGACAAGATGGAGACAGACAGAATCTATAGAGTGGGATTTTGAAACCTTCAAGCCTATCCCCCCAATAAGGCCATACTTTTGTATTTTTCTCCCAAACCCTAGAGCTGAGACATACAAGTGTACACACACACACACACACACACACACACACACACACACACACACTCAACAAACTAAACAGTCTACCAACCAAGAACCAAACATTCAGATAAATGAGCTCATGGGGAAATTCTCATCTAAACCTCCATAGGGCCTCTTTCTATCTAGCCTAGCCATTTTGCATCTACGACTTCTGACTTGGGTGCCCTACGGCCAGGGCTCTGGCGGTCCCTTGGACTGTGCCCTGTTCCTGGGGTTTGGGGATCCCTCCAGCTTTGTCTTACTGGTGAGCTCTAGCTGTCCTTCCAGAGTACTGTTGGGATTCTGATGACCCCTCTTTTTCACCGAGATCTTCACATTGCACACTGACCTCTCCTTCCTAGGTTCTTATCTCAACACCGGTTTGGAAAACCAAAAATCAGGAAACGGAAAGATGGCAAAAGGAGATGCAGGTGACATCTTTTAGAATTCCTGGTTTCACCTGCATTTCCTTTATGTTCGTCCTGTGCCCATCTATCTAGAATGCGGTCTATTTAAAAGTCCTAAGTTCTAAACTCCTTCAACCTCTCTGGTAAGGACCCCACTTGGACCTCCTTACCACCTCCGCTTCCACTAACCTATCAGGTCTCGGTTCATTTTTCCAGGCTAAATGGGACGGCAGCTGTGGGACTTGAGCAGACACCCACACTTAAACCAGACATTAGTTCAACTCTTGGCCCTGTTCCACAGGGCAGCGCTTGGCGAACCGCCCTTCAGGTGACTCTATCTACTCCTGTGACCCCTGGGGAAGCTCAAATTCTTATTTAAAGACAGCCTCTTTCTAGATCAACTGTTAGCTTGGTTTAGCTAGCTCTGAAACATGCCACACAGACTCGCATGAATAACATCCTCTTGACACATGAATACTGATACCAGCCCCTCCCTCAAGGATCACCAACCGATCAATTGACACAGGATGGGGAGGGAGAGAGACTCAACCTTAACTCCCATGATGCTCCAGTTCCAGCAGGAAGTAGCCAGGATGGAAGTGGATACCCATACATCCCTTGGGCCCCACGTCCCTCTAACTCCTGTTCTGCGAAGTCATTTCTGTTTGTCTATAAGTAGAAAGTTAAAATATTAACTCACAGAGGCTGCCCCAGTCCTGGGGCTAAGCCATATGTTATAGCCTATCTAGTTCCTCTAACGTCTATAAATGTAAGGAATTTCCCATGTTCTTTGGGTTGGCTCTTGGAACCCCACTCCCAGATCCCCCTGTCTTGAGTAGCTAGAATTATTATTAAAGGATCGACTTCCTCAAAAGTGTATCATTAATTCTCTCACTATTCCTCTTATGGGGCTACCCATCATTTGGATATTATTCATATTTACACATTTATTCTTCTGGTACCTTAGAAGTGTGTTTCGGACATTTTAGAAAACCATTTCCCCCTTTTGCCTTTTCCTGTTGATTTTTGGGGTTGGGGAGGGATGAGGTTAAGGCAGGGGGTAGCCAATGCTCTCCTTAACTTGTGTTCCTCTATCTCCACCTCTCACGGCTGGATTACAGGCTCGTGCCATGACACCCTGCCTATTGGCCTGCTGGAATTCCCCAATCAACTATTCCTACCAACCGTTTTGATTGTGTTCCTACGGTAATATTCCTCTACAGTGTATTTCTATCGACGATATGTCGATGTGCTTAGGATTTCTTTGCAGAGAAAGCCCTTTATGCCTTAGGCGCAGGTTTTGTGATCATTCTAAATTCTTGCTGGCACCATCTGCCCCTTCCAGCTGAGAGGCATGCTGCTATTACAGTCGGTGAGCTTGGTTTCCCAGGGGCACCGCCTCTGGTGCTCAGTGGTGGAAGCGTTAATGGTCAGTTTGGCTTGTGCTCTTCAGGGCCACTTTAACATGGCAGTCAGGGTTAAAGCACACTGTTGAGGGCCACAGATCCTGTGCAAGTTCATCTGCCATCCCTGCTTGCTGACTCCAGAGGCCACCTCTGAGTGAGGGTGCCCGCTATGCTCCCGGGAAGCAGAGCGCTGGGAGGAAACACTGCTAGACCAGCCTTGGGGAGCGGAAATGGGGGTCTTGAGAGGGACTGTCAGGCCACAGCTGGTCTCCGCATCTGGGCACAAAACAGAGCTTTGGCAAATCTTCCTCTGTTGCCCCCCCACCTGCCCCCTGATCTGCAAACTCCAATCCTACCGCCCCCCCCCCAGTGTGCCCAGCCCTTCCTGGAGCCTTCAGACCCCTCAAGGATTTCTCTTGGGCTTTTTAAATCCACGCTCTTCAAATCCAGGTTCACGTGAGAGGAAGCATTCAACAGCCACCACCCCCCCCACCCCCGGCAGTGTTCTGTAGAGCCATGCAGCAAAGTCTACAGGATCAAATATAATGCAAATAGAAGTTTAGTATAATAAGCAGGACAGCACTTGATCACTATCAATAAAATTCCAAGTTAGAGAAGCAAGACTAACCAGCCATGCAGTTGGATACGTGGTGACTTATTACTTGAACGTGAGAACAGAATTGCTTCTTTTCGACCAGTTTAAAGATTTGTGAAGATGCCAGAGAAAGGATTGTGCACGGCATCTGGTTTGTTTCCTGAGAATCCTGGGCAACTGTGTCACTTCCCACCAGGTCTCCCCATACAAATACACGTGACTCCACAGCACACATGACTCCACAGCCCATGGTTCCTTCTGTCCTCCAGAGGATATGGGCCACGGGGGACACCTAAAAGTGGAAATGCACTTCAAAAGTCACCAGGAGGGGAGTGTTTTTCTTCTGAGAACTTTCTCAGACTCCCTGCCCTTTCCCCTACTTTCCTCTGGAACTCTGACCTAGTCAGAAAGGAATCTAAACACACTCCCCACGGCCTTCTCTCACCAAACTCTGGAGGCTTCAGAATTAAAGGTCTGCCTTTCCTTCCAGGCAATCACAAAAGACAAGGCCTGGCTCACAGGAGATAGGAAGATACAAGAAAATCAGAAAGCCTGCTGGCCTTGCCTCCCACAGCAGGCTCCATGCCAGCCTTCCCAAGCTGCAGGCTCCACGCCAGCCTCCCCAGGCTGTGGACTCGGAGGTGTGGCTTTTATCGACTCCCAGCCACAGCCCCTATCCACCCACCCACAAGCCAGTCCACATCATCTGTCAGGTCTCAGTGTCTGCATCTTCCAAATGGGGCTAACAGTCCAGGGATGGCCGGTATCCGACCTGACAGAGCACAGGCTTGTATGTATTACTACATCAGCGTGAGGATGAAACAGAGTTCATTCCTGAAAGTATCAAGACTTCCTGAGGGCTAGACTTGACTTGCCTTGGAAATACCCTCCAGCACACACACACACACACACACACACACACACACACACACACACACACACACACACACTTTCTGGTTTCTGGTTCCTGTAATTCCAAAAGCCTTTGCCCTTTGTTTCAGTGGAAAGTACTGCCTGCCTGGGAGACATTGCTTTGAATCAGTAGTCCTGGCCTCTTCGGGTAAATGTGTTTCATGGTTGTTTGTAAGGATTGTGGCTTTCTGCTGAAGAAGAAATGCTGGCCTCACATGGGCTGAAAGGGCTCATCGAGAAACCTGAGATTCTTATTTATAACTTGCTCATGAACCAATGCGGGTGGCAGAATTGCGTAAAACATAAACACTCCTTGTGCAAGACTTCATCTTTGATAATTGATTTTTCTTTTAATGTTTCTCTAACACTTAACAGAGATCCTCCATGGATTCTACTTTTTGCAGACTCTGAAAGACTGAAGGATCCAAATCCCAAAGAAAAGTGAAAATGTCTGGTCTTCTTTACGAAGTATTCAGAGTCTTCTAAAAAGACATAAAAGTGCAAAGCAAGTCTGGGAGAGGTGCTGGGACAGGGGGATTGTAGGATGGTCAAGATTATGTGCCTGGGAAAACCCAGGGAAACCCCTTGATTTGAATAATTAACATTAAAATTACTGTAACAAAAATGAGCATGAAACTTGGGCTCAAGCCTAAGGAGATGACTCTTTGGGAGAGAGCTCTTGCTGTCCAGACAGGAGGACCTGAGTTCAAATCTCCAGCACCCTTGTAAAAAAGTATGCCTATAACCCAACACTGTGAGGAGCAGGGATTGGGAGGTTATTGGAGCTCACTTGCTGCCAGCTTCGATCCGGGTTCAGTGAGAGACTGTGTCTCAAGGGAATACTGTGGGGAAGCGATAGAGTGAGACACTCCACTCTTCTACTGCCTTCCAAATGTATACCCCCCCATGATACATACCACACACGTACCACACATGCACATCCACACGCTCTCACACCCCAAAAGAGTGGGTTCACTTAGGTATTGGGAAAATGGAGTCCTTTGGGGTCATGCTCGTGATCCGGTCCTTTCGACAATGTGGGCAACTGATAGACAAGTCATTTACTCAATTGTACTTGAGTACTTGACTCAACAAGGTTCCTTTCACTGTGGAAATTACCACGTGATGGGGTCTGGCTGTGATTTCCTCCCATTTTTACTTTTCTTAGTACACTTCTGTACATTTTAGCAATCTCAAAGGACCAGTTAATCTAAGAAGTGGCATCCCAGGACACTGATGCATGTGTCTCATATAACTTGATCTGGGGAAGTGTGGTCACCCCAGACAGGGCAACACTGGCAAATCAAGAAAATTCCACTCATGTCTGGCTTGGAGGAGTAATAGGTTTCTTAAAGTTATCTACAGACACAGGAGTAACTCAGAGGCAGCTGCATCACTGAAAAGCCCCCTCCAGCATGGGTGACGATAACCAAAGCTGCATTCCTGTGCTTGGGTAACAATAAAGGCCCATTAAGGGAAACCCTATGGTTAAGAGAACAGACTCTCTGGCCTGGGTGGAAACCTAGTATTCCAGTTGGAGGGGTTGATCCTGGCCAAGGAACCACCTCTCAGGAAGGGGGATAACCCCTAGGAAAGTGGACCCACATCAAAGAGATAGGTGGAATAATTACTGCTTTAATGGGATGTTGTGCACTTCCTTCCCAGAATTTCTACCCTGTAGTGCAATTATTCACAGAGGGCAGCCGTACTGTTTTGTAATGTCGCCTGCTTTTCTGAAATACTCAGAATAATGAGCCTTCTCCTTTTCTTTCTATTTCTTCTCTAAGCATGTTTTTCCTCACTCCTCGGGTGTCACTCTTTCTTTAACACCCCTTGAAACCATGCGGGTGACCTCCAGGTCAAGTGGCAAGTCCCTTCTACTCTCCTCATTCATGGTGGGAACTCAAGGAGGGACCTGGGAGCAGAAACTGGAATAGCAGCCATGGAGAAATGCTGCTTTATTGACTTGTTCTCTATGACTCACCCAATCTGCTTTCTTATAGTGGTCTAGACCAGCTGGCTAGGGGTGACACTATTCACAAAGAGATAGACCCTTCCACATCAATTGTCACTCAAGAAAATGTACCACATGCTGATGTGAGAATTTACAAAAGTCTTTATTATTATTCAAAGGGAAATACAGACTCACAAAATACAGGATAAGGTGGAAGTTGCTGTGTAGGTCCAGCCGCCGGTGTCCTGCTGCTCTGCCCAGGGGAGATGTGAGCAGTCACACAAGCTTGCTTCTACTTTGACCTCCCAAGAGAGTGAGCTAGACCCCTCTTCTTCCTTATAAGAGATCATGGGTCATATCTGCATGTAGAAGCCATATCACATCTGCACACAGAAGCCCTGCCCTAAGGCCCTATTGGCAGAAATGAATTCCCACAACACTTCTCCCTTTTGTCTAAATGAGAAGGTTCAGGTTCTAAACTTGATACAAAGTTATAAATAATAAGAACAATTATCAAGTATTAACCAGGAGAAAGGGTAATAGTGCACACCAAAATAGAACTACAACCAAGAACAACATCAAGCAAGAAGCAGAGACACTCCTTCCTGTGGTGAGCTCTGAATGCAGGCATCTGCCTCTCCACATAATAGAAATGTGTGTAGCTATTGCCTCTGAACATTTCCTCCTGGAAGGTGAGAGGCTTGGAGACTCAGGAAGCTAATAAAACTCACAAGGCTCAGAAAGTCCAGAAATTTACAAGGCTCGTAAGACTCCCAGGCTTTAAGAGTGGGAGAAACTGGCTGCAAAGAGGAAGTGCCTATGCACGTTGTAGAGTGAGTCCCAGGTGATGTCAGGGAAATCCACAACGTCCTTTCTTGGGGTCTTTAGTCTTATTAATAAAACCAGACTCAGATGAAAACTTGAAGACTGTGCTAGGTAGTTTTATGTCAACTTGACTCAAGTTAGAATAATTTTGGATGAGGGAACCTTAACCTAGAAAATGCCCCCAAATATAAGTGACTAAGGCCCAGGAAAACAGATTTAGGTGTGTGCAAAAGGGTAACAGTTTTAGTCAATGTATTTTCTTTTTATGATTAAAAAAATTATTTTGTGTAAGAGTGTTGTGCCTGCACGTTTGTATGCACACCAGATGAGTTTCGTGTGCCCACAGTGGTCAAGAAGAGGACATTAGATCCCCTGGAACTGGAGTTATGGGTGGCTATGAGCCACCATGTTGGTGCTGGGAACTAAGCCTGGGTCCTCTGTGAGAGTAATAAGTGCTCTTAACCACTGAGCATCTCTCCAGCATCAAGAAATAAAGGAATAAAGGAGGAAAGGAAGGGAGAAGGAGAGGATGGAGGAATGAACAGAAAATTTCTATAATAATAGAATAAATTAGATTAAAAATTGAAACACTTTTTCAAATGCATTGGTAGAAACATCAGGTAATCAGGTTGCCATAGAGAGGGGACCTCTCTGGTACAGGCTTCAGATGCTACTTGCTGATATTCCTTATTCTCCTCTCTCTGTCTCTCTCTGTGTGTATATGTGTGTGTGCATGCATGTGCACACATGCCACAATGCCCATGTAGAGGTCAGAGGGCAACCTCAGGCTTCAGTCTTCACCTTGTTTGACATAGGTCTACCTTGTTCAGTGCTGCACATACCAGGCTTGCTTGCTAGCCAGCTTCCGGAGCCCCCACCCCCGCCCCCCCACACCTCCCAGTGAGGTGTGCTGGGTTTGCAGAGTCTGGCACAATTGTATCAGCTTTTATGTAGGTTCTGGGGAATCTGAACTCAGATTGCCAGTCTTGTGTGACAGGAACCTAATCCACTGAGTGATCTCTTGGCCCCATTTTTAGTTTTCAGTTTGGTGAAAGGTGCTGTGTGTAAAGACATATTTTAAAGTTTTTGACAGCCATATGGGTATCAGAACAGACAGAGAGCTGGGCAATAAGTGGTTTTCAAGGAATTGTCCTGAGATGATTGAACTCTGATCTACAACATTTCAACTTTATAACCACCAAGTTCAGTCATCCGGACTTGTGGAGTACTTTATCCTTTGTTCTTAGTATGCATTGATTATACCAAAATGAGTTTCATTATATTTTGATTATATTTACTCCTTGATACCATCCTGTGCCTCCCCCTCACATACACACACAATCCAATGAGTTCCCCGCCTCTCTCTCTCTCTCTCTCTCTCTCTCTCTCTCTCTCTCTCTCTCTCTCTCACATACACACACACACACATACTAGTGAGTTTCTTCATTAGAGTTGCTTACTCTACCACTAAAGAAAATATCTCTCCCTGCCCCATTAACCACTAACTGCAAGGAGGAGTAGGGCCCCTGAACCTTCCCACTTTCATGATGGCATATTAAGAAACCAATCTTGTACAACCTTGTACAGATAATCACACCTTCTGTGAGTTCAAGAGTGCAAAGGCCATGTCACATCTGGAATCAGGACTTCCCATCTTTTCCCTGGGATCTTCCTTTCCTCCCGTCCCCCTCCCACCATGTCCCCCAGCCATGGAGGGGTAATATTGATGTACCCTTGCTGCTGAGCATTCAACAGTCGCTCATCCTCAGCACTGTGGCCAGTGACGGGTCTCTGCAGCTACTTCCCACTGTAAAGAGGAAGCCCGGAGATGATGGCAGTTTCATCTATGAGGGTAAGCATAGCGGTTTAGAGTGGTCTTGCTAGGAAAGTAGGGTGGCCTTTAGAATCTTGAAATCGGGTACAGCCAGTTCCCCTCTACCCAGGGAAGTCTAGCTTACATGCCCCATTCTCTAACAACCCTAACTCTGCTGGCCCACTTTTAAAGGGGCTACCTGCACCTCTGCTGGGCTCACCACTGACTCTATCCTTCTTCCCTATCGTCCTTCCCTTCTCCTACTCAGCTGGAATAATGGCACTGTGTCAGTGTAAATGCCTAGCTCTGTAGAGACACTTTGACGTTTGCTGAATCAGACCTATTGAACTTCTGACTGTGGCTGAACCCAACTTTTGATCCCCTTTATTAATTTTTTTTTTTACTTTCGGTTTTTCCAAGATAGGATCTCTCTGTGTAGTCCTGGCTGTCCTGGGACTCACTTTGTAGGCCAGGTTGGTCTTGAACTCTAAGATTCAAGTGCTGTTATTTAAAGTGTCTACAACCTCCTCCTGGCTATCCACCTTAGTCTTGCATCTGGGCAGCTAAGTCTGGTTAAAGGAAAATACAACTTAGTGCTGGATGTTTGACTTTGGGTTTTCAAACATGCATCTCCTGTGTGGAAGGAAGAGTGGCAAGTTCAGGAATGGCGTCATCGGCTTGCCATTAAGAAAGGACTTCAGTAGGAGAGAGGATCACGTGACCACGGGGAGCATTATGAAGAGGGATAGAACACCAAATCAGAGACCACATGATGGGGTCTTAAAGGGATGGAGAGACTTCCCTGTAAGGGAACAGGCTTAACACACAGTTTAAAGTAAAGGGATAATTGTCATGGAGAACACGATAGGGGAACCTGAGAGAGAGAGGAGGAGGAGAGGACAGGAAGAGAAAGGGAGGGAGGGGGAAATGAAGGGAAGGAGGGAAAGATGAAGGGAGGGGGAGAGAGAGAGACAGAGACACAGAGACACAGAGAAAATGTTCTCTGAACACCAGAAAGCTTTTATATTTTCCCAGGAGGTGGGGAGCCTGGCCACAGCTCAAACCCAGTTCCGGGTAAGCATCAGAGTTATTTGGAGAAGGAGCAGAGATAAGAAAGAACATTTGTTTACAAAATCCTTTTATATTTGTAGGAGGTGGAGCTGTGCTATATGGAAGGTGTGGCTTTATTTCACACACACACACACACACACACACACACACACACACACAAAGAGAGAGAGATCTAACAAAGCTGTATTTAAATTCTCAAATCCTTATTCCTAGCTGAACACTTTGTGTTTCCCCAAGAACACAGTAGCTATCCAAAAGAGCTGCTCCCCTCCCCCTCCACCCCTGCTCCACCCTCCTGTTACTGGAGAGGAAAGGTGCCTGCTTTGGGCTTCTGGCCAGTCACCACTTACACAGTGACTGTGCCACCTCTGTCCACACAAGGGCCGTTCCCCAGCTCTGCCCTCTCCCTCACATCCAGGTCCCATTTCCTACTGTGTTGTTCTGCTGCTGTACAACTCCACCTTCTGAACTCCCTTTGCAGGCCTCTGTGTTTTGCCGTTTGCCACCTACTCTATATCCTCCTCTGTAACAAATTCATTGTGCTACAATCTCTTTGGTCTTTTGTCCCTAGTCCACCATTGCTATTGAAATCTCTCTTATAGAGGTCCCAAGTGACTTCCTTGTCATCAAATCCAGTGGCAGGTCCTGAGCTTTCAGCATCCCAGACTGCTGGGGCAACAAAGGGCAAGGTCACTCTCCCTCCTTCTCAAGGAACTACCAAACCAGACAGTTCCACCTCCATCCTCTGGCTGCTTCTCACCCTCCAACCTCTGCATCTAGAGGAATCCAAGCAGTGATATCCTCCTGATGTCACTAAGATGGAAGAAGCTGAATGGGAACCTTGGGCTTTTATACAAACAGACAGGATTGCAAACACACAATGTAGTAATTTGATAAAACTAGGGAACATAAACATTCAATCTAACAGAGGTTTGGTTTGTGTTATCAAAAGAAACAGCTCTCACTTCAAAGGAATAAAGGACATGGTTTGTTCTGGAACAAAATTTAAATGACCCTGACCTGAGGACATACATTTAGGTCTCCCCAAATATAGCATCCGACATGGAGGTAGTTTCATTGACTTGGGTGGTAAGAGAACAAAGAAAGTTATAAATCAATGCATTTTTAAAATGCATTAGTAGAAACCTCAGAGAGAAAAGTTATAGTAAGGTGGGGGAGCTCTGCTATTGGCCTTGGATGCTGTCTTCAACACTCTTAATCCTTTGGTAAGTTAGTACATTCCAAAGGCTTCTTTCCTGCCAGATTTAGGTCTGGCTAGTAGCAGGGTGTTAGGTCTGACAAAGAGGGGCAAAGACGGGCTTATTAGGGTGCTAGAGACTACCCAGGATAAAGTGTTATGAGGCTCTGGGGCTGCAGCGTTCAACCCCGTCACATTACCCAAGTTTCAGTCGTCAACCTGTGTAGACAGATTCTGTCCTGGAATTCTCCTTCCTGTAAATGATGAATGAGGCACCGCCACAAACATTGCTACAATAAAGACAGATTGTTGCCTTCAACACCCTAAAGAGTCCCTTTACATTTTTTAGGGACGTACCTAGACTCAGGAAGACGTTGACTTCAACACAAGAAAGAATTTCTGGGCGAGTGAGCATGAAGCAGAATCGGGGCTAATCAAAGGACAACTGGTGTAGGTGGTTGGGGGGATGGCTCTGTTGGTAAAGTACAGACCAGAGTCCAGATCCCTGGCACCCACATAAATAGCTGGGTGTGCTGTATGTCTGCAACCACTGTGTTGAGGGTAGGAGGCAAGAGCATCCTTGAGGCTTGCTAAATAATCTGTTCAACTGAATCAGCGAGCTCCAACTCCAGGGAGAGATCCTGACTCAAAACAGAAAATAGAGAGTGACAGGAGGGGGAAAGATGCTACTTTGACCTCTGACCTCCACCTGTACTCCACCACACACATATATGCACATGCAGAAGAAATAAAGGGTTTTTTTTTATTTAACATAGATTTTTTTAAGCACAAGAATTCAGGGAAAGAAAGAAGTTTGGGAAGAAAATAAGACACAGCAAGGGCAATCAGTATGGGTTTCTCTAAGAGAGTGTTGCAGCTCATTGCCTTTAAAATAGTCACATATGCCACTTTGGTGAGGTTGCCAAGGAAACAGAATGAGATGACAGGTCAAAAGGACAGTTGGCATGACTTTGAACAGGAAACCTTCTAGCATTAAGGGATTCAGGAAGGTATCTTCACTGCATGGCAGAGTTTATAATAGTCTTGTTTGAGATTCCCACTTGGGATCTTGGAAAAGAAATGAGGCCCTTCTCTTGATGTAAAATGTCTGTACAGAGAAGGGATAGCGTCTCCTTGTCGGTAGTCCTGGTGCCAACACATCACAGCAAATGACAATGTGGAGAAAGCCTGATGCTCGGCTGGGACAGACTTTAACCAGAGTCAAGGGCAAGGACCTCTTTCCCTGCCCGTGGTTCTCCAGTCTTTGTGTCCTGCCTCAGAAAACACTAAGATTCCATCAGACTAATCAGCTTTGTTTCCCTCCCGCTTGTGAGCATGTACAGAGGAGTCTGTGTCTGCCAACTACTTGTGACAAGCATTTGTGAGTGTTATCGCAGTTAGTTTTAATAAGTATCTGAAGTTGGTTCTGCTGTTGTGTCCAAGTTACAAGTGTCTGAACAAGGTCCAGATTATGGCTGAGCTGGGAGACTGAAATCAAGAGGAAGGCAAGAGCCTGAACATGACAAATCTGTGGGAAGCCAGCATGAAGGCTGATACCGCTAACAATGTAGGAGGTACTAAGAGTAGAGAGGAAGCAGTGGTTCACGTGCTTAGATGCATTTGAGGGGAAGTGGAGCAAGACTCTTACGGGACTGAAAGAAATGGGAGACATTGGGTGGGCGATGGCTTGGACTTTAAGAAAGCAGGTTTTTGTTTATTTGCTTTGACTCAGGGTCTCATGTAGTCTGAGTTGAATACTTATCACGGGGTACTCAGGGACGCTTGATCCTCCTGCCGGGTGACAGAAATGTGCCACCACATTTGACTTGACACTAGGAGGCTTTGAAAGGATGCAGAATGTAAGTACTCAGTCCTAGAGGTATCAGTGAAGAACCAAGAGGCACATGCCTTGTTCCAAGTACTGAAGAGCCCTGGGTGTCTGTGCCAGAGGAGCGGCACGTGGAGAAAGAAAAAAATCCAAACCGCCTTTGGAGAGAGCCACGGGAATGCCAGCTGATTCATCCATTGGAATGCCCAGTTCTCAAACAATAAACAACGGACATTTCAGAGAAGAGAGGGCAATAAAGAAGTCTCTTGAGGACAGAACTTTGTAGAAGGTTCAGTGGACGAGCATGAGCACCAGGCAGAGACTGAGCTAGATGTGAGCCAAGATACATGTGGTGGGAGGGAAGACGGAACATTTGACTCCAGGGATTGGAAGGAATACAGAGGAGAAGCACATCCAGTTGAGGTGTAGGGATGCGGGAGGAGGCGTCTACTGCCACGGACGTCCTTGAGTCTGGCAACCTGAGTTCTGTAAACTTTGTGGGAGTGAGAGAAGCCCTTGTCGTTCTACAGCCTAGACCCCAGGGGGAGTGTGCTAAGAGCTTGGAGATCTATGGACAGGCTCTTGGTAGGGTTCTTGCCACAAGAAGACTGTTGCAGGTAGGTGCGGCCTGAGCGCAGTCTAGCTGGATTCAGCAGTATGGAGACAAGAACATAAAGGTGACCTAGGAGACTCAGATTTAGGAGATATCTAGAGCTTCTGGCTTCAGGGAAATAAATGAACCAGAACTACCCTGGTTCTTGTGACGCTTTCACAGAGTTGGATTAGATGTTCGGGTTAACGGCATCAACTGCTAAGTGAAGGCATGATCATTGCGAGGGATAGAACCTGGTGCCCCAAGAAGGGTGGGGCAGACACTCACCTAGAACCTCAGATTGTAGGAACTTCCGTCTTAAGTAGCAGAGGTGCTGGGGAGGGGGACTTGGGTTTGGGACCCCACACCTCTGGAAAAGCACACATCTGGAACCCCAGTTCTGGTGAGGCAGAGCCAGGTGGATCCCAGTGACTCTTTGTTCAGCTAATCTAGCCCAATAGGCAAGCTTCGGGTCCACAGAAAGACACACTCCATCTCAATACCTAAGGCGGAGAGCTGTAGAGGAAGTGACGTCAGCCTCTGGTGCAGTCATAGGTGTGTGCATGCGGCAGTGTACCTGCGTGCACAGGTGTAGTACACAAGGTCAAAGATACGGTGGGACCCCACTCTCCAACTTAGCAGAGCTTTCCCTGACAACTTAGCCCTGACAGTCTCCCGGCTCCCGCTAGCACCTCTCCTTTTTAGGAGAGCCTGAACTTCAAGACAATCTCCTTTTGAGGGACCCTGAAGCTCTCCCACAGCACCGGCTGCAGCCCTCTTGAAAGCCATGTAGAACTGTGTGAGCATATGGTGATATGTAATATGATATGATAAGCAATAAAGATAAGAAGAAAATAGCCGGCTCCACCGATCAAAGTCAGCCAGCCCCTCACATGTGAGACAACACCTATTCTCAGCTGCTGGAAAGGCCGGTATTAAAATATTTTACCTGTAATCACCGCCCTGTGGGTGGCTGAGGAAGAAAGACTGATTTCTAGTTTCAAGGCCAGCCTGGGCTACCTAGAAAGAATACGACTCAAAAAAAAAAAAAAAGTCACTCAGCAGGGAAGTGAGAGGCAGGGGGAGACCAGTTGGGGTGACTGTTAGTTAGGATCACGCTTCTATGTGTTTCCATGGCTGGGCTGACAGCGAAGGACATCTCAGAGCCAGCCAGCCAGAAAGCAGCCAGGAGCAGGGCAGCTATGTACTTGTTAGAGATGATGTTTTCCTTTGACTTGGTTCTGAGACCTTTGGCCTAGTTTTCCCGAAGCAGGCAGAGGCCTCGATAAGCTGAGGCGGAGCTTCCGGAGGCTGGAGTCCTAGAGACTTATAAAGCCCAGCCCACAAGTGCTGGGCATCTCTCCCAAGGTCCCCCGGACTGCTGCTGGCACTCTGCTGATACCCAAGCGATGCAGCGTCTTTTGGCTCCAGCCAGGAGGGTCCTCCAAGTGAGAAGAGTGTTACAGGAAGCTTCGCTTACACCTGCTCACCCGCTCTCAGCAGCCCAGCAGAGGTGAGTCGCCTGCGCTGAGGGTCAGACAAGCAGACAGAGGACCTGTCGGAGAAATCACTAGAATCCCAGGCAAAAGCTGGTGAGGCTTGCACTCAGCCCTAAGCACACAAGTTGGCTTCAAAGGCGCTCTGTTGCCTCTGCACTAGACAGCGCGGGCCAGCTGCTGAGCTGGAAACATCCGAACGTAAATCTCTGTTGCGGGTTTTTTTTAGGAAAAAAAGCATCCTTTCCTCTGCCATCTGCAGGAGGCAGCAGAACTCCTCGGGATCCCACGGCTGCAACCTTAGCTCAACTGCTCACTTTAGCTCAGGGCAGCAAGACCTAGAATGTACCAAAAAGAGAAAGCTGTGTTTCTCCATGCTTCAGTTTTATGAGGTGAAATATAGAAGTTGTGTGTGTGTTTGTGTGTATGTGTGTTTGTGTGTGTGTGTAGGGGGTACATGTGCTTGTGCAAGAAGAACACTCATGCCTCTATTCTTTGTAAACACCCTTTAGTCTGGTCCAAGTACTTGTGGGTGCCCAGAACTAATGGGATACAGCTGTGCTTCGTGCTTTGGGTTCCCAGCTGCCCCTGAATTGTTTTCTCCTTTGCTCGCCTCTCACTGAGATCATAGTGCCAAGGCTTCCTTTCACTTATACTCATGAACACGGAATATTTAGGAAAGCCCTTTGCTCTTGTGTCTTCCCTTGCCTGCTCTCCAGGGGGCCTGGTATAGGTGTGGAGGAGCGGGGACAACGCCCTTCACCTTTTTCTTTTCTTTATGACCCCGCCATCCTCTCCGCTCTCCCACCCCTTGCAAAACGACTGGATTTCAATAGAACATTCCAGTTCAGAATCTAGCTTGTTTCTGCATTTGTGAGGAAGTGGTAGATGTGATTTACTAATTTCAGGACTGAACAAAGGGTGACCATTCCATGGCCTCCCCTTTTTGAGACAGGATCTCTCTATATGGCCTTGACTGACCTAAAACTGACTAGATAAACCTTGACTGATCTAGAACTCACTATGTAGACCAGGCTGGTCTTGAACTCATAAAGATACATCTGCCCGTGCCTCCAGCGCACTGGGATTATAGGTATGTGCCACCAGCCACCACGCCTGGCACAGACTTTCCCTAAGCAACAGTGGACCACTACCCAAGCCTCCTTCCTCATCAACGCTCTGTGGTTCCTTGGTTCATACTCTGGAATCCTTATTCACATTTCCCCTTTGGTGGCCTCGTGTTTAACCCCAGTGCCCGCTGCCTGAACTACTAATGTCCTTCCAGGTCATCTTTGCTCTGTAGCTCACCTCTAATCCAACCA
This sequence comes from Myodes glareolus, assembly GCF_982192425.1. Taxonomy (NCBI): domain Eukaryota; kingdom Metazoa; phylum Chordata; class Mammalia; order Rodentia; family Cricetidae; genus Myodes; species Myodes glareolus. The sequence continues at coordinate 58,921,594 of NC_142042.1, read as the reverse complement.
GAATCAGTTTTAAGTCCACCCCAGAATAACTGCCACCCCAGCATCCGCTTCCCTGCCCTGATATTAAACGCCCAGGTCTCCATGTTTCTCACCCATAATCACTACATACCTCCTCTGTGAAGGCTTCCTAGCCTGCTCACACAGCCCCACTGTGGCCACTGCCCCTTCACCCCCTCCTGTCCTTCACTGACAGAAAACCACTCTTCTGTCACTCAAGATTGACCTTGGGGGCTGGTGAGGTGGCTCCTCAGGTAAAGGTGCCAAATCAGAAGAGTTAAGGTCAATCCCCTGAATGTGCATGGCAGAAGGAGAGAACAAACCCCTGAAATTTGTCTTTGGACTGCCACACATGTGCTGTGGTACATGTAATCCCCCTGCTACACATGTAATCCCCTCCCCCCTCCCGTAACATTTAAAAAACATAAACAAAGGAAACAAGATTGACCTCAGATTTAGCCTCTCCCATGAAGCTCTCCTTATTTTGCCTCTCCAGAGAATCTCTGCTTCCCTTGTCTACATGATTTTTCCTGGATCCCTTTCATGGTCCGCATCCCCCTCGGGTCTTGGCAAGTGAACTATAGCCACCTCCTTCCTGCCCTGCCCTCTTCTCTGTGTAACGCCTTCACACAACACCGCCCTTCTCTGCATGATGCTGAGCATGGGTGACGAGCATGAGATAGTTAGCTCTGAACCCCCAGGGAAGCAGGAGGGATGAAGCGAGTTAGCGCTTGGTGCGGATTCTTGTGCTAGGCAGCAAGAACAAGCTACTTTAAATTCAATAATTATCATCCTCGGGGAAAGCATGGAATGGGGACTCTTAACCAAGTGCCTGGGTGCTCCTGGAAGCCTTTGTGCGGTACTTTGATCTCCAAGGGTCTGAAATTCACGTCCAGAAAAATCTCTACCAAGAAGGAGAGTTCCTGGTTCCCTGAACTTCTCCCTGGATCTTGTCTTTATGAGAAGCAAGGGAGGCAGTCAGCCCAGATAAGGCAGAAAAGAGACATGAACCTGAAGGGAAAGTAGCCACGCTGGCAGCTCCAAACACTAGCTAACCATTAGCTCTTGGTCCTGGGGACGCTCTCTCATAAATATTTGAAAGTTCAAACTCCAGTTATTTGGAGGGCACCAAATAATTAAGTTAGCTCCTACCCTCTTCCCGTCAGAGATCAATGAGGTGAATCGCTCTGCTTTGGTATCTCTTGACCATAGGATGCTCTTTTGTCTCACTGGGGTCCTTAAAAGTGACTCTCCTTGTGGGAGAATTTGGGGACCACAGAGGTGAGGTGGGGAGGAACACTCAATATGAGCCAGAGCCTCTGTGGTACAGAGAAAGCTTTGTAAGCCAGGTGCCCAAGGCAACAACTAGACAGTATTCCTAAGACAAGGAACACTGGGGAATTACTTCACCAGTGTTTATAGCGAAGAAGGGCACTGGCTTCCGATCCTGTAGGATGGGCGCTTGCAGCTCAGAAGGGAAACTGCACACTTTCACCAGAGGAGGGACACAGGAAAGAGAAAATCCCTCTTCCCTCTTCTGCTGAAACCCTGTACTCTCTGGTCTTCAGTTAGAATTGCACTTTTCATCCTCTGGGCTCCCACGGGTTGGCCTGCTCCGCTACACAAGGAGCTATAAAATGCCTGTCCCTCTGTGGGCACAAAGGGTGCCTGCCTTAGTCTCTGGTGAGTCAGCTCTGCATGGGGAGTGTCTGATACATACTGAAAAGTCCCAATCAGAAGAAAACAGACTGGAAGTTAGGGAAAAACTTCCTTTAAAAGTAGGAAAATGACCTGGGTGCATCGGCCCACATTTGCAATCTCAGCACTCCGGAGGCTGAGGCAAGAAGGTCATGAGTTCAAGGCCAGCTTGTGCTATGTGGTGAGACTTTGTCTCAAAACAAAACAAACACAGCAACAAGTGGGAAAAGGATTTGTGTGCTCATGTGTGGTTAAAAAAAAAAAGAAAAAAAGGAGAGAAGAAGACAGAGAGAGGTACACCATAAAAACAGGCAAGGCTTCTAGATTATTCCAAGAGCTTTTACCATATGTGAAAATAAAACATCAGATCATAACAGCTCAAAGGGATGGACACAGTAACAAAGCCGACCTCAGAAAGGGATTGCTCTCTTCTACAGGTAGTTGGGTGTACTCTTTTTATAGACACACAATAACTGTCCATACTTAGAGGTATGGTATGACATTTAAGTGCTCATGTGTACACACACACACACACACACACACAAAAAAAAAAAAATCTTGCAATGACCAGATCAGGGCAATTGACTTATTTATCTTTACGGACTTTTACTATCTCTTCAGGTTGTGAGTATTCAAAATCTTCTCTACTCACTACGTTGAAATAATTACTGTCAATCATGATGATTCTGCTTGTATCACAGGACACTGAAAGTTGCTTCTGGGACTGGAGAGATGGTTCAGTGGTTCAGAGCACTGGCTGCTCTTCCAGAGGCTTAGGGTTCAATTCCCAGCATCCATATGGCAGCTCACAGCTGTCTGTAACTCCAGTTCCAGTTCCAGAGGCTCTAATACCCTCATACAGACATATATGCAGGCAAAACACCAATGCACATTAAATAAACATAAATAAATTATTTTTTAAAAAGTTGCTTCTGGGCGAGGATGTGGTTCAATGTGTCCCAGCACCATGGAATAAAACATAACAAAAACTGAAACTTATTTCTCCCATGCAACTGCACCCCTGTGCATAGCAGCCATAGTGTCCCCATCCCTGTTTTCCCTTACACTACTCCAGGCCTTTGTATCTATGTTCTAGTCTCTACTGCTTTGAAGTCAAAGTCTTAGATACTACCTGTGAGCAAGAACATGCAATGTTTGACTTTCTCTGCCTAAAGAATGTCCCATCCATGTCGCTGCAGCAACAGAATTTAATCTTCATAGGTAAATCATATTCCAGCATGCATATATGTTTGTGCGCACTTTCATCTGTCAGCAGACAGTACAAAAGATTCTCTATTGTGGTTCTGGTCAATCGTTGCAAGTGTCTATTGTGTGTGACATGCAAGACATCTGTTCAGTTCAGCTCCTTTGGGTATGTACCCGGTGTTAAGATTCGTGGATTAGGTGGTAGTTCTCTTCTGGGTTTTAGTAGTAAAACAGTGCAGTTTCCGTGTGTCTGTATCAATTCACACTCTCATCATCTCTGTACGAAAGGTTTTCCTTTTAAAAAGAAATCGTGTGTGTGTGCAAGGCATGTGAGAAGGTGTGTGTACCACGGTACACATGTGGAGGTCAGAGGATGGCTTCCAGGGGTTGCCGTGTGGGTTACTGCCGAGACTGAACACTGTCTTCAGGGGAGAGGCAGAAAGGCGCCTCCCCCAACCGAGCCATCTCGCCAGCGCTGAGAGTTTCCTTTCTCTGCAGCCCTCCCTGCATTGGCTGCTCATTTCCTTATAGAGCCATTTTAACTGCAGCGAGGCTCCATCTTGGACCTTTGTTCCGCATCTCCTTGCTGAGGTGTGCTGTTGTGTGTGTTTGCATCTGTTCTCTATCTGTACATCCTCTCTTGAAAAACGTTGATTCCAGTGTTGGCCTATTTAAAAACAGAAATATTTGGATTTTTGTTGTCAAGTTGTTTCAATCCCTGATATGTCCCGAGAGTTGCGCCCTTCAGATGAACAGATTGGAGGATTTCCTCCCATAGGAGATTGTCTTTATTCTCATATCATTCCTTGTGCTGTTCAGAAGCATGTTCCACTTTAAATAACCACATTTGTCTTGCTCTGGGATGGGGGTTCTTAAGAAGTATTTGAAGGACTAGCGAGCTGGTTTGGCAGGAAAAGCTGATAGGTCTGATGACCTGACTTCCTTTCCCAAAGCCCACATTGCGGAAGGAGAGGACACCCACACACATACATAAGTAAATACATAAATAAATAGATAGGTCAGTAATATAAAAACAGGGAAATTGAAGTGAAGGATCATGAATTTGGGTTTGATCTAAGCAACCTAGTGACTCCAGTCCAGGCTCCAAAGTGAATTCACATCTCAAACAAATCAAATCAAAACAAGATAAATCTTTACCCACCTAGATTTGCATGTGTCCTGCATTTTCTTCCAGTAGATTCATGATTTTAAGTCCTACATTCGGGTCTCTCACTCATTTTCAATTTATTTTTGTATAGAGAAAGTCAGGGTCTAGTTCTACTGTGGGTGGATAGATCGTTTTCTCAGCAGCACTCATTGGAGAGGTTCATTTCTTCAAGGTGTATTCTTTTTTTTTTTTTTAAAGTATTTATTTATTTATTGTGTATACAATATTCTGTCTGTGTGTATGCCTGCAGGCCAGAAGAGGGCACCAGACCCCATTACAGATGGTTGTGAGCCACCATGTGGTTGCTGGGAATTGAACTCAGGACCTTTGGAAGAGCAGGCAATGCTCTTAACCTCTGAGCCATCTCTCCAGCCCCTTCAAGGTGTATTCTTGACGCCTTTTGAAAAACTCAGCTGGTTAGGAAAGTGTGAGTTTATTGATTCTGAGTTCTTTACTCTGCTCTGTTGGTTTATGTGTCTGTTTTTATTTCAGGGATGTGTAGTTTGAGCTATTATAACTTTGTAGTGTGTGGTTGTTGCTTTGTTTGAGAAGGGTTTTGCTATATAAGAATTGGCCGACCTGGACCTTGCTCGGTAGCCTAGGCTGGCTTCCTCTCAGTCGCCCATGTACTTGGATGGTGGGGTGCACATCAATGCCCAGGTTTGTACCTCTTGAAGTCAAGTCTCCTAACACCTATCACCTTTGTTCATATGCATATATATATGTGTGTGTGTGTGTGTGTGTGTATAGTAGGAGTACTCTTTTTTTTCTTTTTTAAAAATTTGTGAGTGTGTGAATTTAAATGCTCACATGTGCATGTGTGGATACGTGTGTGTGTGCACACATACCTTATAAAGGGGTCAGAGGTCAACACTGGGTGTCTTCCACAATCTCTCTCCATTTCAGTCTTTGAGACAGCATCTTTCACTGAACATGGAGCTTTCTAGTTCTAGCAAGTTGTCTAGCAAGTTGACTAGACTTGCTGGATAATGGGCCCCAATGCTGCTCCTGTACTCAACATGCTTAATTAATTGATTAATTAAGCTAATGGACTATCAGGATGATTTATTATTTCAGGGACTACTTCTATTTCATTGTTCCTTTCACTGTTTTATTTTCTATTTTGTTTATTTCTGCTCTGCTCCTTGTTATTTCTTTCCTTCTCGTACTTTTGAGTTGGTTCTTACTTTTCTTGTTCCTTGTATTGCATCATTAAGTTGTTTATTCATAATCAATTTGTTTGGCACAGCAGTGTTGCCATAAGCTTCCTTCTAAGTGTTGGTTTTGCTGTGTCTCATGGGCTTTGGAATGGAACAGTTTCACCTGTCTTGAGATTGTTGTCCAGAAACAACAGCTGTTAGGTGGAACGTGCTGCCAAGATTTGTTTCATTCGCTTGGTCTACAGCCCAGGTGAACTCTATTGTTTCTTTGTTGACTGTCTCCATGATCTGTCTATTGATGAAAGTGGTGGTGTGTGGGTTTCACCCGAATCTGTGCCTCCCTCCTTTCAGTACGGATTGTGCGCCTTCCGTACCTCACCACGAGCTTGGGGCAAGGGTCTGGAGGTTAAACAGAGACACAGAGAGAGAGAGAGATCTGGGTCATCCGCCAAGAAATAGCCGAATGCCAAATTTATTTAGCTTCCGCCAGGTTAATATACTCTTTTCCCCAGAAGAGAAAACTCCCTCCCAGCCAGATGTGAGAGCACAGAGCGAACAGCCTGGTGCCTGTGAGGAATTCCTCCGCAGGCAGGGGGTGCTAGCAAGAGGTAGTGACAGGCAGTTAAGAGAGGTTTAGGCGCCATGGGAACCCTTCTTTGCAGGTGGGAAATTACCATATCAAAGATAAAACGAGGCTCAAGGTTGATTAACCCGGCTGGTAGGCCAGCACAGAAGCTAGCAGGAAGCTTGGCTGGTTAGCATAAACAGTCCTTTTGCGTTTTGTGCCTCAAGGAGCAGGGGAAAATCCTGGGATCCAACATTGGTAGTGGTAAAATCCCAATTATATATTAGGATCTGTTTTTCCAGTTCTATCTGAAGTCTTACTTTATAGAATCCATGCCCCTGCACTGAATGTATATGTATTTACAGGTATTTCCTCTTGCTGAATTTATCTATTATTCATTTATTTATTCATCTATTTATTCCTCTTGCTGTCCATTTATCATTAGACACCAACCGTCTTCATCTCTTTCTATAGACTTTATTTACAGTCTATCTTATCTGACATGCATATAAGTACTCCTGTTTGCTTTGGGGGTTCTTTTTATGTATCTTTTCCATCCTGTCACTATTGGTTTGTAGAGAGTGTATCAATGGGACTTGGTTGTAGTCCAAAGCCAATTTATATCTTTTAGATGGGAGAATGGAGTCTTTTTTTTTTTTACATGTTTTGTATGGCCTGTGCTCCTTCCATTTCTTGTTCATCAATGTGGTTTGATGGTTTTCTATTCTGATAGATTTCTCTTCCTCCTTTTACATGTATCTGCTCTGCTATTGAGTTCTGCATTTTCAGATGTCTTCATAGTGTAGTTATTGTCTGTCACCTCAGTGACAGAATTTCCATAAGCATTCTTTTAGAAGTTATTGATCAGTGATGAATTCCCTGCTTTTCCTTATCTTGGAAAGACTTCATTTTTTCTTCATCTCTGAAGGATAGTCTTGCTGTGTATAATATTCTTGGCTAGTAGTTCTTTTCTTTCAGAACTTTGAAAATATCACCCCATTCTCTACTATCCTGCAAGGTTTCTGCCAAGAAATCTGCTCTTGATCTAATGAACCGTTCCTTATATATAACTTGAGCTATTTCTTTTGCTGCTTTTGGAATTTCTATCTTATACTTCTCCATTTATTTATTTGCTATGTGCACACACATGTATATGTGCATGCTATGGCTGTGTCTGTGCCGCAGTGTGTGGGAGGAGGTCACAGGACAATCTGGAGGAGTTGTTTCTCTCCTTCCATTATGTAGATCCTAGGTCTTGAATTCAGGTTACTGCACTGGGTTGACAGCAAGTGTCCCTACTTGCTAAGCCATTTTGCCAGGCCTGTCTTAACTCAGCTGTGCTTTGCTAAGTCTCATGGGCTTCCTTCATGCATTTTCATATCTTCTTTATTTTTTTTTCCACTGGATTAATTTTTAAGAAAGCATGCCTTCTTTATGCTCAGAAGCTGTCTCTTTTGCCTGCTCAGTTGTATTTTTATGACAGTTATTACTATTCTCCAAGCTGAAAAACATATAATAATTGCCACTCTCTAATGATCAAGCATTCAAATATATGAGCCTATGGGGGCCATTCTTATTCAAACCACTACCCCTGCAACCCCAATACTTAGGAGGTAGAGTCAGGAGAATCCAGAAAAACTAGCCTGCCTGGGGGTAAAATGAGAGATCCTGGCTCACAAATCTCAAATCCAAAACAACAACAAAGACACACACGTAAACAAAACAAAACAAGCTCCTAGAAGTTAAAATAATAAACAGAGAAAAGGTAGAAAGGCTTTTGCATTTGTTATTTTTTTCCTTTTGCTATGACAGGGTATCCTAACAGAAGCAACTTAAGGGAGGAAGCAGTTGTTTTGGTTCACAGTTTTAGGGTTCAGTTTACCATGGTGGGGAGGTCACAGTGACAGGAGCTTGAGACAGTCAGGGATCAGAGGGCACGGAGTAGCTATGCTCAGCTTGCTTCTCCCTCTTCATAAAGCCTAGGGCCCAACCCAGGAGAAAGTGCCCCACTCCTCCAGGGTGGGCTGTTGGAGCCTGCTCCAACAAAGTCAACTACGGTACATGGAAGCCGGTGTGAGGTTAAGGAAACGGCAGATTGAAAGAAATTGAGACAGAAAACATAGGATAGATTTGGGAGGTCGGTTTGGTAAACACCAGCCAGCCCAGAGTTTATTTTAGAACTTGCTCTTACACCAGTTAAAGGCAGAAGGCAGAACAAAGAGTGGTACAGTCAGTCAAACACCCCCTGCGCTGTCCTTGGAGAAAGCTCACACAGTTTTTACCAGCCTGTGTCTTGTTAGATAATGTGTTCTTTTTTTATGGGCAACATGCTCTTTCCCATGGGCTTAATCAAAACGTTTTTTACAATTCTCAAGGAGAGTGGAACAAGCAAACTTGAACTCAAAGACTTATAAGTCAGAAATAGACTCCAGATGGAAACTGAGTCACATGTGGGTTACCAGAGTGGGCCTTCCCATCTCAATTAAACCACCAAGATAATTCCTCATAGGCAGGCCTGAAAGCTAGCCTACTCTCAAAGATCCCTCACAGACGGGTCTGGAGGCTTGTCTTCTAGACAATCCCAGATCCTAACGACTTGATCATCAACACTGACGTTACACTCTGAGAGTCTAGACAGACTGCCCTTTGAAGAGCGATCACAGAACTAGCGTAGCTGTACGAGTAGGATTTAGGATGAGTTAAAGGATAAAAGGGTCAAGTCAACAGATACAACTACTAAATTTTCACTCCCTTGCTAACACAGCTTCAAAACATACTAAAACATGAATGAACTAATTACCCCATCATTGCTTTTGCAGCACCTGTCAAAAGGCCATTAGTGGATTTACGGTTGTTATTTTAACCACAGGTTTTTCACAATCCCTCCTGCTCCCCTGGCCAAAACAGACACTTGGCCGAAAGACGTGGGCATCCTTGCCCTGGAGGTCTACTTTCCAGCCCAATACGTGGACCAGACTGACCTGGAGAAGTTCAACAATGTGGAAGCAGGGAAGTATACAGTGGGCTTGGGCCAGACCCGGATGGGCTTCTGCTCGGTCCAGGAGGACATCAACTCCCTGTGTCTGACCGTGGTGCAGAGGCTGATGGAGCGCACGAAGCTGCCGTGGGATGCTGTGGGCCGCCTGGAAGTGGGCACGGAGACCATCATTGACAAATCCAAGGCTGTGAAGACGGTGCTCATGGAACTCTTCCAGGACTCAGGCAACACTGACATTGAGGGCATAGACACCACCAACGCCTGCTATGGTGGCACTGCCTCCCTCTTCAACGCTGCCAACTGGATGGAGTCCAGCTACTGGGATGGTATGTGTTTCTGGGAAGCCGGGTTCTTAGAGTAGAGGCTGGACACTCTGTTCTGCTTGTCAGCTCTCCGGAGGGCTTTATCCTGGGAAGGAAGGGAAAGGCAATTTATTTCCCCAGCTGCTGCTATTGCCCAACAAAAACAACGGGAACAACCAGGTAGATGTCCGTGTAGCGGCTCCTTTATTCTGTGCGTTATCCCGTGGCGAGAGTCCTGCACCTGATCACAGAGGAGAAAATGGAATGATCGGTGTCTTACTGCTTCAGTTACTTGTCTTGCGTCTGAGTTTCAGAGATTTTAGCTCATTGCCATCGTGGCAGGAAGCATGGCAGCATGCAAGCCGACGTGGTGCTGGAGATTTTGCTGAGTTCTGCGTCCAGATCTATAGGCAGAAGGAAGAAAGAGACTTGGGGCTTAGCTTGAGCTTTGGTAACCTCAAAGTTCACCCCCAAAGACTCTCTCCTCCCAAAAGGTCACATCTCCTAATCCCTTCAAATAGTGCCACTCCTTGGTGGCTAAGCATGCAAATACAGGGACCTATAGGGCCATTCTTAGTCAAACCAACACATTAACCTCCCAGCGCCTCCAAGTTCTTGTTTGCCTTTCTGCCTTTCTGGGCTGAGGGAAGGACTGAATGCAGTACTGACTGGGGTGTGAGGGATCTTGGAGGTCTCTGTAGTTACTGAGTTTGAAACTAAGCCAAAAAGCACGGAAAAACAAAGTGAATGCTAATTACAAAATTAATTTTAAGGTCCTGATGTGGCGATGGATCCCAGGGAATATGCAGCCCAGCATTCATTACTTTAAATAAAGAGACCAGGACTGCAGAGAGGGCTCACTGGTTAAAGTACTTTTAAAGTACCTTTAGGGCAAGCACAAGGATGGAGTTTGGATCCTGGATCCCAAGTTAAAGTTGGGTGGGCACACACGAAAAGAAAAGAGATCGAACAGTATAAAAATGAGGGGCTGGCCAGACGACTCTTTAGGTGAGGGTGCTTGATGCCAAGCCTGGTGGTCTGAGCTAGCCCCAGTCCCACGAGGTGGAAGGAGAGAATGCTATCGAGTTGTCCTCTTGTTTCCTTTTGGCATGACTTTTATAAAGGGAGGAAAATAGATTTTTGAAGAACTTAATCATAAAAAGAAGTCAGCATTAAAAGGCACACACTGAAATTAACCAAACTCAAAGGCTATTCAACTCGATGGAGTTCTCTATAGTTAGAAGAGCCACTCAGAACAGACTGCAGATTTTATACTTCCACAGTTGAAAGTATTTTTATGCATGTATCCACCACCAAAACCAGAAACTCCACGAGAGAGTTAGAACTGTAAAAAGAATTTGCTTTGTAACTCATGACCAGCACCTGCATTCAGTCCTTCTTCATCTGTTGCAGAACAACTGTTTTGCACACTGTGAATCTTTTAGCACATTTGTTTGCAAATAGACAAATATTATTAACTAAATTCCACATCTGAGAGAAAACTGAAAAGGTTTGCATCCCGATAAACCTCTCCACCAATGCAATAATCCAAATCAGACTAAACCAAACCAAATTAGAAAAAGCCCAGGTTTAATGGATGCCAGGGCTCCTGGGTTGCCTTCCAGCCCCAGAAAGGAGATGGGGAAGGAAGACCGGGAAACCACGTGCTTGTTCTCTGTGGGGACAGTTTAAATACCCTGTGGGAGTGGTCTTGAGCAACCCTGGGGAGGGGTCACCCTTTGGCAGACTTTCTTGGAGGCGGAGTCTGGACTGAGGCAACTCCCAGGGGAGGGGCTAGGGATGAAATTTTCACCCAAACATTCCAGACTCTTTGGATTTATTGATGCCAGGGGTTGGGGGTGACACTTCCAATCAAACAAAAACATGTGTCTTTTTCTTTCTGAAATTGTGTGACCTTGCTTAATATTATACATTTTAAGTCTATCCGTTTCCCTGTAAACGTAGAGATTTTGTTTTTCTTTTAGGCTGAATAATGTCCTATTTGGTATATAAAAATTTCCTTTATCCACTCAGCTATCGAGGACATTTAGGATGATTCTTCTTCTTTGCCACAGAGAAAAACGCAGCAGTAGACGTGGGGTGCAGATACCTCTGTGCGAGGGAGTGGAGTTCTCTGGGTATATGGTCAGGAGTGGAACACTTAGGTGATATGCTAGTTCTGTCTTTACTTTTTGAGAAGTCTCCAAACTTATTTCCACAGCAGCTGAATAAGTATTCCCCTCTCTCCACAATGTCTCCAGCATTTATTGATAGATTTATTGACGATGGGCACTATGACTGGGTGCTAAGGTGGCATCTCAAAGTCTACCTGATGACTAGGAATATCAAACACTTGAAACAACAATTGGCCACTTGGGCTCCTTTTTCACGTTTTTGAAAAGTGTCTATTCCGTTTATGTGCTCAGTTGTTGACTGGGACTTAATTTCCTTGGTATTTAATTTCTGTGTTTTTTGGTAAATTCTTGATAGTGGCCTACTGTCTGGAGTTTAGCTGGTAAAGATTTTCTTCCAGGCTGTGTGAATATTTTAGGTCATTTTTCTGTTACACAGCTTGTCTTTTTTAAACAAGACTTCTGTGATGAAGGGGAATAATTTTCTGTTGGTTATACGTATTGAAAATACTCCTCAGTTTGTCTTTTGATTTTGTCTCTCCCTAGAGATTTGGTTTTTACGGTTAAATTTAAAGGTCTTTTCCTTAATGATGTCTAAGTGCTTTTCTATAGTTTCTGAAATTTTCATATTGAGAGTGAAAAAAATAGATGCATACAAAAATGTTATTTTATTCTCCAGTGGCGCACATGTACAGTGTGAGGGAAAACCCTAATACTTTCTCTTGGGGTTGTTACAAGTAGTGAGAGGAGGCCCTTGGACTTCAAGGAGTTGGCCTCCTGATCCTCAAAACTTCATCTTACAGTTTAATATCTTAAGTTCTGTGGGCCTCGATTCCTTCCCTTTTTGAGGAGGCCATCACTAGGCTGTGTGACTCAGTAGGAGATGCTTGCTTGCCTAGCATGCTCAAAGACTTGGCTCAACCCGTAGCAGTGCCTAAACGCAAGGGGGAAATGGGTCCAGTCAGAACAGAGTTTAAGTTTCAAATTCCACATCCCCTAGGTCAATGGTTCTCAACCTTCCTAAGGCTGTGACCCTTTAATACAATTCCTCATGTTGTGATGACACCAACCATAAGATAATTTTTGTTGCTATTTTATAACTGTAATTTTGCTATTCTGTTATGAATCATAATGTAAATATCTGTGTTTTCCAGTGGTCTTAGGTTCATTTGTTTGCAAAGGGGTCGAGAACTGTGGCCTTAGCTGAACGCTCCAGATAAGTTTCTCAGGAGGCCGTGTCTTCAGGCAGACATGTTAGCCTACCCTCCTCCCTCCCGATGCCTTGTCCTTCTATGGTTTAGCAGACACATGAATATGTAGGTGCTATAAGTTGGTTGGTACAAACCCAAACTGTCTCCACAAGTGCCAATTAACAGAGCTTTGAGTGACTTTGAAAATGGAATCCTGGCCAGACATGGTGGCTCTTATTTGTCATCAGCCACTTACCAATGCAGGAGGATCTTGAATTTGATCCAACCTGGGGTATGCAATGAGACCATGTCTCAAAAACACTACAAAGAAGTATGGAGAATGAATGGCTCAGTAGTTAAGAGCACTTGTTATTGCAGAGGACCTGGGTTCAGTTCCCCGTCCCCACACAGAGCTTACAACTAACTACCTTTAACTCCAGTTTCAGAGCGTTCGACCACTTCTTCTGACCTCTGCGGCACACACAGAGTGCAGACACATGCATGCAGGCAAAACACTTATACACATAGACTAAATAAATCTAAAAAATAAAGCTTAAACTCTAAAAATAGAAACAAAATTTTGAAAAAATAAATAATCCTGGGGGCCAACAATATGGCTCGGTGGGAAAGGGGCTTGCCACCAAGCCTGATGACCTGAGTTCCTTCACCAGAACCCACGAAGGGAGACATGACTTGCACAAATTGTTCTCTGACTCCCACATATTTTTTGTGCTGTCTTGCATACATGCGAACATACATTCACTTAAAAATTACATCAAAAGTCTGGAGGTGGTAGCTCACGCCTTTAATCCCAACACTTCGGAGGCAGAGGCAGGTGGATCTCTGTGGGCTTGCGGTCAGCCTGGTCTACAAAGTGAATTCCAGAACTGTTACACAGAGAAACCCAGTCTTGAAAAACCAAAAAAAAATGCATAAAAATTTTAAATGTAATTCATATATATGATTCTGAGTGAGTGAGGATTCCATAGTGAGACTGTAGGGGCACTGAGCACCGAATTTATATTTCAAATGGACCGTGGTTTCACTAGAGTTTATGTGTGCTATTTTATTTTATTTTAGGTCTGGTTCCATCTATTTCCAGCATACGAAACCGTGCTCGGCACACAGCTGACCTCACTCTACTCTAGGTTTGGCGATGATGCCCTGATGTCTGTCTTTGCAGGTCGCTATGCCCTGGTGGTCTGTGGTGATATTGCCGTCTACCCAAATGGTAACGCCCGGCCGACAGGTGGCGCTGGAGCTGTGGCAATGCTGATTGGGCCCAAGGCTCCTCTAGTGCTGGAGCAAGGTGCGTAATGAACATTCCCATGAGGCTGCAGGCGGTACGTTCATATCATCGATCCTAATCCCAAACTGTCACACACACTCCTCAGGGCCGGGGGATGGTGGTGGCTCTCCTCTCAAAATCTGGCCTGGGGAGCAGCTGCTTAAGTGGGAGAGAGAAGCCAGAATCTGTGGTTTCATCATACCTGGCGGGGGCGCGGACCGTGTATGGAGTGGGCGTGCCAAGTGCGGGTTCAGAACCGTAGGGAACCATGGTGAAACTAGCAGTGAAAGACCTTCAGCCATAAAGTCGGGCTTGGAGAATTCTGGCATAGGCGACAACAAAGCCGGGAGTCTCTTTTCTCACGGTCTCTCCCACCCTTTCTGCTTGAGGCGGCCTGTGTGCGAATCTCTGAAACCGTCTGTGCCTTTGCAGGGCTGAGGGGAACCCACATGGAGAATGTCTATGACTTCTACAAACCAAACTTGGCCTCAGAATACCCATTGGTGGATGGGAAGCTTTCCATCCAGTGCTACATGCGGGCCTTGGATCGGTGCTACGCAGCCTACCGCAAGAAAATTCAGAACCAGTGGAAGCAAGGTACGGGGCTGGGAGGGCAGAAAACGGCCGCTGCTCATGGCCAGGAGTCTTCCTTCATCTTTCCCTGGAGGGAACACTTTGTAAGGCCTGTGGGACGAGTGAGACAATGTGTAGAGGAATGAATGAGAGAGCCTCACATGAGTCTGCTAGGAGTGGAACCCATTTCTTCAGGAAGCTGAGCCTCTGGGAGAGAGGATCTTCGTAGCTCATTGTCACACGGCCTCTCACCCCTCCACCTTCTTTTCTAGCTGGAAATAATCAGCCTTTCACCCTCGATGATGTGCAATATATGATCTTCCACACGCCCTTTTGCAAGATGGTCCAGAAATCCCTGGCTCGGCTGATGTTCAATGACTTCCTGTCATCCAGTGGTGACACGCAGAACAATTTATACAAGGGGCTGGAGGCCTTCAGGTGGGTCTTCTTTAAGTGGAAGGCTTGGGAAGTGTGAGCGAGGAGGCTCCCTCATTCCTCGGATGTGGACTTCCCTCCAGGAGAAGCAGCCGGCAGTCCTCCACAAAGCAGAAAGAATGCTAAGCCTTTCTTTCAATAGAGGGAAGGGATGGGGCAGCTCTGCAGGGGCTCTCCATGTATTAGGTGAGGAAAAGAAGATAAAAAGAAGGGTATGTGGTTATGGATTTGGTTTTTAGTTTTCTAATGAACTAGAAAGTGTGCATAGATGTCACAATGAAGTGTGTGTAGATGCTGTCTCGGTCGACAGGAAGGTGACTTTGAGCTCTACAGATGTTTAGTATTGTAATAAAAAACCATACACCCCAGAGCTTTCTCGCCTGCCATGTTCCTGGCCTTCTTGTCAACTCTCATGTGACATCTTGCTCTGCCTCACAGGGGTCTAAAACTGGAAGAAACCTACACCAACAAGGAGGTAGACAAGGCGATTTTGAAGGCCTCCCTGGACATGTTCAACAAGAAAACCAAGGCCTCGCTTTACCTGTCCACAAACAATGGGAACATGTACACCTCGTCCCTCTATGGGTGCCTGGCCTCCCTTCTCTCCCAGTGAGTACTGCCCCTCCCACCTGCTGTTTCCAGTTCGTAAGCTGCTAGGCCAACCAACGCTTGCTCCTTTCCATGGAAACATTTGGTTTGAGAGAGAAACTTTTACAATAAGGGGGGAGACAAAGGATGGATAGAAAGATTACAACTTGTCCCAGAGGTGGTTGGGGGGCAGGTTTGCTGTGTTGAACTTCTCCAGCGAGAACATGTATGCATACTGGGGAATATGCCAGATTTACCCAGGTGGATCTTTATCTCATCAATTTAAAAATCTCTATACTTAATACAGCACGGTGGATTGGAGGCTGGCTTCAGACCCCATAACTGGTTCAAGCCTGTTTACCACTTATCTTGAAAACTAACTCCCCGGACCTGTGTGAGCCTTACTTTCTGCACTTGTGAAATATCTATGTAACAATGGCTGCTTCCTACAGTTCGCTTTTATTCTTTAGATATTTCTTTTTTTTTACTTTTTATTTATTTATTTAAAATAATTTCTTGTTTTTTTTTTTAAAAAAGATTTGTTTATTTACCATGTATACAGTATTCTGCCTGCACGTATGCCTGCAGGCCTGAAGAGGGTCCCAGATCTCATTACAGATGGTTGTGAGCCACCATGTGGTTGCCGGGAATTGAACTCAGAACCTTTGGAAGAGCAGCCAGTGCTCTTAACCTCTGAGCCATCTCTCCAGCTCTTCTTTGGATATTTCTTGTAGTATAAAATGTACTTATGTTGTATCCACGCTCCATCATATACTGCAACTCCCCTTGGACCACCATTTAGCTACCTCTTTTTTATTTTTATATCACTCACTGAAGCCAGTTAGTGCTTCCTGTATCATATGGGGATAGGTTCATCCGCTGGGGCATAAGCAACCTACCAAGTGCCACACCCCGAAGAAACCGACTCCCCTCCGCAGCCGTCAGCTACCAACAGCTCTCCAGTTAGGAAGAGGCAGCATGAGCCGTCCGTCTCTACCCATGCAGAAATTTTGATAGGCTTGGCCGTCCGCAGGCAGCCAGAGTTGCTGTGTGTTCATGAGTGCAAAGGCCCTGCCATGTCCAGGAGGCATGATTTTGTAGCAGTCCAACCTGACTTCTAAATCTCACAATCTTTCTTCTCCCTTTTCTGTGATCGTCCCTGAGGGGTGTGTATGTGTGATACAGATGTATTCCCATCAGGACCATAGTGACCCAAATGTTATTGGAGTAACCAACAGCTTCCTAATTGGATTTAAGGTCAGCTCCGTAGGAGGGAACTCATGCCTGGTATTGTAAACCTGTCCAAGAACCCATGACTGGGTAGGTCCTAGGCCCTACATGAGAACCTACAACTACTTTGCTAAATAGACATGGTATCAAAGACTCTTCTAAATACCTATCCATATGCTCATATATTAGTGCAGCTCTCATCCCTGCCTCTTTTTGCAGTGGATCGTGATCAATATAGAGATTAACAGCTGGTCAAAGTATGGAGGATGACCGACTATGATATGCTTTCCAGTTTTCATGAAAATTGCCTTAAAACATTACGATGCTCAGAAAGCACTCAAATGCAGTTACCTGTACTGATTTTTCCTGTTTTGTGGTGTTTATAAGGAAACACTGCATATTATATAGAAAAGATGCCTAGAGGTGAACTTGATCGAATTACTGATGGGGGATGCTCAGAAAACTGAGTCATAGGAATGTGTGCTAGCAAATGCCTGCACTCCCAGAACTGTGGAGACCTGGGGAGAGGGAACGTAGGGTTCAAGGTCAGCCGGGGCTACGTAGGTACACACACACACACACACACACACACACAGCCAAATGATTGCAGTTAATTTGTGATCCCAGAGAGTAGATACATAGATCCACAACACACACACACACACACACACACACACACACACACACGCATGCACAAGCTGAACCATTGTAGTTAACTTGGGAGCCCTGAGGGTTAGTCCACTGGTCTGATCTGCTACACCCAGAAGCCTCTGCCCTCACAGTTCTGCCTTCACGCTTTGGGTTGTGGCCAATCCCATTTTGGCAAAGCTTCTTCTGGTCCTATATCTGGATCCCACCAAAGGTCCCTCTTTGTGCAGGGCACGTGGAGCATACTTCTAGCTGCATGAGGTGGGCAGTGGATGAGATAAGGCTGACACATAGAAGCTTTATATGAAATGCAGAATACAATGCTGATGTGGATTCTTCTTTTCACTTGCAGACACTCTGCCCAAGAATTGGCTGGCTCCAGGATTGGTGCCTTCTCCTACGGCTCAGGCTTAGCAGCAAGTTTCTTCTCTTTCCGAGTGGCCAAGGATGCGTCTCCAGGTGAGTCTCATCTTCTAGCAGGTACTCCCGAAACTGGGCCACCCTGTGCTTCACCCCACCTGAGGCTGCTGTCTTAACAGAGCTAAGCTGGGGTTAAGAGCAAAGAAAAGTCCTGCATAAGGTGAAATGCATGCAAGCACTTCCTCGGCAGCAGAGGGAGACACAAGGAAGCCTGTTAGACAAAGCAACAGGTCCTGGAGGGATGGACTGGAGGCCTAGAGAAAAGGTGATGGACCTGAAACAGCCAGTGTCAGCTGGCTGCGGTGTGATTGCTGTGACCTAGATCAGGCACCTAAGCACCATGATGGGGGGTCAACCCCCAGACCCTGGCTGCCTATTAGCACCAGTGACAATGACAACTGGATGTTTTAATATTGCTTCTGCTTCCCAGGTTCCCCTCTGGAGAAGCTGGTGTCTAGTGTGTCAGATCTGCCCAAGCGCCTAGACTCCCGGAGGCGCATGTCCCCTGAGGAATTCACAGACATAATGAACCAAAGGGAGCAATTCTACCACAAGGGTAAGAAAGGGGGCAGGAAAAGAGGAGAGCAATTCACCCCAGATTGCACATCAGTGCCTGGGAACCATACCAGGGAGGGGGGGGTTCATCAGACCTCCAGGATGTGATGGGCCAGGGTCACACTTTTTATGATGTGCTTATGAGGCAAGACCTTGAGCAACTAAGCCATCTTCGCAGACGGTCTCTAACAGCCACGCAGACCTCAGGGACCAGACCCAAATGGCAACTTCTCTGGTCCCTCTTCTGTATGATTCTACCTTCCATATGGTGTTCTAGGGGTGGTTTACAGCCCCGGCAGCTCAGTCCGGAGTGCTTCCCTTGCGACTGTGGGCATTCCTACTACTGCGCTCTCCGCTGCACGCCTGCGTGACTCTTTGTAAGTCCTACTTCTTCTGTGTCCCACAGTGAACTTCTCACCACCCGGAGACACAAACAACCTCTTCCCAGGGACTTGGTACCTGGAACGAGTGGATGAGATGCACCGCCGAAAGTATGCCCGGCGCCCCGTCTAGAGGAGGTGAGTGAGTTTGTCCGGCTGGTAGCCCAAAGGCCTGGGGTCTTCCTTTGGGTAACAGACGCTGTAAGTCTGGACTGTGAAAGTCAGACCTCTTCGAGTGTCTAAGTCTCCTAGAAGCTTGGTAAATCAGAGCCCACAGGAGGAAGTAGACAGCAGCCAGAACTGCAGATCTCATTGTTTCAAAACAATGAGAATCAGAATGGGAAAAAAAAAAAAAAGACAAGAGAGAAGGCAGATCAGCCCTTTCCTTCCTAAGAGCCTGACAGCATCATGCCTCAAACACGGAGCAGGGCTCCTGAGCTGTTCGCACTGAATCAGGAGCACCAAGCTGGGCTGACATGGAGAATTGAGGTTGATATAGCAGCCCATGGAGCCAGTGTTCCGACCAACCCACCCCGATCTCTCATCACCAGCACAGCCTGTGACAGGGACCTGCCTGTCCCCCAGTCTCGGCTCCTGTTGCACCGGTTGATAGGCTCCCCAGGCATGGCAGCTCAGAACTGGGAAGACAGCAAGGGTACCAGAATCTCATAGCACAGGGGGGCTTATATGCATAGCTGTCTCTGGCAAGGGGCAAGGCCTGGGGTCTGGGGAGCCCAGGGTGAGGGGTGACCAAATCTGTTTCTCCTCCCTACAGAACCATACAACACAGTTCCTTGGGAATGGATCTGAGCTGCTGCCCAAACAGTGTCTGCGTAAAATTCCACCCACGACTAGCTGTAAATAATGAATAGACACGGTAGCCCCATAGGATCCGCAGTGAAAGGCCACCACGCTCAGTGGCTCCTTCGTGACTCTCCCTGATGCAACCACTGCCCCAGGCTCATGCTGCTGTGGACCAGAGCTCCCCTGTGAAGAATATGGGAGAAAGGGGGACCGCTGACCCCCATGGAAGCAGCTCAGTTGTCTTCTCCCACATTCAGACAGCCCCACCATGTTACGGCTCATTATCGGACTCCAACGCTGTCGCATTTTATGCTCACTACTTAAAGTTTCCCAAGAAGTTCTAAATTTTATATCTTGTTCTAAAAATATATGGCAATAAAAAGGAGGGAAGAGACGATGTACATTTCCTAGAAGTCAAGACCTGCGCAGAGAGCAGGGCACGCATCCCTTCACCCCACCCCTTCCACTCTAATTCTCCACAAGTCTGCTCAGTTCCGCCAAGTACTATGGTAGATACCAGGCAAATAAAGTGACACGGAGCTCCCCCTGCTCACTTCTCTATCCTACAGACACCATATCCAGGCAGGGCCATCAAGTGCTTGGTACATCAAACCCCCTTGGGATATGTGGCCAGTGTTACCTAGACCAAACATCAAACAAAACCCATAAGGTTGGCCAGGTCCCACACATCTCAGCACTTGGGAGGCTGAGGAAGGGTGAGTTCAAAGCCAGGCCAGCCTGTGTTATGTGGTGAGATCTTACCAAAAAAAAAAAAAAAAAAAAAAGATGAGGCAGAGGTAGGTAGGATACTCTCTGACTTGGGTAAAGAGGATATAACTTTACCTCAGAAAAGCAGCATGGTCTACAGATGTGAACACTGAGGACAAGGCAGGAGGAAGGGGCCGGGGAGGGCTAGGAAGGACAAGGGGTTGTAGACCTTCATTTTCTTTCAGAAAAAGCTTTGGAGAGAGGTTCTGTAGAGGGAAGCCAGCCAGGGAGCCTTGGGGACACAGAAGCAAGGTGACGACCATGCCACATTGCTACTAGTAAACCCGGGCAAGACCCGGGCTAAGCAGTTAATCCCCGTCCTCAGCATGCAGCATGGGGCCCTGGGCCAGCATCCCTTGCAGGACCATGCTCCCTTCTTTGGTCACTGCAGTGCTGTCTGTCTACATGGAAGACAAATCAGTGGTCACCCAGTTCAAGACAGGAACGCAGAACCCATGAAGAGCTAGATCTCTGCGGGTCCTGGCAATTGGGACCCCCCTTCCCTGTATTCCATCCTTGGTTTCTGGCCTACCTTTACCAGGAGTCATGTGGATACAACTAGAAATGACCTCAGAGAGATGGTTTAGTGAGTTAAGGCACCTGCTGCCAATTCTGATGAGTCAAGTTCCACCCTCTAGGTCTCACAGGATAGGCGAGAACCAGTTCCTGCAAAGGGTCCTCCTGTAACCAGACTTGGAGTCACAGCCTGTACAAGACATCAAGTTCTGATTCTGAAGAAGCCACATGTACCCTGTGGCATGCATGTTCTACCCCCCAATAAAATGTAATTTAAAATTGTGCTGGTCAAGTGAGTGATTGCTGTCACCACGCAGCAGCTGAAGGCCCAACTTCAGGTTACAAGCAGAGCACACAGGTGATCACTGTCCACCCTCCCACCACACACACACACACACACACACACACACACGGGTCCCTTGCGCTTTTCCTCGTCTGCCTTTTTAGGGCCCCAAGAGGTCCTCCAGGAGTTAAACTTCACTCTGAAGTTACAGGAGACAGATGCCCCAGGGAGAATGTTTCAAAGAACGACACTGGTTGGGCAAACACTTTCTTTCACCTCACAAGATCTATCCAAAGTGACTCCCCAGATACAGGCATCCTCTGCTCAGTAGGTCCTCCTCCAACCCAGGAGAATCTCTCCATCCCTGTAGCACATGACCTGAGTACTTAGCCACACCCCAAGACTTCTGGTGCAGGACGGAGCACCACTCATCCTAAAAAGAATTCCCGATCCAGAGTGCAGCTCAGTGGAGAGGCACTGCTTAGCATGAAGGATGCCTTCGGTTTGGCAGCCAGAAATGGGGGAAATAAAAATCAACCCTTCCTTTTCTATTGGTGGGGAGGTTCTATGATTAGCCAAGGGCCACACGCTGCAAAGAAATGCTCCCATAAGACCCTCGTGAAGGTGTTTCCAAGTCAGGTCCCAAGCACCCTAGCGTGCACTGTGCTTTGTCTGGAAATGGGACTCATTTTCACCGGCACGTGGCATGTTTAACTTCAGCTACCTCTACCTGCTTTCCAGCTATGGGTGTGGCCCCTCTGGGATACTCTTCATTCAAACTGACAGTTCAGGAGCCAGCATGTAAGGCCAGCACAAGTATTTTCTTTTCAGTAAGAAAGTGGGTGGTCCGTTATCAGGATGCCCAGCGAACAAGTGCTGGACGGCACTGGAGAGTGTGCCAAGGGGCTGCCTGACTGCTCCGAGGAGCCGGCGGGCCCACGCGCCAACCTCGTGTTCATTTCCTGAGCTCTCACTGCTGCACTACGAAGCATCCTGTCCCTCTCACGGAGGACCCAGCCGAGCTCAAGGTCGTCACCGGGGTGTTCCAGGTCCTCCAGGCCCGTCCCCTTCAAGGTCTACTGCACGGAGATGGGAGCAGGCCTTTGCTGCGGGAGCTCAAGCCTGGCAGGAAGCCAAGGCTGGGACGTAGCCTCTCTGTGCCAGGCAGGCTGGAAAGGAACCCTTCCCCACTGCTGGACTAGCGGGGCGAGCAGCTCTCGAGAGACACAGTCGTTTGAATGGAGTTCATTCTGCCGCCTTCCGTGAAAACCAAGTGAAACACCATTCGACTCACACTAAGCTTGCTGTGTGAAGCTACTAAGAAAACACGTTCCTTTAGCTCACAAAGTCTGTCCAAAGCAACTCCCCAGAGGCCAACATCTGCTGCTCAGAACCAGGAGAACCCCTGCACTCCTGCAGCATGGGAGCTGTGTGTCTAGCCACACCCACGAGACTTCTGGTGCCCAACTGACAGCAAAGCACCAGCCAGGGGCTGGCAGACACCGTGCTGAATTTTACTCCTTAATTGCACTCCTAACATGAGAGGATTCTGAAACACTCTGAGCTACGTTCCTTTGAAAATGCTTCTGGCTAATCTTAGAAAGGAAGGGAGGGGCTATCTTCAGGGCACCCAAGCTCAGGCCTTTTGTACATCCCAACCTTCCTCTACACACAGTTACTGGTCAGCTGCCCAAACCTCCAGAGGCAGCCCGTGGGTGCCCTCTGCTGGCTTTTCTGGATAATGACCGCACAGATTTCTGGATAATGACCGCATGTAGTGTTCGACTCTTTACTAGATGTTACTTCAGGCAGGTGGCCAGGTTCTGCCCCAGGAACCTGGATCTCTTCTCCCTATAGAGCACAGAAAAGCCCGAGGGGGCCGGTGCCTCCGAGTCCCAGGTTCAGAAGCAGAACTGGAAGGCTTCAGACACGTGCGGCTTCCACGCATCCAGGCTGGGCAGCAGGGACGAAAGGCCCATGACGTGCCAGGTCTCTCCATCTGACACCTTGGAGGTTTGGTAGGAAAGCAGCTGTACACCTGCCTCTGCCAGGAGGCCTGGGGGTGGGCAGAAAGGAAAGCCCGGGTTAGCATGGCACATGGGGGAAGGGGTGAGAGAACCAGAGTTCAGAGTAGAAAGATGTCAGGTTTCTGTGACCCAGGCCAAAGGGCGGAGGATGGGAGGGGGCGGCGCTGGTCTCCACAGTAAGGAGCTGCCACGGCAGGACAGGTGACTTTCCTCTACATGCCAGCCTCTTCCCAGCCTGAGGATCAGGTGAGGCGGGGGAGCTCATACCCTGACTCGGGAGCTAGGCCAATAGCCAGGGAGCAACATAATCATAAAACCGTCCTCTAGGCGGCTGGCAAAGATGATGAAATAAAGTCCCCCCAGGGTCTGGGGATGCATCCTCTGCCAAACCTGGATGAGACCTAGAACCCTCAGAAGTCCAGGTCCTGGGAGACCAGAGCTGCATGCACCTCCTGTGCTCTGACACTGTTGGGCTGGTCACCAGAGCCCGTAGAAGGAACAATCCATGAGGCAAGCTCCAGGGATATAGTGTGTACTGGAACATGGCGAACCTGTGCCATGACCGGGGGTAACTGGCACTCTGCCCACACTACTCTGTGACCTCAGATGAGCCGCTCACTCTCCCTGGCTGAGCTTTTCCTTTCTAATATTGTGGAAATGGCTCTGTAAGATCCTCCATGAGGTACATATAGATATGCCCCGAGGCACAGAGAAAGGCCCAATGCCAGGAAAGACCCTATCTCCGCCAGCCTCCCCCGCAAAGCCTCCTCACCGATCATAGTGGGCAGCATTACAGGGTTGGAGGGCGGAGCTCGGAACATGAGCAGGGGCTGGCCCCGGCGTAGTGGCACCTCTGGTCTGAAGACAGCTCCGTTGAGCATCTGCAACATTGGGGTGGTACCCTGGACCAAGCCCACAGCTTGGTAGGGGGCACCTGCCAGGGCCACAGTCAGGAGGCCTTCCCCGCTGCCCTGCTCCCCTGGGGCTGCCGGGCTGTGGGAGGTAGTGACCTGCAGAGAGAAGACAGAGGCACAGTTGAGCAGTCCGATCACACCCATGTGCAGGGAATCAAGCCCGGCCACCAGCTCAGCAGTCTGGGGACAGAGACAAATGGGGAGAGACTCATGTCTCCAGACTTTAGCTTCTCAGAATAGTCAAGATGCCCCCTAAAGGGAGGACCAGGTGTCTGCCTGGCTGGCCAGGAAGGGTGGGAAGTGGGAAGCAGAAGACCAAGCACTGAAAAGTTTCTGCATCAGCTTCTTAGTCAATAGCCTGACTAAGATGCAGGAAAGGGTTGGTAAATGTGGCAGGACCGGGAGGACACTGTTCTTAGGACTCCGGCCAGCTTCAACTGGCTACCACATAGTCTTTGATTCCAAAGGGGAGCGAGAAAGCCACTAGAGGAAAGCTTAGAGGGTGAAGGAACCTGTTCCCAGGGTTTGCAAGCATCTCTCGGCTCCATTATTAGATGCAGCCTAAGTCAGCTTTTTTTTTCCTTCAGTTGTGAAAAGGAGGTGCCTTATACCCTCCCATTCAGGCCATTTATCCATCTATCCATAAGTTTTGTAAGTATGAGCTCACTCCATTACACTCAAACATATGGTGGCTCCCTTCCCAGATGAAGGCATTAAGGCGGGCTCTCACCGATAGGCAGACAGGTGGCAAGAAGCAAACCCAAAGAGCGAAACTGGGAACAGGCTTCTAAAGTGCGGGGTAGAGCTAGCGCACAGGGGCACACGCCTGTAATCCTAGCATTTGGGAGGTAGAAGCTGCAGGGTCAGAAGTTCAAGGACAACCTGGGTTATACAAGACTGCCCCCCTCCCAAGGGGTGGCAGAGCAGTGCCCAGAGTAAAGAGGGTGCGCACATTGAGGCCAGCCTCTTGGACCAGTAGCTTAGCGTTCACCAAATTCACATCTGCCTGCTTTGATGCTTCCCTCAGAAGGCCGACAATGACCGCAGGGCTCAGGCAGTTCCCAGCATTCTTCAGAGATGCTCCTGGGGACACAGAGAGTTACCCGAAAGTTAATTGTTCACTAGGCACCACAGGAGTGGGCAGGCGACCACTGGCACTTAGCTCTCAGCAACAAGGCTCTTGTTGCCCTGGGGACCCCAACGGCAGGCTGCAATGGGCACTGTAATTCCTTGAGGGTGTTAAAAAGCCAGCTGGGGCAAGCCCAGAAGCCTAGGATATTTTAACCAATTTGAGAAACTCCCTTCCAAAACTGAGACCATCCCAACTGATCTCCTTGGCCTGCCTGTCTTCCCAGAAGATGCTTGGAAAACTGTGTTCTCCCCAAGTGGCTGGGGATGAAGGCCCTTGCAAGCTCAGAAGCAGACCTGCGACACTGAAGTGACCATGTGACCAGTGTCCTGCTATGTTTTATCAGGGGTGTGTCGGGGGAAGGGCTTGAGAGTCCAAGGCAGTGGGCGTGGCATCCCTGGCTCCGCCTATCCCTGATAACCTTGGCGTTTTGGGTTTACCTGCTCTGTCCAACCTCATGATCTTGCCCCAAGTGTCAGGTGCCAAACAGGCAATTGGGGATGCGGGGGAGGCCCGGTACAGGATGAAGGGAGGCACCAAACCCTGTCTGCAGAGTGGTGGACCCACTATCAAGGCAACCGAGCCGCACACAGTCACGGATAAAACCAGACTCACATAGTTTAGACTGGTTTAGATTCTCTAAAGATTCCAATATCTTTTATACGAAACTCTCTGGTCTTGCTTGCATGGGAAACTTGTCTATCCTAAAAGCACTGCATAAACATGATCTGAGAAAATTAAGTATGTTTTCCTGGGGAGCTTACATACATTTTTTGCCCACCTCTGTCATGGGTGAGCTGTACCCAGAGCAGGCCCCTGAGTCTGCCACTAGCTCTGCACTGAGCACTGGACACACAGAGCAGATATGAGTTCACAGTCCCTATTCCCCGTCTCTCCGCAGGGCCCCTAGCTCATGCCGCAGGCGCAGCCGGACCTGGACTCACCTTGTGTCACCACCTGGATGGTCCCTTTAGGGGAGCCAGCCCAAGCATGCATCAGCGTGCCCAGCGCTTCTGCCAGACCAATCCAAGGCTTGGTGTGTGGAGAGAAGGCACTGGTAAGGGCCTGGGCATTTACCTGCAAAATGAGGGGGACAGGGTAAGGCTGAGAACCTGCTCAAATGAGGAACTAAATCAAGGCCACATGGCCAACAGTCAGCCTGCCATGGAGGGGCAACTCAGGAGATGGGTGACAATCACCCAGCAAACAATGACTTATCCCCTTGTAGGTGAGAAGAGCTACAGAGCCCGAGGGCACACAGAGGAAAGTTTCGGCTGCACTGTGCAGCCAGAACAGGGGCCGGAAGCCTAGCTTCTTCTATTGAGCAGCACTGGTACTGGCGCCCTCTGTGGGAGACGGACTTCCTATATGATGGACAGGGGTCTGTCTGGACAGCTCAGTAAAACACGGAAGTCAGGGCTGGAGGGATGGCTCAGAGGTTAAGAGCATTGCCTGCTCTTCCAAAGGTCCTGAGTTCAATTCCCAGCAACGACATGGTGGCTCACAACCATCGGTAATGAGGTCTGGTGCCCTCTTCTGGCCAGTCACAGGTATAAGGAAGCAGAGTAGTAGTTCTTAGAGAGGGCGATCTAATTTGCCCTTTTTGGGTTGTTTCGAGAAGGAGCTTTACTCTATAGCTCAGCTGGGCAGACCTCCTGAGTGCTAGGCTTATAGGGTGAGCCACCATGCCTGGCTCGTTTTATTTTCTATTCTGATTATTTGAAGCGACTGCCCATACTTGTCACTGAACACTATGCTCGGCTACCATAACATATAAAACCAGATTCAGACAGTTCCAATGAGCCTCTAGTATGCTTCAAACAGCCACCTATGTTGAGTATGCAGAGGCATGCTGGGAAATTGAGCAGCCAGAGTCGATTGGAAAGGCCCTGGACATCCCAAGTACAGGCAGGGCTTGGACCTCCCTTCTCCTCCCAGGGACCTAATAACAGAGCTTCCTTGTTCTGAGGTTAAAATTCCTGCTCCCTTTTGTGGCTCCAGATGCTTTGGCTCCCAGTCAGGCATTAACAATTTCTTTGAGGCTACTTAGAAAGAATCTATGCAAGAAGGAATTAATTAGGAATCTGGGTTTTAAATTTGCCCATAATCTCAGCACTAGGGAGGCCAAGGGAAGGGGCTCCCCGAGTTCCAGGCCAACTGTAACTACCGAAGAAAACTCTACAAGTCACATCCCCACCCCACTGGCAAGCAGACAAAAACTTGGGCTTGATGAAAAAAGAATCAAATAAGCAGCTATGAGATGGGAAAAATGTAATAATTCTGTTCTTGTTTTCATAGTTATCACTAGAAGAGTCAGAAGCTGCAGAGATATAGGGAGGAAAAGCGGAGGACTCGGAAGACTAGGGGGCGGACTCAGAGCAGAAAGGCTCAGCTAAGAAACCCCAAAGCAGGCCTCACACCTCACCAGAGGCCACACAGCCCAGCCCCGGGAAGGGCTTGCTTCTATATACTTCTGTGAAGTAAAAGGGTGTGCAGTGATCCATCTTGAAAAATAAATAGCAAGATGACCAGGGCAGAGTCAGGTGCCGCTGGAAACCGGCCTGGCCCCAGGGCTCATCTGTGCTGCAGTTAGAGAACTGGAGAAGACGCAGGACGAGTCAGGGAGGAATTTCCTCTCCTGACACAAACATTTCTTTCCAAAGACTATCAGCAGCTGGGGTAGAGAGCTCAATTTGCTAACTTGGTTGTGAGACAAGGAGATTCCTATCTTACATAGGATGGCAGCCCTCTGTCTTTGTACACCGTGGAGTTTGTGTGAAGCAGCCTGTCAGAAAACATCATGTGATCTCACCGCCACCTCACGATAGGTGGCTACTTCAGAGGGTTCCAATGGAGGGGGCAGAAGCCCGCCTTTGAAGAAGCTGAGTGGGTCGGGCTCTATCAGGTTGCCCAAGGCAGGCCATCAGCTGAGGCGGGAGACATGGTCTGTTTTGTTCAGTCTTCATTCTCTGGTTGGAGAGTTCAGCCAGGACCCTAATCAAAGTCACCTGCTCAGAAACTCACTGGGTAGCCAGATGGGTAGGAAAAAGGGGTGTGGTCTCAAGGGGCCAATGTGGTGTGTAGGGGAAAGAGAAGACGGGCTGGCCGGTGTCACCTGGTTGTCATGGGCTCTGCAGGCTCTCACACCACAACTGGCCCTCAGGGAACCCCCTGATCACTACAGACCAAAGGGCCTCCTGACTGTTTACAGAACGGAGCCATCTAACTAGACAAAGGCCGACTGAGTGAAACTGTCCTTCCTAAAACAGTTCTGTCCCAACCAGTGACTCTCTCCAGGCTGTGAGTCACCCAGGAAGGCACGAGCCCCTCCTCACTCACCCAGTCTTATCCACTGTTTCTTGCAGAGTATCAGTTACATATCTGGGGCATTCACATAGTCAGCCTGTTGGTTCTCAGAGATCTTAGAATTCAGCACTAACCAGATAACAAACCCATGATAGCACATAAGAATGCATGTGGCAGCATACACCTTTAGTCCCAGCACCTGGGAAGCAGAGGGATCCCTGAATTCAAGGCCAGTCAGGGCTACATAGTGAGACCTTGCCTCAAAAACAAACAAACAAACAAACAAAGACACCCAAATGACATGGCTAGCAAAAAAAGGAGGCAGCGCTGCAAAGGCCCAGAAAGCATTGGTGAAGCGGGGAGAAAGCCTTCAGGAAGAGCTGTGCTTTCTTAGTTCTGTGTCCTCTACTGGACCCCCATGTGTGTGTGGGAGGGGAGCAGGGGGTGCCTGGCATTCCCCAGACTAAGCAAGGGGGCTAACTAACACAGCAAAGGTTTTAGAAAGTATCAAGACTGGTGGGTGATGGCAGGGTGAGCTCTGACCACGGACACGCTGCAGTGCTGAGCATACCCCCCCCCCCAACACACACACACTGGGCCCTGCTCCCTCACCCCGGCAACACACCCTCCCTCCCAAGGCATGTGGACAACAAAGGGGCCCTTCACTGGTGCTGAGCCTGGGAAGGCTCACAATCTCTGCAGCGAGGCTACAATATAACGGCTCAGAACCCAGCTCCTGGCTTCAAGGCCTTGGCTATCAAGACTATAGAGGAGCTGCTCCCTGTGAGTCAACTCAAGTACAGCCTTGGGCTCCGTTCCCAGGGCTGAGTCTGTCCACCCCAAGCTGCTGTGTCTGCTCTCTTCCCGGACTCACCCCAGACCCATGTAGAGATACTTACAACTCCTGCTAGAGACTTCCCCTTCACCATGTCCACGAACTGGATGGCGATTTCCTCCCCACAGCGGCTCTGGGCCTCCTTGGTGCTGGCACCCAGGTGGGGACAGCTGATGACATTCTCGTGGTCCACTAAGGCCCGGTCTCGTGGTGGCTCCTGCCCAGAGAGAGACCTTTAAGTTGACCATGGACTGGCTATATTATAAATTCTCTGCTGTTGTTCACAATGAATTTTGAGAATTGCAACGATTTGAATCCCGGCCTCCTAATGGCAGAAGAGGATGGTGCATTATGAGGAAGATGGTCATATACAGGGGAGCTGGTGATACACCATGCACCCTGGCTGGGAATAGACAAGTGTCATGGGGTTCAGAGAGGGCCAAGTGACCTGCCACAGTCTCACAGCTAGGACCTGCATTTACGCCAAAGGCCACGCTCTTTCTCCCGGGCCACACCGAGGATCCCTGATGCGGAGATAGCATCTCTGAGGAGAGCGGGCCAACAGAATTGGTGGAGGTGTGCACTCCGCACTCTATGCTGGAGCTGAACCTTTGCACATGCTGGAAGAGCGGTCCACTGGGGACTGCCATCCACCTCTGGGCTTCTGGCCCTTCCTAGGAAGGGAAGAGAGAGAGAGAAATGCTAATGGGTACTAGGCAGGCCGTGTCATTGGCCATAGGGTTGACTAAAGTATCAGAAACGGCACACTAACTCCTGTGTCCATGTCTAGAACCCCTAGCCTCATCAGTTTATCTCAGTCTTCCCCAAATTACCAGTACAGCAACAGCCTGACCAAGAAAGGGTCCTATTTTAAGCCCGGGGATTTGCAGAAGACCGCAGAGAAAAGGCCTCCTCAGAACCACAGGCCTGTTTCTTGGCAGCACAGCTTCCTCCGTGCCAGAAACAGTGAGCTACTGTCCAGCGAGACGCTACCTTTGCTTGCCTGTGGCCTCTCGGCTCCTCACCTTTCCCCTCCAACTTGACACGGAGGCTGCACTTACCTCTGTGAACACATCCAGGGCGGCACCAGCGCACTGACCAGACTGCAGGGCGCGGAGCAGGGCACCTTCATCCACAATCCCTCCTCGAGCACAGTTCACTACTCGCACGCCCTTCTTGCACTGGGCAAAAGTGCTGTCGTTCAGCAAGCCTGAAAGAGAGAGGAGGCGTCGCCCACTGTGGCGGGTCCTGACCCGCTCTCTCAGCACCGGTTCCATGAAGCCACCTCTCCCCAGAGGTCTCCTTTCTGCTGGATAGGTACTTTGTTCTCACCTGTCTTCAGAGACGCTCTGAGATCATAGACTCTGTACCAGATACGGGTTAGACTCAGGAAGTTCTGGAGATGAGCGTGCTTTGAGTGGGCTCAAGAACCAAAAAACCGGGCTGGGGAGATGGTTCAGTGGTTAAGAGCACTGACTGCTCTTCCAGAGGACCCGGGTTCACTTCCCAGCAACCACATGGCAGCTCACAACTGTCTGTAATTCTAGTTCCAGGAGACCCAACACTCATGGCAAAACACCAATGTACGTAAAATATAAATAAATAAATATTTTTTAAAAAAAAAACCAAAAAACCCCTGCAGGGTGCCATGAAGCCTCCACACGGGACGCTAGTTGCATCTGTGCCCAGCTCATTCCCAGACCCTTGCTTTTTCAGCTAGCTCAGCCTCCTCCATCGGCGGCAAGCACTTGCGACAAAGAGCCACGGTGCTTAGCGGGTCCTCGGTAGGTCCCTGTCTACACTCAATGGCATCTAAACCCACACTAAGAGCGTACCTGTGGTGGAGGGCAGGAGGGGGGTGTGGACAGTGATGAAATCACAGAGAGGCCAGATCTCCTCGAGCGGCAGCTGCTGGACACCAAAGGAGGCCGCGACTTCTGGAGAAATGATGGGGTCGTAGCCTACAGTCTGGTCAGAAGCGAGAGAAAGGAGAAGGCACCCTAACCATCGATGTTGGTATTGTCAGCAACCGCACCATTTGCTAGTAGTAGGCACCACATTAAGCTTAACGGAATCCTCTGGTATAACTCTCAGGACAATATAGGGCGCTTAGGGCTGCTCTCCTGCCTGCTGCAGATCAATGGGAGGGAGCTTGCAGAACTAGCCGGGAGCACAGTCAGACAAGGGAAGGCTGCCTGTCACCAGGACCCAACTTCAAGATGCAGGGGCAGCTCATGTGTGGCTGGACAAAGCGGAACCCGGAAGCTGAGGCAGGAGCGCTGGTGAGGAAGGGCTCAGGGATGACCACTAGGCCCACTGTCCAGGCTACGCCAGCAGGTGTCTAGGGTTGAGGGTGATGGGCTGGGGAAGGAGTGAGCGAGCATTGTCCACAGAGGCCAGAGAGCACAGGTTCAGCTTCTTCCAAGTCCCAGCAAGGGTCCTGCCCAAGCAGCCACGCAGATGTAGGAAACAGGTATGTGGGGGTGGTGTACAATAACCAAGATCTAAGCATTCTCTGCCTGATCTACCTAAGAGGCCTTCCCAGGCCTCCCTCCTGAGCTCAGCTCTATGGGCAAGTCTGACTTTGGAGAAAAATGTATTAGAGCCCTAAGAATAACAAAGGCAGGGCAGTCCTCGGAGGCAGGTGTGCTTGCAGCATCCAAGAAACGGTTGGAGCCAGGAGTCCTTCCTCCGCTGCTACCAGCCATGTCAGGGTCCTCTAGAAGGGTGAGGACTCCAATATAAGAGCTGTTGGAGAGATGACTTCAGCTACCCGCTGCTCTACCATGCACTAAAGCAAAAACTATTTTGAGAGAACCCCACCCTGAATTCTTCAAGAATATCTCCATAGTGGACCCAGATGTAGGTGAAGACAGGGAAGAAATGAGGCCTCCTCCTTGAGCGGTTGCTACCTCTGTGGGGAGGAATTCTTCCCCTTCCTGTGCTTTTTGGGTCCTCTGCTACATGGTGTGGGAAGCACCTGAAATTAGGGAGCTACAGATCCTGCCTTTCGACAGATGATACAAAGACTTCTTTCTTACACTTAAGAGCTTTGGGGAAAGAAAAAGAAAAACACCCAAATGGTTATGAAGAGGTTAACGCTTTGGGGCCACATTTGGCATCATTAGCCTTGTTCTAAGCAAAGCCAGGGAGCTCCCTTCCCCCATTCCAGCCACCAGGGAAGGCTGGAGGAAAGACACGGCTTCTTGGGACCCTCTAAGGAGCACAGCGCGGAGCACCAAGGGCACACATATTTTGAAGGCCTATTCAGACATTTTTATTGCCCTCCGATGGAGTCCATTTGCTTCTGGACAGAGAAGGGAATACTCAGGGGAGAGATGAATCCCTGGCCTCATCCTTACAATTCGTCTTTGTCTGCTGGCGCCAGAGACAACGAGAACAATGACCCCGTTCATCTCTAACCCAGATGTGTTTTCTTCTCATGTGCAGTGAGGGTAGAAAGGAACACCAGAGATCACAAAGCCACATGCGACTGAGTGAGCTCACAGCACTCTGTGATCTTTTCTACTCTTTTTGGACCAAGGTCGACCACTTGTTTGATCCCTAGCACCCCCATGGTAGAGAGACAGAACTAACTCCCCTTGTCCTCTAACTTCCACATACTATAACGCACACACACTCACATGCACACACAATAAAAAAATGCAAGAGTAAAAATCTGAACTAAAATAGCAATAATAGTTTTTTTCTGAGGTAAGAGCTGCCTGCCCTAGAAAATGGCTGTAGTTTGTGTCACAGAGCAGTGGTCGCTTAGGGATTTAATGTGGGCCACGGGTGGAAACAGTGGTGGCCCTGTAAGCCAGAACACGTGAGTGGATTCCCACTTCCTTGTCTTTACTTTTGAGCCTGTAGATGACCTTGCTGGGCCCTCAGTTTCCTGTGAGCACCGCAACTGATGCAGCTGACCTTAGCAAACAGAAGCTAGCCAGGAAACACCAATGGCCGCCGGGCCTCAGGTGCTGAGGACACGGGTCGCAAAGACTCCCTCCGCTAAGAGATGCTGATGGGACCCTGGTAAGGAAGCACAGGGCTCAGCTCTGAGCCGGCCGGGGCCTGGTTACACACTCTCAGAGAGATGCCAGCATAAACAAGTTGCATCAGTAACTACAGCTCTTATTTAGCAACACATTGAAGAGAAGTTCAAGGTAACAACGGAGTATAAGGTCACCAGCAGGCTACAGGCTGACCTGTGTGTCACCCACCTGGCCCTGGAATCCGTTCCTCTTTAATGCTGCTGTTCAAGTCATATTACCTTTTCCACCAAACACAACACTGTTAGCCACTATTTGGTTCGCAAAGGTGTTTTCCAAATGTTTCTAAAGTCCAAATCTGCCTAGTAGCTTTTTAGACCCTCATATAGACACTGAGATACACATTCTAACCAAACTTCCTGTGAGGAAGAGAACCATTCCAGCCTTCCCGCGTTTTAGGACTTAACTCTTCTGTATACTTGGGGCAGAATCTCAGTATGCAGTCCAGCCTAGCACTGAGTTCTTGATTCTCCCTCAGTCTTGAGTTCCAAACATGCTCCACCACACCTGGCCAGATTCTAACTACCTCTTCTTGCTTTCTGGAATCCACAAATGATGCCTGGTCCGGGCTATGGGTGAGGATGGTGGCTAAGGCAGTGCTCTGGGCCGCCACCATGGACTATTTTCCTCCAGCCTGACAGGGGCCTTCCTTGAACCCTACACATTGCGGGGGGATGCAGCTTATTCCCACAGGGATTACGGAAGAGGCCTTTGCTGAGCCCTCAATGTGCATCTCTGGTGGAACAGCCAATAATCCATACCACAGTATTCTCACCGAAGCTTGAAAACATAGTAGGTCCAGTTATATTTTTACCTTAACACCATATGCAACGTTGTGTTTTGCACAGACCTGCAACCTTCTCTGGGCATAGTACACAATCTGTGTACACACAGAGAATGCAATCTGGGGTGGCACATGCCAAACTGGTGCCACTAAGAGGAGGCTCGTGCTGGGAGGTTGATGTGGGGAGGCCGTTATCTTCATGAATGCATTCATTTATTACATAATTTAGAACAGTGCTTTAAGCTGGGCATCCTGGCACATGTCTGCAACCTCAGCACTTAGGAGTCAAGGCCAAAGGGTCCTAAGTTCAAGGCTACCTTGGGTAATTCAGCAAGACCCCATTCTCAAGACAAAATAATAAAAGGGGCTGATGATGTAGTTCAGGGGTATAGCAACTTGTCTGCTTCTGTGAGGCTCCAGGTTCAAGGCCTGGAACCCCAAAACCAACCCAACAAAACTCCCATATGTAAAAATTGTCTAGGTAGAGAAATATTTACAAATCTCCATGCTTTACCAGTTAAATTATTATTTTCAAAGGGAACAAGACTAGTCTGAAAATGAGTTTAATAAGGATTGGTCTCAGGGCTATGAGATGGCTCTGCAGGCACAAGCACTTACTACCAGGGCATATGCCTGGAGTTGAATCCCTGGAACCCACATGGTAGAAACAGTCAGGTCTCGCACTCTATCTGACCTCCACATGTGCACCAGGGCGCATGTGTACATTCTTGCGACCATGTGTATGCACACACAGTAATATAATTTCTTAATGTGATCATTGTTTCCTCGTCTAGATACTTAGAACTATGTTATCTTGCTTTCTGTGGCTTTGAAGACACAGACAGGAGCTTAGATGGTGCAGAATCTCTGTCCCAAGATGTCCACTAAAGCCCAGGAACGTCGCAGGGTGGTCAGGGGGCTTGAAGAGGGAGGGCACCACAAGCCATGTTTTAGGGGTTTACAAGGAATGGTTCAAAACCGAGACAGGCAGGAGTGACCCTTCAGAGACATCCAGACAGAAGAACCCCAATAAAGACAGCATACCCTCAAAGTCCTGGTTGGAGTTAAACGTGGCTAGATATGGCTATGCATGCCTATAATTCCAGTACTCGTAAGTTTGAGGCTAGCCTGAACTACGTAGTTAGACTCTATCCTAAACATGTTCAAGCATGTTATGTGTGACGATACACTCAAAGCTACAGACCAGAAGTAAAGTGAACAGGTTCTAGAGATCTCTTTGAAACAAATACCTGACTGAGAAGAATCTATTACTTCTTGACATTGATGCTCAAGGCCCCACATGGCCAACACCTGCAGGTGGGGGAGCAGCTGGGCATTAGCAGGTGGCTGAGTAGGCTCCCCTCTCACCGCTATTATTTGGGAAACAAAACAGGGCTCTTTGGCTAGATTCAGCTACTGCCAAGGCCTCTGTTCTACCGCTAGAAAAGTCTGGGTGTTGACACCCCGGGGACAATGGGAGTCACGGGGTGGTGGAGAGCCTCACTGCTGGTCCCCAAGCCACTGCATGCCAATGAAATGCTTGGTTGGTTGGTTCCATGCATTCAGCACTGCTGAAACATGGTCCTTAGTTTTTAGTTCATAACTCTTCATGGGATAAATCTGGACCTTGGTTCTCCCCAAAAGAAGAAGGAGGAAAAGGTATTTGTAGTAACTCATGGCCCTCTCTGTCCCCTCCACCTGCAGGGGCTGTGCTGAGATTTATCTTCCTGCTGAGCCAGGCCCAGTTCTCTCAGGGACCTAATATATATACCTGAGGCTTTAGGAAGATGTGTGATTTAAATAAATACGACACTCAGTGTGGCAGAATGGGATGCTGCCCTGGGGTCTGGGACACCATCCCTTCAGTTAGTCCTTAGGCACACTCTTACAAATTGTGGGTGTCAGTCTCCACCCATAACTTCCGTTCTAGCGATAAGATAGGAGGGGTGATGACCATGGGAAGAGCGAGGAGAAGAGAAAGGGAAACTCTATAATAGCTCTTAGTAAGGTTTCCTAGACCTGGAAGGACTGATTGTTGTCAAAACAATTTTCTTAATGTTTAACTAAAGACTCTGGCTGCTGCATGACCCGTAATCCCTGTAATTCCCTCAACAACCACATTAAATGCGGATGCCCGCTGGCACCCATTCAGCTGTCTTTAGCTGTCTGGCCTATCTAAGCAGACCTGTACTGAACACCAACCTTCATCCAGCCAGGAATTTCCTGGCTCCCAGAGTTGGAAAAGAGAGGTCCAAAATGACTTCTGAGACAGCAAGAAAGCTGTCTAGTCATTTCTCATGTCAGGACATGCAAACAAACGTACATGCATTTTAAAGAAAGGATCTTGCTAGTCAACCCAGGCTGGCTTTGAACTCACGAGCCACCTGCCAGAGGCACCTAGATGTTGAGATTATAGACATGTGACACTATGCCCACCTATTAGCATCTTTAATCTTTGCTGGGGTAGTGAGGGAGATAGGAAGGACAGAAAGACAACAACCGCCTTGGCAGTAGGCTATAAATCTGTTTTCTAAATTGTCAGAGAGGAGATATAGCGAAACCAGGAGGCCCTGTAGTATGATGGGAAAGGATGTGTATCACAGAAGAACATTTGCTGGCCCAATAAGACTCGGGGCTACTGATACCCGGGAGCTGAGGGACTGTATTGAGTACTCTCAGCTTTTGAGTTCAGATGTCCCAACAGAAGTTAGTGATCCCTTCCTCCCTGACTTTACTGCTTGTTTGATAAGAAGTCCTAGAGATTCATGTATAGATCTTCCCTCAAGCCTTGCTCTCTCTTCCAATGCTGCTTCAGAAAGGTCCAAGGTCCAAAGAGGAACCTGGAAGCCTCTTACCTTCATCCCAAAGGACTGCATTCGGGTGGCCACCTCTCTTCCAATTCTGCCCAGGCCAAGAATTCCCAGTGTCTTTCCGTTCAGCTCTGTCCCCATGAACTGCAACCAGACAGGCAAAAGGCAAAGGCGCCCAAGTCAGGACCAAGAGTGGGGCTTGGGAGCTGAGCCCAAATGGGCGGGGCAAGGCAAGGCAACAGCTTACCTTCTTCCGGTCCCATCTGCCATCTTTCATGGAAGCCGCCGCCTGGGGAATCTGCCTGGAAGAACACAGCCCGTTCAGTGGGTCATCCTGAATATGGCGCCAGGACAGCACAGCATAGCCACCATCTGTCAGTCATTCTCCTGGGAACCACACTCACTCACTAGGGGCATGGGGGCTCAGGTTCAGGGTCACTGTGTGTAAGGGGAGCTGGGACAGAAAGACCATAGGACATCTGTCTCCAGCCAGGAGGCTGGCAGAAGAATATGATCTACCTCAACCACTGAAGGACAAGGAGAAGGAGTGGGTTTGGGAGGTTTTCTACTGTAAGTAGCTGCCAGACTTGCACAGTTTATGGGGACAAATGCTCCAACAACTGGAGGAACTCTTCCCGTCCTTATCAGGACCACTCTTGATGACTTCTCTTGCTTCCAAGGGAAGGGCGGCTGATCTTTCCTTCTTAAACCTCAAGAGAGCTAACCTGAGGCAGACAGGTGCTACAATCCAAACCCTTCAACTCTGCCCTAAATGATCCTAATGCCTCCAACATGTCCACCACCATCCTGCCTGCTCCCCCGACTCCCCCGCCCGCCCCACTACAGACTAACTCCTTCTACTGGCGCCTGGGCAGGTCTGAGTTGCCATGTTTTGTGTTGTTTTGTTTTCTGGACCAAACAGAGAAAGTGGCAGTTAGGGCACTGTTAGGATTTAAGGGTAAGATGCACACAGTAGGACATGTCACCAAAACCACATCTGGGAACACAGACCTTTTCTAGGCTGGACGCCCTGAGAAGCGCTCGGCCCCACACTACTCCTCTCCTGAATGAAGGCGCTCGCTCCTGCATGCAGGAGGCACTCAGCCAGTCACAGGGGAGCAGCCTCAAGAGCAGAATGCCCACTAGCTTATGAGTCAGGTGCTTCCTCCCCAGCAGGGTACAGATGTCTTGGTTCATGCACATCCTCAATGAGGAAAGTCAGCAAGGGAGGCTGGGAGAGGACAGCCTTCTTTAAACCACAGTGTCCTGCCTACTCCTTTAGATAAGCTGGCCCTGGCAGGGGAGGGAAACCAGCACCTCAGGAGTAGGGGCCGGAAGTGGTATTGGGGGACTCTTCTTTGACTCTAACAGATAAATATACCACCGAGATTAACAGCAGAAGCAAAACTAGCGTCATGGGCTTGTACCATCCTCCCGGGAGAGACCCAGTCCGGACATCCTGGGAGACCTGGGGATGCTCCTAGCTGAAGCTTTTCTGCTGTGTCTGCAGTCCTTGCTGCTCCCTAGCCCCATCCTCCCCTCACTGACCAGTGCAAAGTCTGCGCTGCTATGAAGGACTCCAGGGAGAAGTAGAGGGAAGGTCAACTCCCCCAGCAGGAGGGAGAAGATAGGAAAGAAAGAACTTTGCAATCACAGCAGGCCTCAGGCCCCAGCAAGAGCGCTAGCCACTGCCTGGCTCTTCAAAGGGACAGGTAACAGCTTCAGGCCCCATTTTGCTAGAAAACCCATGTCACAGAAACAGGAGAGAAGCCTGTTAAGTGGGTGTGTCCTGTCTGCCAAACAACTGCCTGGAGCCTTAGGGTGAGTTCGTATGTATTGTATAGGTACAATATAGGCCTAGAGGACAGAGTCAGGTCAACGCTGGGGGCCACGCCCAGCTGCTCAATCCAGAGTCTCTTGAATGGGATTTACAAGAGCTAAACTCCCAAATCTCAAGGCTTAACAAGTTGGCAGTAATCTGGGCACACATGGCACCTGAGGTTACAGGGTACAGAGAGCATCTCAAGGTTTGCGGACTAGAGAAGGCACAGTACCCATTGGGCATGAGGCGTGGTCGTGAGTCGGAGGAAGGGAGGGGAAACTGTGTACACTCTCTGGCGCTTGGAGTTAGCATCCAGCCTCCCGTGCCTACTTCCAAATGACCCGAGAAGCTCCGGGGCATCTGTGTGCCCCTGCAGCTGTATCTTTTCCCTAGGTCTGTTTGCTTGTGGTAATCATTGACCTACCAGAGGGTGTCTGGGTCACGTGAGAAGTCAGGGACTTACCTGGCCAGGCACATGATCATCCCACAGGTGAGTTCCGCAGCACTGAGGCTGTTTCCGTTAGGGGTGCTAAAGACCCAACAGAAGAGAGGTCAGTGGGCTCAGATAAACCCAGTATTACTAGGCTTCCAGCCCCGAGTTCCCACTCTGGCTTCTCAGATCCTCTGTGGCCCTAAGAACCAGGCTACCTGGGCCGCCCGCAGGAAGCACCTCCCATGATGGGAAGGTGGGTGGATGGGTGGGTGGTTCAGCTCAGTACTCTTTCATTTCAGGGCCCATCCATCTCCATGCCCCTCTGATCCTTCCTGGGGAGACCTCTGAGCAAATCTCTGACTTTCAGGCCAGCCTGCTGTCGGATAGCCCTCATCGTCACTTTTCCAGGCTTGTACTAGGAACAAAGCTCATGTCTTTATTTCCACTTGGTTGGTTTCTCCTTCTTAATCTATTTTGAACTGAGAAAAAAGCCTACTCCTCAAGAACAACAAACAAAACACCAGAATAATGTTGACAACTCCCCAGACCTAACACCATTCATCCTCCTGCTTCCTCTACTGGGTGTGTTCATCTCCAGAAGGTTACAGGAGTTAAGAGACGCTATTGAAAAACAAAAGGACTCCAAGAGCTTGTCATTGTGAAAGACAACAGAGTTTCCAGCTCTCCCACTAGCAAGCAGCCAGGGCTGGGGGAAAAGCGGGGCTGGAGGATTGTGCAGGACCAGGTAGAAGGGGTTATCCTTTAACATTTCCACATCAGGTACTGACTGACCTCTGTGGGCATACGTACGGTCAATACACCCCTACCCTCCTGGGGCAGGGGGAGGCACAGCAGGACTGGGAGTCAGCAGAGTGGGCCTGGACTAGCTATACCACCCAGGAGCCTGCAGCAGGACAGTGCTCTAGTGGCTTGCTGGCCATGATCTTTGCCCCGAGCTTCTACAAACACAGCGCTAACAGGGACCCCTCTCCTCTGGGGCCTAGGGTGCTAGAAGAGAAACTGGGCTCTTCACTTCAGACCGGTGCAGGAAAATAAAGGAAGAGACAACATGAGACGTCACTCTACCAAGAAAGCACATGCATCTGTACAAGGGGCAGGACCACAGAGCTAGCAAAACGGAAGAGCCAGGCTCGGGCTGGAAACCAGGAAATCTTTACCTATGGTCTTCCGATTCCTACTCTAAGCTACAGATGTGTGGGTGAGTTCCATATCCAGAGACTGCGGACCACAGCCTTGGAAAAACCAAGCTGAACTGGTCACCATCATAGGGACCCAGGGCCCAGCTCAGACAGCGCTCCGAAAGGCCTAACGCCTGGCTCCTATTTCAGCATTTCTTCCCCTCTCTTTTATTGGTCTCCGCACCCATCCTCAGCTTCCACAACTTACTTCATGACTAGGATGCCCTTCCTCGTGGCGGCCTCCAGATCCACATTGTCCACGCCTGTGCCAGCCCTGCCCACCACCTGGAGCTTCTCGGCTGCATTGATGACATCAGCAGTGACCTTAGTGGCTGACCGAACGATAAGGCCTTCGCAGTCCTGGGGAGGGGAAGAAATATCCAGGTTTATATAGCTGTTCTGTGAGGTACCTGAAGCCTCTGGTACACTCCCGATGGGTATGAACGCCGCTCACGGGTAGCTCTGCCTTCTTGGCGTACTGTCGAATTACACCCTGCACAGGTTTGACATGGAGTTTGACATGACTCTACAAGTGCCGTGCCAGCACACTCCAGCATCAGCCTGCTGGCGCGAGGCATTTGACTCATCTTTCCCTAGATGGTCCCTCAATAAGTACCTGTAGCCAAGGGATAACCCATCCAGTGTGACCAGACACGTGTCCTAGTCAGCACCACACACACTAACAGTCCTGGATGTATCTTTGCTCCAAAGGTGAATTCCAAAGAAAGAAAAGGCAACGTCTACACATGTCGGTCTAGCCTGGGCTCAACTCTAAGCTGTGTTGATCCGAGAGGGATGTGGGTTCCAGTCTCAGGTGTGCGAGGCGCAAACAAGACAGGCAGGTAGAGCACCTGGCCATCCCTTTCTTCATCGGACGGCCGAAGAGCAGACGTGGAATCCACGCCTCGAGCCCCTGGGCCAGGCAGCTGGAAGGCAGTCTGTAAATGCTGAATGAGTAAGCAATATGAATGGAAGACATGCCTGCCAAAACGAAAAAAAATGCTTCCTGAGACAAGAACCCACAGGAAGCGGGGGAGGGGGGCTTAAGCCTAAGTGTCGTCCTCTGCAGCTGCTCAGAGGCTCAATCAACAGCCACTAAAAATATGCATGCCATGAATTCACCATCGCAGCTGGGCCAAGAGACCCCCGACTTGGCGTCATTCAAAAAGACACGCTGTCTTTCCTGAGGAAGGACATTCTTCGACCAAACAGAACAGGAAGCCCCAGGAGAGGTAGCAGGTGAAAACGCCCGCACCCTGTCCTACATGGGTGGCCTCAGGCCAGCACAAAATGTTGTAAAGGTGCTAAGCCGCTGGTTATGGGGGCAGGCACATGTCTGTAACCTCAGCACGTGAGGGCCTGAGGCCCGAAGAGTACATGTTTGAGCCAGACTACCTAATTATTAATCAGTAAGTAAAAATAGATCAAACAAACAACAACAAGGCAAATGTCAATAAAAAAAAAAAAGCACCAAAAATAAAGAAACAGCAAGTCCCAGAGGCCAAAGTTCAGGCAGGTCACTGTGACAAGTCACCCCGTTCCTTATCCCAAACCTCCTCCACAGGTCATGTAAGAGGGCTGGAGGAAGGGCCCTTCACATCCGGTTTCCCCAGAGGCGTTCTCTGCCAGGTCCTATGGAGACCTTCCTGCATCTCTCTTCCACTCATGGATTCTGAAGACGGAGACAGGCCCCCAAAGTCGGCTCGAGGGTGAGCCCCACACTGCATTGACTGTGCACAAGCTTGGAACTGAGGAACAAGTGTGGACAGGTTAAAGGTCAGAGCTCTTTTCTCTCCGCTGGGGAGAGAGGGGGTGAAGCTTGTGCTGTGGCAAAGGGTATTGATGCTGGGGGAGGGGTGGCGTAAATGCTGGAATGGACCGACTGCTCCGGAGTCCAGAGCAGTTGTAGAATCTATAGTGACAAAATTCAAGGCCAGTCCAGGCAACATGAGACCCGGCTTTAAAAAAAAAAGTATAAGAATAGTTATAGAATCACTTCTCTGTAGCTACTGATGCTTCAGGTACCCACATTGGTCTGGTCAGGGCTGTGCCTGCCCACAGAGCTCCATTAGGCCACCCGAAGACACTTCAAGCCCTTCAGTGGCTGTGCTTTAGATAGCAGGAGATTCCACGAAACCTTCCCACGTGTCCCAAGTTCATTTTGCCGCCTGATCCCCTAAAACCCAGTCAGTTCTGTAAACCTCTACCACCATCCCCCAGGTCCCAGTGTTTTCTTTCTTCCCCTAGCTAAGTCACTAGTAGGTAAGACGACCAAGAAACCATCCAGGCCCAAAAGTTCGATGACAGATATACCAAAATCTGCCAGCACTTGCCCTAGTGGTACACTCAATACCAGCATGTGCCAAGAGGGTGCCCCGACTTCTCTCTAGCACCCTAGCCCAACACTAGTCAGGGCCCAGTCAGAAAAAGCACACTGCTCCTGGCACACTGACCTGCCACACTGGCTCCTCCGAAGAAAAGAATCCCCTGCCTCTGACTGGATTTGACAGATGTCTGTTCTCTAACACCTCCTTATTGCTCTGACCCTTATTGTGGGAGGTTGTGTCTCAGAAGTTCAAAAGAGCCATCTCATCCTCTTCCCCTTCGTTCTGAGACACGGCTTCGTGAGATCAGGCTGGCTCTGAATTTACTATGTAGCCGGGGATGGCTCTGAACTTCTGATGCTTGTCTCCATTTCCTAAGGGATGGGATGTCCAGCGCTCACTACCACACCCATCTTATGACATAGTGAGGATGGAGGCCGGCGATGGATGCTAGGCAAACTCTCTACCAACCAAACCTCCATCCTCAGCTCCAGATGCCCGGTATTCAGCTGCTCTCCCCGTGGCCTGCAGACCTAAAGACTTAAAGCAACGGGGTTTTTTTGTTTGTTTTTTTTAATATTTATTTATTTTGTATACAATATTCTGTCTGCATGAATGCCTGCAGGCCAGAAGAGGGTACCAGACCTCATTACAGATGGTTGTGAGCCACCATGTGGTTGCTGGGAATTGAACTCAGGACCTTTGGAAGAGCAGGCAATGCTCTTAACCTCTGAGCCATCTCTCCAGCCCAAAAGCAACGTTTTTTAATTCAGCATTTATCTGTAATATTTTTGGCACCCCTCCCTTTTCTCCACAGCCCCGTTGGGGGGCTCAGTGCTGCATAAGTAAGCCATGTTAGCATCTCCATGGGCTGCTTCGCATTGCTCTCACCACCACACCAAGAACAGACCCCATCATGCCCACTTTCTTGGTCAAGGAACAGGCTTCGAGAGGTAACCTGAACTAGGTCACTGTTATAGATCTAAAATCAGCCCCAAGAACTGGTGGGCAGACAAGATGTCAAAACGATAGAGTCAGAGCCACAGCCAGGGAGGGGCCGAAAACAAACTGGAAAATACCTTGGCTCGGAGGAGTGGGGAGTTGATAGTGATGATTTTTAAAAAAAGGGTACATTACGTCGGCGCTGGTGGCACACACCTTTAATCCCAGCACTTGGGAAGCAGAGACAGGTGAATCTCTACGAGTTGGAGGCCAACCTGGTCTACAAAGAGTTCCAGGACAGCCAAGACGGTTACACAGAGAAACAAACAAACAAACAAACAAACAAACAATCAAAGGGTACTTTACATTAAGCACTGGGCCTCTCAACAGCCTAGTTCATGGTCTCCATGTTACAGACAATAATCCAACCCTGGAAGAAGCTGGGTCGGGCTCAAGCCTTCTTAGAGTCCAAGTTCGCAGCCATTTTCCAAAGGCAGCATCCACAGAGACACTGTCAAAATGCTACAGTCCCTCCAGGAAAGCCGCTGAGGTTCCCAACAAGGGTCTGGGGTCTTCAACTACTCACCCAACCAGGCTGCCATGAAGACACAGTTCACAGTTACAGAACAAAGACAAAACAAAAACAGAACAAAGAGGCCTCTAGGTCGTGTCCTCTAGGTCGCGGCCTCTAGGTCATGGACTAGCAACTATTGATGATGAAACACTCATTACATCAACTTGATCAATAAGAGTGACTAAGGAACTCCAGTAGATTTTGGAAAAGGGGAAAATGTTGGAAGGATCGGGAGAAACATAACAAGCATGCTGGGAAATCAACAGAAACAGGCACCTAGACAAACAGATCCATGGCGTGGCAAGGTGACGAATATCCAGGCACTGGGAAGACGAGAGCAGGGAGGTTGTGAGTTCAAAACCAGCCTGGTGACAGAGCAAGCCATGGTCTTCAAAACAAATAGCAACACTAAC
Organism: Myodes glareolus; assembly: GCF_982192425.1. Taxonomy (NCBI): domain Eukaryota; kingdom Metazoa; phylum Chordata; class Mammalia; order Rodentia; family Cricetidae; genus Myodes; species Myodes glareolus. The sequence continues at coordinate 58,877,126 of NC_142042.1, read as the reverse complement.
ACTCACAGAAGCAGGAACTTACAAAGGCAAGAACCCAAGAGATGGGGAGAAGAAAGACTGAACAGCAGTACTGAGAAGATTTAGAGGGAAATGCTTAGATTTTAAGAATCCAGATGAACTAAAGAAATTTAAAATAAAACACTGCAGAGAAGTGTATACTGGGATTTCTTAAGCTCTTGGGATGACAGAGTCTTCTATTTAAAAAAAAGACACACATTCAGAAACTGTAAGATCATGGCCATATTCTAAATGTAAACCTCTATATGGAAAAATGTCTCATAAAAAGAATGAAAGACGGGGCTGGAGAGATAGCTCAGTCGTTAAGAGCATTGCCTGCTCTTCCAAAGGTCCCGAGTTCAATTCCCAGCAACCACATCGTGGCTCACAACCATCTGTCTGTAATGACGTCTGGTGCCTTCTGGTGCCTGCAGACATACACACAGACAGAATATTGTAAACATAATAAATAAATAAGCAAATATTTTTTTTAAAAAAAAGAATGAAAGACAATGGCCTTGACATGGGAAGAAAACCCAGTGCACCACCAAAAATAACCACGTGCCTTCAAAGCAGAACTCAACTAAACATCCGTGAAGGCACAGGTTGGCAATGCAGACCTGTGCAAAGACACAGCAACGCCTGAGTGTAAGGGGAGTGAAGCCAAGCCTAGCTGCTGGGGTTTGCACTTACAAGTCTCACACACGGCAGCCTGAAGATTGCCACAGATCTGAGACTAGCCTGGGCTACAGTGTGAGATCCTGACAGTAGAAGAACCAAACAGGAGCTCAGCTGGAAAAAATGCTTGCTCGGCAATCCTGGGATCCTGCACCCAGGTCCCTTGCTGGGAGGAAAAAAACTGACCTCTGAAGGTTGCCCCTTGCCTGCCCCTCCCCCACTCTGCACCTCCAGCTCCCGTGCACAGGGAGATAGAGATAGAAAGATAAAATTTTTAAACAAAAAAATTGTAAATTGAGCAGGCTCAGGAGGCTGCTGGCCTTAGGTACTTGATGAAGCCGCGCCTCAAAAGAGGGAAAAAAAGGTGAATTTTAAAAGTTCATTTCACGTGGCTGGAGAAGAGATGGCTCAGCGGTTAAGAATATTGGCTGCTCTTCCAGAGGACCTGGATTCCATTCCCAGAACCTATGTAATGGCTCACAGACATCCGTGACTCCAGTTCCCAAGGATCCAATGCCCTTTTCTGGCCTCCTCGGGCACTAGGGCACCCACACAGTCCACAGCCATACAGACAGGCAAAATAAAATACACATAAAAGTAAAATTTGGGATGTTCATTTCAGGTTTCCTATTGGTGAAGAGAAAACTGACCACTCCCCGATGGTGAGCATGTGGGGAAAGGAGGGGGAACGCTGCCCCGCAGTCTTTGCGGAGGGCAACTGGGCAGCGGCTGGAGGCTTAGAATCCTCCTCTGCAGTCGCAAGCACATTTTAGGTAATTGCTAACACACCAAAATATTAAACCTGCCCTGGAACTGGCCAACCCTGGGAGAAGGGTCCAAGTCCAACTGACAAGCACAGATAAGGAGCCACTTTCCTACCCATTGTCTTTTCTGTGATCCCAAACCCAGACCCTGCCCTGTTCAAGGTAACCTGCCCAATCATCTCCCCCCCCCCCGCCCCCGACTTCAGTACTCCCTCCAAGGCAGCCCCAGATTGAGGACGTCCCCACCCCCCACCCCCCGCCGGAGACAGTGGTTGCAGAGGATGCAGGGGTCCCAGTGGTCCACTTTCTCTGACAGCCCCCAAGGACAAGCATAGCAACAGTGCTCTCTTCTCGCTGGCTGGGTCTGTTCTGTGGGGCCATCACCCTGTGCCAGCCAGCTTTTGGCTCTGATGAACCCAAGGCTTCTCTGGTAGAACTGGCACACATGTGCATCCACAGCTGGCATGTCCCAAGAACCCAGAATCTACATTAGAGCCAACACTGGTCAGAGTTTGCCTCCTACAACATCAGCTAGAAGCCATTTCGTTGACTTACTCAGTACAAACATACAGGAGTCCACCAGTCAACCCACCTTGGGCTAAGTGCTCACCACCACCCCAACCGCCGGCATGCCTGAACACCATTGACCCTTCCCTAGGACCATAGCTCAACCCTCACAGATCCCTTGGGGGCACCCCTCCCTCTTCTGTGTGTACAAACCACTGGACAACCCAAAGGTTCACACCTACCAAACTCCTAGTGTAGTGCTGGCTTACAATGCTTTCCTTCATGCATGATGCATGCCTGTAATCCAGGACTCTACCCCAGTGCTCCAACACTGGGAAGGGGCAGAATGTAAGGTTAAGGCCCTCAAAATCAAATCCTCTTACCCCCTCCCCCCAGCCCCAGTGTCTGCTCTTTCCTCTCTGACACTCGCCAACTGGGAATGCAAGCAACCCTGATACAAGCGCCTCCATGGCTCTTTGCCTACATTTCACCAGAATGCGCACGTTCCACATTTGCCTACACATTTCGTCACTCCCAGGCTTTAGCCCGAGGAAACACTGGTCTGCTTGATTTATGTCTGTCCCAGAAAAAAAAAAAAACCGACACTAACTCAGTGGGAACCTAGCCCCACTCCCTTTCTTCAAGTTCACACAGGCTTCCTTTCCCAAGAGGATGAGCTTGGCCTTGTGGGTAATTCTATTACTGTTACCACTTAGTGCATAGGGTACAGCAGCTCTCCAGGTGATTCCTCTGTTGGGTTGTAGGGAATACAGGTATGCCCGGGCTGGCCTGGAGCACAGAGGTTCACCTGCCTTCTGAGTGCAGGGATTAAACGCAGGAGCCATTACCCTTTGCCACCCTTTTTTTCCTTTCTTTTCTTTCTTCCTTTTTCTTTTCTTTCCCCCCCCCCTTTTTTTTTGAGATGGTCTTGCAGCAATCCTGATGTTCCAGCTTCTCAAGTGTGGGAGGATTACACAGGCCTTCTCACCACAGCCAGGGCACACTGTGTCTCACTGACACCCAGCTAAAAATTAACCATTTACAGAGGACTCAGTTGTATGCATGCGCAACACACACACACACACACACACACACACACACACACACAGTGAGACCCTGTCTCAAATAACGACGTTAACTCGGTTCGGGAAATAACCAGGCTAGCTAACAGATAAAAAAGATTCCCCATCAAAATAATAATGATGTTATGTTGATGAAAAAAAAAGAAGATTATCTCTAATCTGTGTCTTTATATTCATATACTCACATACACACATGTCGGGTACCCATACATGAAGAAGACACTCCCAGCACTGCTGCCTCTATTGTGTTCTACAAGCTGATCATGACTTAGGAAACTCAGGGCCCGCTGTGCTGTGATTTGATGACTGGCAGTCGGTCACTAGCGGAGAGAGAGACTGGTCCTCCTTCCTGGGCTGAGGGCAAGCAGCCTGCCCAGGATACGAAGCGGCACAGGCCAGCTCCAGCAAAGGGGCAAACCCTGGCTTCTCTCTGCAAAGATTAAGATGGGGGAGGGCAGAAAGGAGACACTGCCAGGAGGAGATAAAGTGAGGAGGGAGGGTGGAAGTGAGGGGTCCTTCTTCTAGGTAGCCAAGATTGATTGGCATTCTGAACTGGGTATTGTGCCAAGGCCGACTGACGGCTGAGAGCTCTTCCGGGGGCCAGCCAGTCAAGTCAGCCGGCACCCACCTCTTCCTGCCTGGCAAGCATCTCCGTTGCTTGAAAGCAGCCTGCATTTTTAGCACAATATTCCTGCTCCCAAGCTTCCAGGTTTTTGGTGAGGCCTGGCCTGCCCCTCCCCCATCTCACGCGCCCCCCCCCCCCATTCCTGCCGCTTTATTGGCTATAACATTTCAAAACAGCAAAGCCTTCCAACTGCAGCCAATGGTTCCCCGAAAGCCTTTCCACAGCCTTCCTGGCCACTGCTTAGATGTTGAGCCAAGGTCACTGACACCGGGTGAGAAGGATGAGCCTGCAGCAACTGCTCCACTGACACTACTACCCACTCTTAAGAGTCGCATCCTGAGCCACGCCCACCCATACAGTCCCAAGCAAGTCCCTTCTCCTGCACTTCCCATTCCAGCAGGTGCCACCGCTTGTCTCAAAACTGTCGCCTGAGCAGTTGCCTCAGTGATGGGCCCTGCTCGCCAAGAAACCTACAAACTTTCCTTTCTTTGCTTTTCTCGTCATGCTTTCCGAACACGGGCTCATTCTGTAGCCCAGGCTGGCCTCGAACTCACAGGGATGCTTCCGACTCAGCCTCCTTAATGCTAGGCATGAGCCAGCTAGTTCTTTTTTTGTTCTTTTTCTTTCTTTTTGAGACAGGGTCTCAGGCAGCCCAGGGGATCCATTTTGAGGAGCCTCCTCCTTCCCTAGGCTTCCCAAGTGTTGGGGTTACAGCTGTGTGCCACCGGGCTTAGACTCCTACAAGTTTCTTAACGACCAGGACCAGAAGAGTCTGCGAATAAGGGCTGCTGGGCAGGCACTCGGATAACAGCTCCCCAGAGGAACGGGATTGAAGGCGGGGCAGGGTCCTGGGAGAAACCGACAAGTCAGCTCAGACAGTTTCCAGGGCAGCCAGAGCAACCCCACTTGGTCCCTGAGGTTAAAGGCCTCTCAGCCTGCCCAAGAGGAGGCGTTCATTCGCTCTGGCTGCAAGCCCTGAACGGAGCACATGGAACTTGGGGCGTGGGGCAGGACGGCTGAGAGGCAGCGAAGGAGACAGCATACTTGGATGGATCCGATCCGCAGAAAGGGCAGGAACTGGAGTAAGGTGCTCCCAAAATAAGCCCTCTATATCTGATCAACGTCACCCAGTTTAGCAAAACCTTCTTTCAAGTAAGGGAAAGACTAAGTTATAAGGATCAGAGGTTTGTTCTGAAGACTTGGTAGAAGTAACCCGTGCATGGGACAAGATTCTGATGAAGTGAAGTAGGTCCTGATCGGCGATGAAGCCGACTGTGGAGGCCGACTCCAGGCGGGCGGCCGCGTGGGCGGCACGGGGCTCTGGCTGCTCCCCTGGCCCGCCCTGAATCCCGCGAGCGCTCCCCGGAGGCCCAGGGCCCCGGAAAGCGCGCCAAGGTCTTGCATCAGACGAAAGGCGGTGCGAGTTCGCTGCCACAGATGCCACGGGACAGGCATTGGCATAGCCAGCGCCCCCTGCCCCCATCCCAGCTGCCTGCCCCGGGCGGGGGGAAGGGTCCCCATGCACGAGTCTCCGCGTGCAGCACCCCGAGCCGGGAGCCTGCAGCCTGGGCTGCGGGGCACGAAGGCTCCGGAGCGGTTCTGGCATCCCTCGGTACCAGATGGGAGCAGCTGTACTTAGCAGCGCCTGCGAGAAACACGCGGTTGCAAACAGCACGCAAAGTTTGCATCTTGCAGCCCGGGGCCGTTTCATTCCTCTTCGCCTTTCCTCCCTCACTCTGCTGGTTCCCAATCTCGGAAAGCCCCGGAACAATAGATATGACAGGGGAGGGCAGCCCTGGCACCCGTGAGGTCAGCCGGTTTGACCATCAAGATGCCCAGTGACTTCGCTCGTCTCTGGCTCGCCTTACCTGCAACTCCGCTATCAGCTCCTCCTTGCTCAAGTTCTGCTTCTCCACTACCTGCAGCCCTCCATCTTGCAGGATCTTCCGGCAGCAGGGGTCCAGGCTGTCACTGATGAGCACTTTGCGCAGATTTGCGAAGGCCATTGCTGGAGCGAGGCCTCGGAATCAGTTGCTCTGGGGGGCAAAAGCACTTAGGTCAGGAAGCTGCCGAGAGGGCTCTGGCTCCAGTGACTGGGCAGGGTTCTCGAGCTCCCGCTCCCCCTTTACCCACCCCCTCGTCCCAATGGTCTCCTTTTGATTGGTCAGAAATGCTTAAACTCTGCCGACTCCGCCTCCCCGGGCAGAACCGCCCACATTTTTTTTTTTTTTTGATCTTTCCCTGACTAATTTCTGTAGCAGTGAATCTCTTACCTGCACCTGGTTAGCTTTAACACGCACGATTTACGCTGACTAGCTGATTTATATCTGAAGTAAACGGAGAACTACGCGGTCTCCCCAAGAGAACTAAGGGCCCGTTCACTACTCTGGGTATTTATAGCTCCATAGTTAAGCATAATTAGCATGTGCAAGACGAGGAGTTCAATTCCCGGCAAAACACACACACACACACACACACACACACACACACACACACACATCTCACAGCGTGTGTGTGTGTGTGTGTGTATACATGAGGAGTTCAGAGGACAACTTTTGACAGTTGGTTCTTGCCTTTCCACCACGTGGACTTGGGGAATTGAACTGTTGAGTTAGCCTTGCCTGAGCTCTTTTAAGCATTTTTTTTCCCCTTTAAAGTCCAGGAGCAATGTTAGACATTAAAAGGTAATGCGATACATCTGAGAGGCTAACACAGCCTGGTACAAGCACAGACAGGTGCGAACTTAAATAATTAAAAACAATGCGCAGGCCGGGCATGGTGGCACACACCTTTAATCCCAGCTACCAGTCAGCAGAGGCAGCTAAGTTTGAGACCAGCCTGCTCTATAAAGTTCCAGGATAGCCAGGGCTACCCAGAGAAACCCAGTCTGGGAAAACAAAACAAAGAAACAACGACAACAACAAAAACCAGTGTGGAACTTCGTAAGATGTCAGAACTCTGTCAGCTCCAAATGAGGAATAATTAGTTTAGTTGTTGATAATTCTTTCTCTTCTCTAGTTTCCGTGCTGGGTGGGCATAGCACAGGCCCCCTCACAAGCTTGGTGGATGCTCAGCCAGTGAGCTGCCCCCCTGTCTGTTTGTAATTTTTAAATTATGTTCTTTTTTTTTCTTCTGAGGAGTCTGTGTTTTACATGTCAACCTCCCCAAGTGTTAAACCACATTACAGAGCACACAGTAGGTGGCTTCATAAGTTAGCTTTTGAACAAACCATCTCCTGAACACTTATAATATCAAATAGCTGTTCTAGGCGCTCTTGGTGGGAAGTACAGGCGTACTGCCTGCCCCCTTTTGCCTTTTTATTGCCGTATGTTGATATAATTAATTATAAAAATAAGGTGCTTCATCATGACATTTTCATACTTGGGTACTGTGGACTTTGGTTACCATGCTCAGCCTCTCTGGTCTTAGCAAACTGAGACTACAAAAGGAAATAAGATGCAAAATGTTGATGGTTTATATTAAGCAAGACTGTGATATAACCTGGATTGCGGGTAGAAGCTGCCATGCTCGCTCTACAGAATCAGGGTGGTCCAGGCTAACCTAGAACTGGCTGGCTGTGTGCCTAGGATGACCTGTCTCTGCCTTTCAGGTGCTAGAATTACAGACCAGCGCCCCCACATCCAGTTTATCTGGTGCTGAGTTTGAACCTGGGTCCTCACACAGGCAAGCACTCTATCACCTCCAACATAACCTACTTTGAAGAGGATTCTAAATCACACAGGAAACAAAACAAAACAAAACAAAATGAAAACTTAAGAAGATAGTTAAGCTGGAGATGTAGGTCAGTTGGTAGAGTGTTTGCTTCAAATGATAAATCCCCGGCACCACATAGAAGATGCTGGATGTGGGCTCTTGGGCCCCATCTCAAAAACATACAGGAGACCCCGTCTCAAAAAAAGTATAAACAAATATGTGACATATTAAAAATTAAAAAGGGAAATACCAAATGATGGGTATGGCTGTTGGTTCAGACAGTATCCAGAGAGTTTGGTTTTGTGATTGTTTGATTGTTTTCCAAGATGGACTTTTTCTGTCTAACCCTGGCTATCCTGGAATTTGAGGTGCACGCCACTGCTGCCCAGCTTATTTTGGTTTTGGAGACAGGATTTCCCTTATCCCAGCCTAGCCTAGAGCTTGCTCTGCCTCTGAGGATGACCTTGAACTTCAGATCTTCCAACCTCCACCTCCAGAGTGCTCAGATTACAAACCCAGTTTTTGTTTTTATGTGGTTCTGGGTATCAAATCTAGGGCGCTGTGAATGTTGGGTAAGCACTAATATCAACTGAGCTCCAACTCCAGCCAGAAATCCCATAGCTTCACCACAACTATGGGCCTTCCAGTGGGAGACCAGAGACAGGGCTGGGAAAGGCAAGAGCTGCCTATGCCTACGCCTTGCCCTGAGAAAGAGTTTAAACTTTAAATCTAGGTGCAGTGTAGGCTAGGGATGAGGCAAGAGGATCACTTGAGCCCAGGAGTTCCAGGCTGACCCAGGCTGGGGCAGGGTGTATATAGGCAGAGACTGCTTGTTTGTTTCCAGCTCCCCAGACCCAAATAATGACACAAAAACTTTATTAATTACAACACCGTTTGGCCAATAGCTTAGGCATATTTTTAGCTAACTCTTACATCTTAAATTAACCCATTTCTATGAATCTGTGTATCATCATAAGGCTATGGCCTACCAGCGAGGTTCTGGCTGGCGTCTTTCTCCTTCGGTAGCTACATGGTATCTCCCTGACTGCGTACTTTCTCTTTATATCTGTGTTTGAAATCCCCCCCTGGGTTTGCTCTACTAAGTCATTGGCTGAAACAGCTTCTTTAATAAACAATGGTAATAAAACATATTCATAGCATACAGAGGGGAATCCCACATCAGGTGGAGTAGGGTGGGGTGGAGGTTGGAGGTGAGGTGGCCATGTCCATTAGAAATGAAGTACAATGGTGGGCAGTGGTTTTCTTCTTTAGGAGTTAGATGACTATTTTTTTTTCTTTTTAGAAATGATTAAATCTGTTGAGGAAGCTGAGCTCTGCTTATGCTATATGCAATATATATATATATATATATGTATAATACATATGCATATATCATACTTACTACACAATACCCCACAGTCTTACATCACGGCAAGTACGAATACCTTTCAGAGCTGCATCCAGGAAGTTCTTCTGCTTGTGGTGTTGTCTCCTTCCACGAAACAGGAACTTTGACCTTCTTGGAAGAATCGGGGAAGTGGTGCTGCCCTTTTCTCTAGACTTCCATTCCTTTCCCTTCTTGGCCCCAGTCCCTTGGGAAGGGAGACTCTCCAGGAACTAGAGCTGCCCAGATCCTCTGCCCATGGCTCTTGGAATAAGACTAGCAGGGCTATGCAGACGAGAGGAGGGCAGTAGCTTTAATTTGCTCTTTGGAGCTCAGCTCTACCCTCCAAACCTGCATGGGGAGAAATAAAACAGTTAGTTTGAAGCGTAGAATATACATGGTGGAGCAGGGATTGATTCCCAGCTTCTCGAATGGACAAGAAACTTACTCTAGCCGGGCAGTGGTGGCGCACCCTTCAATCCCAGCACTTGGGAGGCAGAGGCAGGCGGATCTCTGTGAGTTTGAGGCCAGCCTGGTCTACATAGAAAGTTCCAGGACTGGCTCCAAAGCTACACAGAGAAACCCTGGCTCGAAAAACAAAACAAAAACAAAAAAAAAAGAAGAAGAAAAAAGAAAAAAGAAAAAAAAAAGAAAAAACCCTGACTCTAAAAGGGTCTCTCCAAGCTTTTGCCTTCTCATGTCTGCAATGTGAAGTGAATAGTGTGAAAGTGTTTGTCCTGGGGATGAGATAAAAAAGCATTTGAAGGGCTGGAGAGATGGCTCAGTGGTTAAGAGCATTGCCTGCTCTTCCAAAGGTCCTGAGTTCAATTCCCAGCAACCACATGGTGGCTCACAGCCATCTGTAATGAGGTCTGGTGTCCTCTTCTGGCCTGCAGGCATACACACAGACAGAATACTGTATACATAATAAATAAATAAACAAATAAATTTTTTTAAAAAAGAAACATTTGAATTAGGTGTAATATGTAGGACTTTGCTCACAGGTAGCCAGTCAGCCAGTTGGTGAGTCAACGTTTACTTGTTGAAAACTGCCGAGAATGCTGGAAATGGAAGTTCAGCGGGGGAAAAATCTCATGCCAGACTGGCACTGTGGTATGTGTAGGTGATCTTAGCACTTGGGAGGTAAACATAGGAAGATCGGGGTCAAATCAAAACCAATTCCAGGGCTGGTGGTGCACGGCTTTGTTCCCACCACTTGGGAGGCAGAGGCAGGCGGATCTCTGGTCTATAAGAACTAGTTCTAGACTACCAGGGCTACACAAAGCACTCCTGTCTCGAGAAACCAAAACGAAAAAACAAGCAAAAAACAACAACAAAAAAAACAAACAAACAAACAAAACCAAAGTCAAAAGTCAAAACCAACCAATCAACCAAAATCAAATCAAATCAAAATAAACAAACAAAAAACCCAACCAATTCTAGGCTGGCCTGGGCTACAGGAGATTTTGTCTCAAAATATAACAAAATAAGAATTGACTTCGGGTTTTCTATGAGCCCTTGGGCTGAGGTCAAGATCTTGGGCTTGTTGTAGGGGTCTCACTGATGTGCCTTTCAACCAGGCCCCCCAATCAAGGAGAGACCTGCAGCATGACTTGGCTAACGCTGTAAACTGTTTCAGCTTCTTCCCTGAGTGGACTTCTCTCACTTTCTTTACTTTCTTTTTCTTTCTTTCTTTGTTCCTTTCTTTCTTTGTTTCTTTCTTTCTTTCTTTCTTTCTTTTTTTTCTAAAAGCTTTATTTATTATGTATACAGTGTTCTGTCTGCATGTATCCGTGCAGGCCAGAAGAGGGCGCCAGATCTTATTACAGATGGTTGTGAGCCACCATGGGGATGCTAGGCACTGAACTCAGGACCTCTGGAAGAATAGCCAGTGCTCTTAACCTCTGAGCCATCTCTCCAGCCCCTTCCTTTCCTTTCTAACCGCTTGTAGTATTGGGTTCATGAATACCCCCACAGCTATCCTCATTGAGAAGTCAATCATGTAAGATCTGGTGCATTACTGGTCACATTCCAGTATCACGCTAGATTCTTTTTTTTTTTTTTTGACATGGTCTCTCTGCATAATTTTGACGAACCTGGAACTCACTGTATAAACCAGGATGGCCTCAAATTCACAGACATCCACCCGCCTCTGCCTCCTGAGTGCTGAGATTAAAAGTGTGAGCCACAATACCCAGCTTGATCTATATTCAAAGAAGCTTTCTAACTAGATTTGTGATGAGAAGGGGAAGGTGAATGGGTGCTATTCTAATAGATTGGTGGGACAGAGGTATCCACTGTCTTCTGAACTTAGGAGAGTTGCCTGGGATTCTTTACCTGGTTGGAATGAGTCGTACTCCTTCCTATTCTGCAGAGAATGTCAGTTACATTGGTAGATGCACTGGCTGGGGGCAGGGGGGGGGGAGGGAGCTGCTGCTGCTTACAGTGGGACTAATGTCTGCGGCCATCGTATTTTGCCTTTTTCAGTGGGATTCTTTTACATGAAGAACTTGCCATGCTGCCCATGTTTATAAATACATTGGGTGGGATCCAGGGATCTCTTAGATCTTACATTGAAGATACTTAAATACAAAGTGCTTCCATCCTAAGGGAGGGGATGCTTCTTCTTGTTTATATTTTGCTGAGGACAAGAAAGTTAAAAAACAATGCCCTGCGGGGATGGTGAACACAGTGAAGAGGATAAGGTTGGGCTACGTGGTGGGAAGGGTGGGGAAGGGGCTCTGCCGTTAGACTCCATGTTCAGGGAAGGCCTTCCTGAGAAGATAGTGTACGGGTTGAGACTGATAAGAACTTAGTTCTATAAGGAACTGGGGGAGTGGGGTATATGGCTCAGTGATAGTGTCAGCGGGGTGTGGGGGGTAGATGCCGCCCAACCCTGTCTCCAGCAGCCAGAGGAGTCACTTCCTTCCCACTTAGGGACCTCCACCCAAAGACAGTGGTTTTCTACCTCCCTAACACTGCGACCCTTTGGTGACCCCCAAATAGAAAATAATTTTGTAACTACTTCATGTCTGTAATTTTGCTACTGTTAGGAATTGTAATGCAAGTACCTGATACGTAGGATTGCGTGACCCACAGGTTGAGAACCACTGACATAAGGAACTCTGAATCCTTGACTAGGCTGCAGATAAGAATTTAAGGGCAAGATAAAGTGAGGCAAAGTTTATTAAAATTAGGAGGTGTATGTGTTTAAGTATGAGTGTTGGGGGGAGGGAGTTAGGAGAATTACAGTCCATTAAAGTAAATATCAGTACATATCGAATGTACGAATGTACGGTTGCTTCTCCAGAGAATAACACTTTGGTATCTTTACATTGGCCATTCATATATGATCCTGTGGCTTTCTAAGTAAAAATTCTCAAGGGAAGTAGTTTACACTGTGTGTTAAGGGCAAAGCTAAGCTAGGACTGCGGAGCTGGCTCGGCAGTTAAAACACTCATACTCTTGCAGAGGACCTAATGCGCGAAACAATCTCACACCAGTTTGGATTCACAGGGGTATTTATTTTAGGGGAAACTTACAGGACACCCACAGCCAGGAAAGGAGTCTAATCACTGGAGCCAGAGTGGGAACCAAAAACCCGAACCAAGAGGTCTGCTGCTCTTTTTTAAAGAGAAATAGACCACGCCCAGTGGGCTGGTATTTCAGCGACTATTGGTTGAAGGAGCAGAAGGCGCTCCCCAAGCAAGGACCCAAGGCGTGATGGGACCTACCACCCACATGGCAGTAGCAGGAGACCCAATGCTCTCTTTTGCCTCAAGGGCACCGTGCAAACATATGGTGAATGAACATACATCCAGGCAAAACACCCGGATACATAACATAAACATTCCAGTATCAGGGGCCCAATGCCTTGTCTGGCCTCCGGAGACACTGTGTAAACATATGCGCTGGCATGGACATATATGCAGGCAAAACACATATCTACATGAATATCTCTTAAACTTTTGAAACAGTATTTACCTGTAACTCCCTATTAAATCACAATCGAAGAGCAGATCACATACTTGCAACACACAGCAGCACAGACTACACGTTACCATTCCGAAAGGAAGGAAAGTGAGCAGAGTGAGGAAACGCTGGACCAGCAAGACCAGAACACTTATTCAGGAAGCCTATTCTCTGGCCTCTTAGGACCCAGTGAGCCTCTCATTGTTAAATCACAATTTTATATGCAGAACAATTATATGACAAATATTCATTGGCCACTTGGAAGTGGCAGATAACTACAACCCTTCCCCACTTTGTAGTAGATGGCTATATCATCCCATTTATAGATGGAGAGATCGAAACGCTTTGTTACAGTTACTCTAGCCTCACAATTTGGAGACATGTAAACCATTTAAGAGATAAAGTTGTGGTAATAGCAGATCTTCATATCTCTGATTAAACTTTAATTTTAGCCAATGAGGCAGGTGAGCATAGGTAACAGGTTAGGAACCTGGTGTGGTTTATGGAATCCCCACCTCTCACCGTCACCTGTGTGTGCTATGCTCAGATCGCCCCCTCTGAGCAACGCCCCTAGCAATCTTGTACCCCCACTTTCATTGTGAAGAGTCCATCATGAAGGGAATTCATGACAGGAAACTGCAAGTAGAAACGGAAGCAGAGGCCATGGAAAACCCCTTTTTATTGGCTTGGTCCTGTACTGGACAGTCTTATGTCAACCTGACACAAGCTAAAGTCATCTGAGAGGGGGGGAACCCCAATTGAGAAAATGCTTTTGTAAGATCTGACTGTAGGCAGGCCTGTAGGGTATTTTCTTAATTAGTGATTGGTGAGGAATGGCCCAGCCCATTGAGGGCGGTGCCAGTCCTGGTTTGGTGGCCCTGGGTTCTATAAGACAACAGGCTGAGCAATCCAGGGAGAGCAAGCCAGTTAGCAGCACCCACCATGGCCTCTGGATCAGCTCCTGCTTCCAGGTTCCTGCCCTGTTTGAGTTCCTGTCCTGACCTCTTTTGATGACGTGGAAGGGTAAGTCAAATAACCCTTTTTCTTCTTGACTTGCTTTTGCTCATGGTGTTCTCATAGCAATAGTGACCCTCACTAAGACACTTCCCATGACTTACTTAGCCTTCTTTCTGTGCTGAAGAGTTTTATGTCATCTTGATACAAGCTAAAGTCTTCTGAGAGGAGCGACCCTCAAGTAAGACAACATTTCCATAAGATTGGGTGGTAGGCAAGCCTGTAGGGCATTTTGTTAGTACGTGATCGATTGGGGATGGTCCAGATCATTATAGGTGGAGCCATCCCTAGGTTGGTGGTCTTGGGGTCTATAAGAAAGCAGGCTGTGAAAGCCAGTAAGTAGCATCCCTCCATGGACTCTGCATTAGCTTCTGCCTTCAGGTTACTGCTCTGTTTGAATTCCTGTCCTGACTTCCTTCAATGGTGGACCACGACGCTTTTCTCCCCAACTTGCTCTTTGGTCATGGTGTTTCATCAGAGCAATAGAAACCCTAACTAAAACACTCTCTTATACTGTCCTGCCCAGGGGTGCCACCATCACAGTGAACCGGGTCCTGTCTGGAGTGCAGGAGATCCTTTAGGGCATCTCTTGGTGCTACCACACCCTGTGATTAAAGTCAATGGGGAAATTACAACAACCTTACCCCAGGCAGGATGACAAAGGGCACAGACCCATCAGGAATAGAGGTGTGGGTCACTCCTCCAGGAAAAGAGCCAAGGCCTGCTGAAGTGCTTGCAGAGGGTGCAGGAAATATAGGGTGGATCGTAGAGAAAGGAAGTTGTAAATACTATCTAAGGCCAGGTGACCACTTGCAGAACTGAAGCCAGGTGACCACTTGCAGAACTTGAGTGCTTTTCTTGTATTTTGTTAAGAATGTATTTGTATAGATATTTGTGTTTTCTTTCAATTTTCTTAACATATGTTGTAACATCAATTAAGAGAATATCAACGGCTATCATATATAAGTTTGAGATGCTGAAAGGATGGATCCCAAGAACATTACAACTATTCTAGATTTGTAATGCATTTGCGGTTGTATGAGGGATAGTTTTACTATGTTTAGGTGTTATTATGTCTTGGTTATTGTTTTTGCATTTGGGAATTACTCACGACATAAGGGTACATGATTGTGTGTTAAGTTGGTAAGGGATGGATTGTGATGGCTACTCCTGGTTGTCAGCTTGACTGTATCTGGAATGAATTACAGTCTAGAAATGGAAGACACACTTGGGATCTGGGATCTTGAGTCAAGAAGACATGACTTTGATCTGGATCTTGAGGCGGGAAGGCGCACCTTTAATCTGGGTCACTCCTGTTGGAAGCCTATATATGAGGACAATGAAAGCAGGAAGGGTGTGTTCTTTGTTTGCTTGCCCTTGCCTCGGTTAGCAGATACATTTCATTCTTCCAGATCCCGGCAGACCAGATGGGACAGCCAGCCTTGCGGCACTGAGCAGCTCCTAGATTCTTGGACTTTCACAACTAGCCGTTGTTGGACGGCAACCTATAAGTCATCCCAGTAAATTCACACACACACACACACACACACACACACGCACGCACGCACGCACACACACACACACACGCACACACACACACACGCACACACACACACACACGCACACACACACACACGCACACACACACGCACACACACACGCACACACACACACGCACACGCACACGCACACACGCACACGCACACACGCACGCACGCACACACACACACAGAGAGAGAGAGAGAGAGAGAGAGAGAGAGAGAGAGATTCATTCTATAAGTTCTGTGATTCTAGAGAACCCCCACTAATACACACTTCCTTAGAATAAAGCTTTCTAGGTAGATTACAATCTGTATGGGCCTTTATTGGATTATTTAATGGGAGATCAAGCACCTGGAAACAGGTGTATGCCTGAAACCTCAGAACTTGGAGATGGAATCAGCAGGGTCAGAAATCCAGGGGGTCCCTCAGCTATATGAGGATTTGAGGTCAGCAAAGGCAACACAAGATCCAAGTGTTCTCAGTGGTACAATGCCAGGGGGTTTTTGCAAATCAAATTTTCTTGAGGGTTTAGAAAAGAGAGAATATTCTTAGTTATATGGGTGGGCTCAATATAACTACAAGCGGACAGAAGAAGAATTGTAGTTGCCTTGGCAGAAGGGAAGACAGCCTAAAGAGAGACCATTGTGCCCCCCTGTGGTCATCAGACTACTGAAACATGTGGACTCCAAAGAATTGGTATTTCCTCAGGAATGACATGCCAGCAGCCCAGTGAGGACCAGAGGAAGGACATGGTACAGAGGAAGAGACTTCACACACTTCTGGCAACTGAACAGACCACCTTGCAGGTGAGGCTGCAGTCCAGACAATGAAAGCCAGACAGTACCATTCATCAAACTGGACAGTACCATCCATCACACTGGACAGTACCATCCCATCACACTGGACAGCACCATCCCATCACACTGGACAGTACCGTCCCATCACACTGGACAGCACCATCCCATCACACTGGACAGGAACGTCCCATCACACTGGACAGGACCATCTCATCACACTGGACAGGACCATCCCATCACACTGGACAGGACCGTTCCATCACACTGGACAGGACCGTTCCATCACACTGGACAGGATCATCTCATCACACTGGACAGGACCATTCCATCACACTGGACAGGACCATTCCATCACACTGGACAGGACCATCCCATCACACTGGACAGGACCATCACACTGGACAGGAATGTCCCATCACACTGGACAGGACCATCTCATCACACTGGACAGCACCATCCCATCACACTGGACAGGAATGTCCCATCACACTGGACAGGACTGTTCCATCACACTGGACAGCACCATCCCATCACACTGGACAGGACCATCCCATCACACTGGACAGGACCATAACACTGGACAGGACTGTTCCATCACACTGGACAGTACCATCACACTGGACAGGACCATCTCATCACACTGGACAGGAATGTCCCATCACACTGGACAGGACTGTTCCATCACACTGGACAGCACCATCCCATCACACTGGACAGGACCATCCCATCACACTGGACAGGACCATAACACTGGACAGGACTGTTCCATCACACTGGACAGTACCATCACACTGGACAGGACCATCTCATCACACTGGACAGCACCATCCCATCACACTGGACAGGACCATCCCATCACACTGGACAGGACCATCCCATCACACTGGACAGTACCATCACACTGGACAGGACCATCCCATCACACTGGACAGTACCATCACACTGGACAGGACCATCCCATCACACTGGACAGGACCATCCCATCACACTGGACAGGACCATCCCATCACACTGGACAGGACCATCCCATCACACTGGACAGGACTATCCCATTACACTGGACAGGAACGTCCCATCACACTGGACAGTACCATCACACTGGACAGGACCATCTCATCACACTGGACAGGACCGTCCCATCAGTACTCTTATACATAGCTGTTGCCTTCTGTTAAACCCAAATGTCATGTCAGCACCCCCATAACAAACTTGGGGCCACATGGAGCTACTCTTTTTTCTCCTCTTTCCGCTATTCCTGGTTCTCTGATGCTGTGGACGGGGTGCCAAGCCCAGCTCGCCATGGCTACTGAGACGCAGACCTTGACTATTGAAGCTGGAAGAGCAGCAGGCACAGAGAAAAAGATACGATGATGGAGGTGGGGGCTGAAGAAGTGTGCCAGGAAGGGGAAGGACGGGCTACAAACCACGGTGCACAGATGGCTTCTAGAAAGAGGAAATGGCAAGGCAAAGGCCTGTCTCCTAGCCTCAGGAAGGACCAGCTATAGTGGCACCCTCGCCTCCCTCCAGTGAGACTGGAGTTTAAGAGAAAGGGAGGGCGATGGGAACCGTGGGCTCCTCTGCCATTTCTCCTTAACCACATTTACATTCATAGAACCATGGGGTTGAACTGGATGCGGTGGCTCTCTGCAATTCTAGCACTCTGGAAGCCGAGGCAGGAATAGGTCAGTCAAAGCTACACAGTGAGTACCAGTCCTGCTTCTGCTCCAGGATGAGGTCCTACATGAAACAAACAAACAACAACAAAAGAGAAACAAAGCAGTAGAGCTGAGAGGGTGGCTCAGTGTGAAGCCCCTGCCTGGTGCCCCCAGCACTAACAACCACCCGAGCCTAAAGTGAGGTGGGTGGATAGGAGTTGGAGAGAGGTCTTCCCCTACCCTGGCAACCTTGCTCCTCAAGCCCCGGCTTCCTGGAATTTTGAGGCTGCCAGAGGCCAGAAACGAAAGCATTCACTTGGTGGAAAGGCTTGGATTTTGAGCATTTTGCATGTGGCCGTCTAGATAGATGAATTCTAAGGAACGTTTAAGGGTGGAGCGGATGTTCTTGAGTCTCAGGGAATGCTACTTATGTTTCTAGGGGGTGGAGGGGATAGATGAGAAGGGGTGGTTTCTTTATTCATTCCCTCTTGGCATTAGCTCTTTCTCCGAATGCCATGTGCTTAGGTAACTTCCAAGGCTGAAGGTGTTGGAGTCCTTGTATTTGTAGAGTGTTCTTCTGAGGGAAGCAATAAATGTCAATTAATTACACAGACGAAGATCTGATTATAACCTGGCTTAAGGATAGCCTAAAGTTGGTTCTTTGAGAATCGTTAAGAGCTTAAGCATCGTTGGTAAAGAAGGTTTCTTTGAAAGTTTGAAGCTCCGATGAGATTAGAAGACAGAACTGATGTTAACAAAGTCTTCTGAGCCTTCAGGGGACAGAGAGGAAAGAACTTCCAAACAGAGGGAGCCCTGTGGGTGCCCTAAGTTTTGGAACAGGGGGCAGGCAGCAAGTATGTTCATACAACCCAATGAAGCTCTGTGACCAGGGTCTAGACAGCTGGGCAAGCCCAGAACATCCTCTGTATCTTCAGGACCATCCTCACACATGGAGTAGCCTGTGCTAATGTGGACAGTGGGATCTGGAGAACTCTTCTCTCCTGTCACCTTCCCTATCAAGCACCTGCTTCTGGGAATGATTAATCGAAGCCAAAGATGTTGGGCAAGGTTGGCCATCCCTGATAGTTGCAGAGGTTTGGGTTACACTTCTCGGAAGAGCTTACGGACTGCTCGGCCACAGCTGTGATTGCAGAAAGACGGGTGTTAAGCCGTCTTAGGCCCTTTTAACAGTCAGTTACTATCAGCTCTGTATCTGAGCCAATGCTTTCCCATTGGATAAAACTCATGGTTGTTATAATCAAGCCTGAAAGACCTCTAGGCTCCACCAGTCCCAAAGCCAAGAACACAACAAAATAGCACATGATTGTATCTGCATCTTGCACAGCTTTCCTGATACAGTTCCTAAATGCACCGATTTAGATTTGTTCTGTGAGTATAAAAGTTCCCATGGCCTCTGCCCCCATGGAGATGTCATTCAGGGAGACTAGGAAAGGTGAGAAAGGAGGATTATGGGAGAAGACTCGCCTCAACTACACAGCAGATTGTGTGGCCTGTGGTGGTGGTGGTGGTGGGGAAACAATGTTTAAGGCAGACACTGTATGGAATAAACAGCAGATTAGACAGAAGACAAAATAAAAGACATGCATGGTGACCATCATCTGTAGTCCTAGCTTGGATAACATAAGTTAACACGAATACATGTCAAAATCTTGTTGGAGGAAGGGGAGGCCGCTTGGTCATTCCCGGCTGCTCAGCCCCGAAATAATCACACAGAAACTGTATTAATTAAATCACTGCTTAGCCAATTAACTCTAGCTTCTTATTAGCTAACTCTTGCATATGAATTTAACCCATTTCTATTAATGTGTGTATCTCCACGTGGCAGTGGCTTGCTGGCAAAGTTTTGGCATGTCTGACTCTGACGGCGGGGAGACCCTCATAGAGAAAAAAAAACATAATAGAGTCCTGAAAGACAGGTACGAATATAGTAAGAGAAAAGACACTTAAAGTAAAATTGGCCCCAAATCTTTCCAAACTTGAGGAAAATTTTCAACCATAGAAGCTCAGCCCAGGCACAAACTAGCCAAAGACTACTACATCAACTAAGGTAGTGTGGTGATATACACACCTGCAATACCGACCCTTGGGAGGGGCTAAGGCAGGAGAATCATGACATTGAGGCCAGCCTGGGTTACAGAATGTGAGATTCTACCTCAAAGAAATGCAAACAAAAAAACCAACCAAACAAAAATGATAGATGAATAAAGACAGAAAAGTCAGATCAGCTAGGCATGATGTCTCTTGCCAGAACTCCCTGCTTGGGAGGACCAGGAGCTCAAAGTCACCCTTGCATCCACGCCCAGCTTGAGGCCAGCCTGGAGTACAAGGGACCCTGACTCAGAAATTTTCTTATGACCAAATATTAATTATGCATAGGCATTGGTTTCATTACTGTATTTTCATTCATGTGTGAATACACTTGGATACTGTTCAGTCTCTCCACCTTCTTGGGCCTCCCCTCCCACGCCCTTCCTCCCATCCAGCCTCCGCTGGCCTTTCACATCTTCTGCAGGAAGTGACCCGAGGGTTTAATCTAGGTTGTTTATATGAACATGATAGGCACGGGCAACTCACCAGCAGCTGCACACTGAAGAAAATGTCTCCTTCTCACTAGCGACCCTTAGCAGCTCCTCACTGACTGTTAACTGCCTGTAAGCCATCAGTGTGGGTGGGACCCTGGGAATCTCTCTCCATATTCACTCGCTGAGAATTCAAGAGGGCAGTGGCCATGCCATGCCATGCCAGCAAGACAGTGTTCCACCACGCCCCTGTCCTTTCTCCCCCTTACATTCTTTCCAACCCTCTTCTGTGATGTTCTCTAAACCACAGATGGGTGGCATCGATGTCTTCATTTAGGGGTGAGCATTCCCCATCATCTAGTCTCCCCCTCTGGCAAATTAAAAGTTTCTGCAGTAGTTGAAGCCCTACTGCAGATAACAGCAGTAATCTACAGTCATAAACGTATTTGTTTAGAAGGTGATTTGAGAGACACAGTATCATTTAAAAAAAATTAAAAGAAAGCAAAAATAAAAAATGTCCCAAAGACAGCTGGAGTGGGGGATAGAAATCATGATACACACAGAGGGACACAATAAAACATGGAAAGAACACAATAAAACATGGAAGGATAGAGAGGAAAATTCCATCAACCCAAATTTTTATACACAGCAAATGCATCTTTTAAAAATAAACCACTTTTCCCCCCAAACACAAGAAAAATGAAGGAATTAGTGTGGCAGCGGACACCTGTAGTCATCCTGGGTCTTGGAATTCTAGTGTAAATGATTGCCACACTTGGAGGCCAGCCTAGGCTAAGGAAGCCTGGATCTCTGGGGACTGCTATTCCCAGAAGACTGCATGGAATGACTGGACAGACATTCCCTAAGGATAGACTGAATTAAATGTTAAAAACCCGTGAACACTTCCAGAAAGTCTGAAGAGTGGGCATTGAAGCTGTAATCTGTGTAGGACATTTATGGAAGTGAAGATGCCTGGACAGCTATGGCAGAGCCGTGTGTAAGGGCAGAAAAGAAAGGGCACTAGGTTAGGAAAAGTAGGTTCTAGAAAAACCTTTCATATAGATGATTTTATGGGTTTTTTTGTTGTTGTTGTTGATTGAGGTCTCTGTAGACCTTACTGGCCTGGAATTCTAATGCAGCTCATTTTGGCCCTAGGGGCAATCCTCCTGCCTCTAATTCCAAAGTGCTAGGGTTACAGGTATGAATTATGACCCCTGACCTAGACAGTGTTTGGTGTAAAGATTGACAAGTTAGTAATAAGGATGTAAGGCATACTAACAGGTGATCTCAGCAATTAAAACATGATCGTATTTCACTAGCAACTTGCCCCAAGTAGTCAGGTATTAGGGAACATGTAGTATGCATGGGAAACAGCAGGTTTTTGTGATCCCTGGGGCAAACAGATATGTGGGGAATTAGATGGACAAGTACAACATACACAACTCAATTATCAATGTCACAATCAAAAGCCATTCCATCAATTCATCTCCATGTTGGGTTGATGCATTTTTTACTGGGTGATGTGTCAATCTTTCTTCTGATCCTGTGTCTTTCTTGCTTTGACCATTTGAACAAGGTTATAAGATGCACCTCAAAAACAATGGGGCATATGCTGTGGATTTATATGTTCACTTATATGTTTATTTATTCATTTTATTGTTGATTTACAAAATTGTCAGAAATTGTGCAAACGTGAAATGCTGTGGGAACTTCATTGGCCAATAGTCTTTCAGATACCAGCCCACTTTGAGCAAGGTCTCATGTACCATAAATGCAGATGAAACGTGTGTGTGTGTGCCTTTTGGCTGCTGGAGTCAGTTCCAGTTCCCAGTACTCACAGAGGACTGCAGAGTACTACTCTTTCTGTGAGTTTATTCCCAGATAAATAAACCTTTGTTATACTCCATTCCAGGCTATTGTGGAACTCTTTTGTAGGTCAACAAATTGGCATCCACCATCAGGGGCATGGATTCACTAAGACCTAAAAAAGATTAAG